>NC_045431.1:107064714-107376077 GCF_902635505.1 Sarcophilus harrisii | reverse complement strand
TGAATATTAAGTGATATGAGAGATTTGAACCTTCTATTGTATCTTGCTGCTCCATCTCCTCTAATCATTCACTGCTTCTACAGAAATTGCATGCCCCTCATAGAGTTAAATCTCCCTTGCCTGACTGTAACAGGGTAAGATAGGGAAACATGAATCTGACAGAAATGAATAGGAACAACATCTGTTGTAGGTGGGTGCTGACAGCTGTGAATTTCTGCATCTAAGTCTTAAACAACTGAGCAACTCATAGCCCACACAATGGCCATTACTGTTCTACTTGGATTAATGCTGGGCAGACAGCCAGTTTTCCCAAGACACAGAAGGTTTATATAAATGGCTATAACGCTGAGTTCATATCATCCAGGACAATAATTCCCAACCTTTTGGCTAGCTAGAATGTTCTATCATCATTAGTTTTTCTTTCTACAACACAACTTTCAAGTACCTTTCCCTGTGATAGAATACTAGGTAGTTGATAACTCACATTTGTCCTCCGGAGGGGCCTTGGTAGGATAGTCATCACGAGGATAGACAGGAATAGAGTCTAAAGTCTTTATTGTCTCCTTCACAGTCTGTGTCTGTCACAATCTGACCCAGTCTTGATCTTAATGGAGAAGCGCAGGAGGCAGGACAGCCACCAGAAGGATGGTCAAAGATGAATTGTCTCATTTCTAGTCCTCTCAGCCCTTAAATACCCTATTACAATTGCATCATTACAGCATACTGAATATGTGTGAACTAGAGAACCATTACATTGCCATGCTAAGCATTAAGTATATGTAAACTACAGAACCATCATCTCATCAATTCCACTGAGTTAACACCTTGTTGTAAGTATCCTTGTTTCAAGTATACTTCTCCAGAATTCTGGCCATCTATAAGGAGGGAGAATGGGGGAAGAAAGAGAGACAAAAGGAGAAAGAAGAAAGAAGAAGGAAGAAGAAAGAAGACAAGAATTAAAGTTCAATCAAATATATCTCTAAATCCAAGGTGTCAAACTTACATACAGCCTTTCTATATTGGTAAAACTCCCTTGAGTGGCCCCCAAACCAGATTAAAATGTAATTGAGAAATGTTTTACAAAATAAATATCAGTAATATTATTTTGTGGTTTTCTAAGTCCATAGGCAACCCTCAGGGTTTGACAACACTGAGCTATATGTTGGCAAGGTATCCACCTGCACAAAACCAATTCCCTCATCCAAGGATAAAGGATTATTCTCTGGGTAGTGTAGCAATATTCTTAAGATAAGTTGAACAAATGAATATAAGAGGAAATTAGTTGGTAAGAGCACAGTTTCACTCAGATCAGTAAGTAGCCTTACTTACTGTAGAGTAAGTATTCTACAGTCCTTACTGTCTCAAACAGACTCTATAATCCCCTAATTTATTATTTTTCTAATATGACTCACTTCACCCCACTTATAGGCTCTAGTTTAGATTGACTTTACCTTGAGATTGCTGCTTCTTTGAGTAGGAAGCAAATAATAAATATCTTGCTTGAGGCAGATGCCATCTCGATTTCAAAGATATCTAATACTTTCTAACCTATTACCTCAACTTGATCTCCAGGACTGGAGTACCACTTACCTGAATACTGACCCATTACTGGGCCTTGATCTCTGAAGCTTTTATTTTCTAATGACATATCCAGATATTGATTCAGATGGCCTTACCTAGATGAATGAATTTATAAATGAAAAAAGCTTTACAAATAGCAAACACAAGCTCTACTCTCGAGGAGATCCCATTCTAATGAATGCTGTATGTGAGACATGACAGATATGAAATGTTTCAATCAGCAAGTCAGATGGAAAAGTCCCATGGTTTTCAGAGGGCATCAACAAAGCAAATGATAATGCTGCTTCTTTTCACTGACAAAATCCTATCTGTTTCTGGTATTGAACTATAATGTCCAGGCTCTGGAGGGCCTTAGGATAGTCAGAATCAATCAAAGTCCTTGGTCTTTAAGAAGAGAAGTAAAGAAAGCAGGCAAGCTGTTACTCAGCTTACTTAAGATGAATCCTGGACTCTGGAGTCCAGAGCCTAAAGTCTCTTTCCTCCTCATCCTGCAGCAGAGCAACTCTGACCTCTCTCCCTCAGCCTTCCAATCCTTGCCTATGGTTACCTCATCACCGCACATTCAGCAAGCACCAATGGTGAGGAGAGCCATCACATCACTATCTCATCTAAATATATGTATATAGAACCATTACCTCACATCAAACAGGTAATTAGCCTTAAGTGCTCTTTTATCTTAGATTCAAATACACCTTTTCAGAGTTTCAACTCTCTACATTGAACCATTTGATAATGCCAAGGACTTCTCTGGATCTTCTGTAGTTGTGGCTACAGCACCTTGGAGGGACAATTTCTAGGCTGTATCTCCACAGGAGCCATTTCCCAGGATGATGGGTTTGTGTACTATACTAGATCAATTGCTTTTCCATAGGCTCTAGGATTCAAGGTCCTCACCTATTTATTTTTACCTGGGTCTGAAGGAAGATGATGGTCAAGGTAGTGGTGGTGATGGTGATGGTGGCTTGATTTGATTTCCCTACCTCATACTGCTTCCTATCTTTCAACTGCAAATAGTCTGTCTTGTCCACCATTTGTTTGACATTTCTTTGATTGCTGGTAAGGATGGCTGGTCCCTTCTTTATAAGAATTGCTTTCCTAGATGATCACTATGAGATTTTAACTCTAAAGAGTTGAAACTAAAGAGTTGAATTCAAATTTCAACTCAGATATTTAAGCTGTGTGAACCTGGGAAAGTTATTTAACTGTTGTTTGTCTCAGTTTTCGGGAGATAATTAATAGCACCTTCCTCCCAGAGTTGCAGTGGGCAACAACCAAAATAATATTCATAAAACGCTTAATACAATGCCTAGAACATAGTAGGTGCTCTACAAATATTATATACTATTGTTATTATTATATTTCTTGACCTACCTTCCTTCATTTCACCATTCCAACTACAGACAACAGTCAAAATCATAGCAATTTTTCAGACTCCTAGAGATAATTTCTGAAGTGATATTTGTAACTGATACAAGAGAAAGAAAAAGAGAATGGGTATAAGCATTTATTAAGCAATCACTGTACTAAATATTTTATATGTCATCTCACTTGAGGTGAACAACATTGAGAGGAAGTTTTTATTATTTTCCCCATCTTAGAGTCTTAGGCAACAAAGATTTAGTGACATGTGCAGGGTTACAAGGCTAGTTAATATCTGAGGCCAAATTTGAACTCAGGTCTTCCTCACTCCAGGTCCAGAGTTCTATTTCATCACTTGATTTCCTCAAAAAATAAAAAAGACTTAAAGGAATGACTACAAGAAAATGACTGACTTCCTTCCAGAGTACAGTGAAAGAAATATTAAATAAAGAACCTGCTACATATTACCTGCATTAAACTCAAGTAAATTATTTTACCTCTCTGGACCTCAATTTCTGTAAAAATCTGTAAAATGAACAGTGTCCAGACTATATATGACTCTGAGTTCCCTGACAGCTCTAAATCTGCAATTCTATTAGTCCAGAGAACAGAAAGCACTTATGAGCTCAGAAAACATTCCAAAGAAATAATTTTCTTCTAGACTAGCTTAAGATATATTAATTAGAAATATATTCCTTTGGTAGTCAGAAAAGTGTTCATTATTTGTCTCCTTGGATATGGATGGGAAAAAGTGCTTTTTGATTCTCTTCCTATTATTTTTTAGGGAAGGATGAGATAATATTCAATGAGCTTAGATTCAGTTGGATTGAGAACTACCCTTGTTACCCAAAGAAAAAACACTGGGAAATGAATGTAAACTGCTTGCATTTTTGTTTCTCTTCTTGGGCTATTTATACCTTCTGAATCCAATTCTCCCTGTTCAACAAGAGAACTGTTTGGTTCTGCACACATATATTGTATCTAGGATATATTGTGACATATTTAACATGTATAGGACTGCTTGCCATCTGGGGGAGGGGGTTGAGGGAGGGAGGGGAAAAATTGGAACACAAGTGATTGGAACACAAGGGATAATGTTGTAAAAAATTACCCAGGAACAGGTTCTGTCAATAAAAAGCTATTAAATAAAAAAATAAAAAAAGAGAGAACTACCCTTGTTGTCATTGTCAATCATTCTTTCATTGTTCAAGATCTGGGGCTGGGTAAGTTGCTGGTTCTCCTTGAAAAATATAATAGAGTTAGCAAGCATGTACTGCAGAATCATTGTGGGGAACCAATGGCTAGGCTCTGTGGGTCTGCCTCATCCCTGCCTTCACCTTTCCCACATCACCTTCTCTTAAAGCTTTGGTAATGCAGACATATTTAGGTTGGTAGAAAACCTCTGAAGGTACAAGCAAGATTTCCTTCTACCTACTTTTCACATTATAACCTGATGGCCATGCTTGTATCAAGATTGGCCAGTCATGTCCCTCTTGTTGGGATGAAAAATGATAGAAATAAAAGCATAATGAATGTTATTCAATCTTTCTTTGATCTTCTCTCTGATAGATTGTAAACTTTTCAAATACCCTTTGTAACCCTGACCATGAATTCTGCTGGGTTCTCAAGTGATGTTTGTCAATTGATTCTAGAAAGACAGACAAGCATTTAAGTATTTTCTATGCATCAGATAAGCGTTATTATCACACTGATAAGTAGGCAAGTGCTGGTTAATAAAGATTTCATGTTGATCAAATGCTAAATAAGGCAGCTTTTATTGTAGAAAGAAAATATGCTAATCATATAATGATGCTAACTATCCTTACAAGGCATATCTCCCAGAGGAAGATAAACATCTGTATTAGGTTGAAAGTAAACACTAAAAATGGTTGGGTTGCAGAGTGAAGAAACGCCACTTCCTGAGGGAGGTTTTGAGGTAATAGGCAGTCAGCTGGAAAACTGTGTCAGTACAAAATGTCATTTTAACTCTGTGCACGAATTTGGCACATAATATGAGTTCCAGAAATTAACAGTTCACCGCATCTTAGTGTTTACACACATCAAATGAACCCTGAATTACAGAGACATCCTCATTCCTTCTACAGAGGAGACTATTTTCAGCATTTCCTGGTTTGAGAAGATTCTGCTGAGAATAAGTGAATTTCAATGTAAATCTTGAATTCTGCTTGAGACACTGAAAAGGTTAACATGTCTGAATTATTTTTTAAAGATGTTCTATCAGGGTTCTTTAATATCCTGTCAGTTTCTACTGAATCTTTTTCCCACTTCTCACCCCCAACAGAACTCTTTTGCAACCAAGAAGTCATATGGATAGTCTTCAGGGGCTTAGAAAACAACCAATATGTGAATATTTCCAAGGTTTCTTCCCTAAACTTCAGTCCCAGATTTGTGGGTCGGTTGGAGTCAGAGTGAAGATTATACTGTAATACCAGGTTCAAAAAAATCTGAATTCAAATTCTTCTCTGCCACTTCCTTTGTTCCTTGCATAATCTCAGGAAAATTATTTCACCTCTCTAGATCTCAATTTCCTCATCCGTAAAAATGGAAAGCAATATATTACAGACCACTGGGTCTGGACAAGGGATCTAGATTTAAATACTACCTCTGAAATTCAGCATATGACCTTTGACAAGACATTCATTTTCCAGAGACCCAAGTTCCTCTTAGGAAAAAGTGAGATGTTAGGCTGAATGGTTCCTGATGTGTCCTCCAGCTTATGATGTCTAAGATCCCTTTCTGTTTTGAATTCACGATCCTTATGAATCCATCATCTTCATTCTTAACAATTGTCACAACTCTCAATTACTCCATTTCTATGGCTAGTAATTCTACCCAGGAATAAGTTACTTTGACTCCCTGAACTATGGTTTTCTCATCTCTAAAACATTGCTTTACTTCAAGGATCCATAATTTCACCAGTAGGGACATTTCCTCCACCTATGAAAACCATTACCCTTCTCTGCTTTAATAGATGGTCATTGAGTTGCTTTGATCAAAAATCCACCACCCAACAGTGGAGTTCATAATGAGCCCCTCTGAATTTATCAAGCTGATTTCTCAGATGACACACAATCTATCATGTAGCACTAAGTCTTTCCAGCTCAGTAGGACCTGCCAAAGTTTGTGCTATACTAACACAGCATTTGACACAGCTAATTTATCATGACACAAGGGAGCATCAGAAAGGGACAATGCCAGAAGTATATGTACAGTGGAGGTAAGAATACTCATTGTACCTGCTCACATAGTTGCTACCTAGTCTGTTCAGAAGAGGGGATGAAGACCAAGTCCCTTACATTGATTCACTAAATGTGAATTATTATCCAACCCCTACTTTAATTCCAGGGACAGGAACTCCAAAATTAGAAGTCATTCTTCTCCCTTGAATCTTCTTCTACATTCAATCAGTGACCAAGTTGAGTCTCCATTCCACTTATCTCCAGAATGAGTCCTATGCTGGAGATCAGGAATATTATTAAGATAGTGAACACAACTACAGCTTTAAAGTTTGCAAAATACTTCACTTGTATTATCTCATTTGATCCTTATAGGAACTTTTGTGGTATAGGTGCTATTATTTACAGATAAGAAAACTGAGGTGGAGGAAGCTTAAGTAATTTATCTCAAATCACACAACTAGCAGTTTACAGTAGGATTTGTACTCAGATTTTTCTGGCTCTAAAATGAGCACTCTACCACATCCAGATGCCTTTATGGTTCTCATCCTGCCTTAGAGACATTAGCAGTGTGTCCTTGGGCAAGCTACACCTCTAATGAGTCTGTTTCCTCATCTGTAAAAATGGAGTCCCTACTTTATGAAGTTATTAAGAGATTTCAAAGAAGTTAGACATGTCAAATTCTTTGCAAACTTTAAAAATGGAATATATAATCAGCTATTATTATAACTTAATTGGTCTACCGAACTAGTGTCTAGCTTCTATAAATCCATCCTTAATTAATATCACTTTTGTGTACATCAATTTTCTATGGTTTCCAACTGTTTGTTGAATAATATACAAATTCCTAGTCTGACATTCCAGGCCTTTATTCTGGCTTTAACATAATTACCCAGCCACATTTTATGTTTCATAAACTATGTTTCAGTCAAAAGGCATTCAGAAGCATCATGTACAGAGGACCTGGGTTCGATCCTTGTTTAGTAGCAACATGAGCAAGGCACTTCCCTCAATCTGTTTCCACATGGTCAAAACAAGGGTTTGGAGCTGAATGGTCTCCAAGATGCCTTCCAACTCTAAACTAGTTTTCTATGACTACCCACTAATATGAATTCCCCAATGTCTCCAATTCAACAAATATTTAATAAATGAAAAGTAAAGCAATGTTCATTTTCCCCTCTGATAGCCAATGCTCTGATTCCATCCAAATTATTATTACTCTCTCTAACACAGGCAAGAAATACAGGGTAAAGCTGGAAATAATGAGGTCTGGCTTCTTGGTGTGCCCTCTTGCTTGTAAAAAAAAGAGAATGAGGCAAAATAAGTCCACTAGCTAATACATGCCATATGTTTCCTGTTGGCAAGAAAGAAACATTTTTCAGTCTGGCTTTATCACTCTTTAGTAGTAACAGAGTTGGGAAGGAAAAAAAATGTCAGTATCACTGCTGTGATTATAATCAATGGCATATTGAAGTTTACAAGTGTACTCCTATCCAAATTTTATGTGGTCCTTTTTATTTATTTGCAAGACACATGGAACTTAGCCTATTGTCAGTTTTTAGTCCACCCCTTAGTGTGTTTCTAGTGATTTCCTGAGTTATTGGAGCCTCAAGACAATTTGTAGAGCCCAATAATGCTTATTAATACAGATGGGGAGAGCTGTGTGAACTTGGAAATGAAGACCTGATGAGATTTGAAAGCGGGGGAAAGGGGGTTCACCGAGGAGTATTGTATTTTTATTGTACTGTATTTGTATTGTATGGTGACAAGGAGATGAATACACAATACCCTCCTCAGCCAAGTAAAAGCTAGGGACTTTCTGTTGAGAAGGATGTCATGTTACCTGTGACTCTTCTGCATTCCAACCAAGGGCAGGACTACAGTAGACTTATAACAGAATGGAAAATGTATTGACTAGTTTTGAGACAGATTTGGGTGACCTCATTCCTTGTGAGTGGTAACATTTCACAAGAGAGGCAGCTAGGTGGTGTAATGGATAGAGAACAGAGTTTGGAATCAGAAACCCTCCTGTTGGCGAGTTCAAAATCAGTCTTAGATACTTAACAGCTGTGTAATCCCAAGCTAGTCACTTAATCTTGTTTGGCTCAGTTCCTCATCTGTAAAATGAGTTGGAGAAGGAACTACAACTACTGCATCTTTGTCAAAAAAAAAAAAAAAAAAAAAAAAACCCTAAAGAGGTCACATAAATAACTGAAATGGCTGGACAGCAAAAACATCCTGAAGATCCTAGCAGACTTGGCCAACCAAGTAGGTAGACAGGCTGGTAGCCTAAACCTTCTCTCCTGGAAACGAGTTTTCTGGAAATTTGCTCAGTGAAAAAGCCCATAGACTCAATTCCTCAATGTCAATCTACAGAAGTTTGTAATCTAGACAATTGACAAAGATCCCATGGTCTAACTTTTCCCAGTAACTTACCTTGCTATTGTCTCAGTTAAACACCACTATATGATTAGTGGTTTCTACCTGGTCTGTTCAGAGTAGGAACTGGATGGAGACCAAGTATTTATTATCTCTACAATGATTTCAGTGAGAATTCCTGGAGTGGAGCATGTGCTAAATATGTGTGTATGTGTATAAATATGTAGGAGCTAAGAACAGATGATGATGAAAAGTTAAGGTAAAGAAGCTTCCATCTGCTGGTTTTCAACTTCTTGTCCTCTCTTGCTTCTATACAAGCTGTCTTCAGTGCCGTTTTCCTCCTCACTCATTTCCATGTACTGTTAAGTTTCTTTGATTTACACCCAACCATATGATCCCTCCTCCCCTCCAATTAAATCTCTCATTTTTTTACTCAGTTATGTTGATTGTTTACATGTGTCATCTCCCTACAAGAAACTTCTTGAAAGCAGGGATTGTCATTTTTCTCCTCCATAAACCCAACCAAATCATGCATGGTTTCTTGTACTTAGCAAGCATTTAATTAATAAGTCTAATTATTTTTATAGTTGAAAAAAATCAAGAACTCTAGAAAGATTTTGCAGGGATTCCTTTTCCCCTCAATTCTATATTCTAGGTTCTAGAACAGTCAAATACCTCTACCACAAAAAACTTTAAGGTCAGAGCTGCATCCTGGCTCCTAAGAACTCCAGTTCTTTGCAGATTGGACTGAATATATTGTCTATTGTATTGTAGACTGAATGTACCATCTACTGTAGACTTTAATTAGAAAGCATACCCAATTTTAAAAAATCTATTATTATAAATTCAAGTATAATTCATGACATAAATTAGCCCAATTATGTGTATTTTCCCTGCCTAAAAGTAAATAAAAAAGGAACTTTAGTAAGAATTGCACATAGACAGCATTTGTTCATTTAATAATTAAATTTATAATAGCTTGATTTAAAAGTATAGGAGTTGATTCTGGACTTTTTACATCATTCATTGTTTTGCTAGATTATCACTACTGGAATGGATTCTAAATAGATCAATTTTCTTTTATCATCCATCTCCTATGTTTACATCTTGTTTATACAAATTAACAAATTAAACATTACCAAATCAGTTACACACAATTTGCTTTTTCAAATAAATTAGAACTGACTTTTCCAACAAAATACTCCTAATTCCATAACCATCTTTTAGGCTTGTAATATAGACTTGTTTGACCTTTCTAATTCTATTTAACTGTCATGAATCATACTTCATCAGTCAGTGTTAGCTAGAAGTGCTCGTCCTAGATTAATTTTGTTCAAATTTTGTACCTTTATGGTACAACTCAAAATTTAGAAAATTCCTTTGGAAGGATTGGCTGATTATTTAAAATAAAACGAACTTAGCAGGAAATAAGATCTTCTATTTTCCTATATCAGATCTTAAATACAAACTATTCAATAGCCAGCAATTTCCCTATTCCCTCTGTATTTTTAATTTGTACTAAGTATATTTTTTAATTTCTGTAAGTTAAAAAGTAGGTATCTTTTATCAACTCAGACATTTTTCACCAAAATATAAAATATTCCAATGTAATTTTTCATAGTAAAGAAAACCATGAATCAGCAGAAGGATGATTTATTATTTCAGGGAAATTCCCCAATGGAAATTCCATTTTAAGTCTCCTTAAAAAAAAAAAAAAAAAAAAAAAAAACTAATAAAAAACATTAAATTAACATAACAATCTGAACCTCATTTCAAACTTATTCCCAATACTTTTCTTGGTACAAATATTTAATTACAAAATACTTTATGTATTTTCTCACTTGATTCTTAACAATCATCCTGTGAAGTAAGAAGTACAAATATTAGCCCCATTCTACAGGAGGAAACTGAGATTGAGAGATTTGTCCAAAGACTGTACACAATTAATGGACTGAAGGGCACTATAAAACATGGGAAATTTTTTTCACGTGGGCACACATACTTCCAATGCTTGAACAGTCCATAGGCACAATAGAATAAACAATCTCTTGATCCTTTAAATAGGAAAGTGAGGTATAGCTAATTTAGTTTGTTCAGATGTGCTGATGACTCACATTTATAAGGGACTTAAGATTTACAAAGTACTTCCATCCCAAGGACTAGATGAGGTAGGCAGTAATGTTGTGTGTGTTTAACCCAAGGGTAATGGTTTCTTTCTCCCACCTGGGAAGAATTCAATAGTCATTTCACAGTTCATTGTAGTGCCCAGTTAGAAAGACCTGATAAGTAGTAGTTCTGCTCCAGAAGGCAGAGGATTGTGGGAGCTGGTTAGAAGAATCAAAGGAAATGCCCGAGTAAAAAGGGAGAATTCACATGTTCTTTACATAGGTCCAAGGTGAAATAAGAGAGACTATGTCCTCTAAGATGCATTAGCCAAGTGACTATTTGAATAAACAGTTATTACTACAAATTAAAATAGTCAATATTGGCATAATGGAGAATTGGCTATGCTCAGAATAGTTGAGTTCAAGTCTTAACTCTTGACATTACTGATTGTGAAATTAGGAAATTCCTTAACTTCTCAGTATCATGGGAAGCTCTGTAAAGAAAATGCTGATCTATATTAATAAATTAGGCATTTCATCTGGAGGTGTGTATGTGTGTATAAATTTTTTTTAATCGGAAAAAAGTACTCTGCAAATAATCATTTCCATTCTGGTGAAATTAAGAAAATCAGCTTTAGAAAGCCAGTGAAGTAGACAGAATGAAATGGAAACTAAAAAAGATAAAGCTGATATGAAATAATATGACCAACTGAAGAGATCTTTTTCCAGTTTACATATACAAGTCAAAGGATAACATACATACATATGTGTAAATGGGTATATGTGAGTATTATTCTATGTGGAAACTTCTGATTAATAATGTCAAATATTACCTTTGGAATAATCCAGATTACACATTAATTTAAATGGCCTTATCCCACAAATGTCCAATAGTTGCAACAGAGAACTGGAAGCACATAATCACAGCTGCTCAATATAATAAACCACCTACATTTCGCCCCCAATGCAATTAAGGCAAAATGCAAGGTATTTGGGATTGGGAAGTAGTCAGATGTAGAGTTTTGTAAAACTGCAGGAGACGATTCTTCTATAACAAGTCCTATGGATTGGGCATAGTAGGCACACAAGGCATTATTTTTATTTTAAATATGATGTAGTGATTTTAGGCATCTTACCTTTAATAATAAATACATTATTTCACTTAATAAATTATGTCTACTCTTGGTGTCTCATTTATTTTTACATTAACAGTTTCACACAAAAAGCAAGACTCCCAAAATTCTTTTAAGATGCATCATTTACTTATAAACCAAATTTATTTTATTAATAAAAACGCTGAATACTTATTGCAATTAAGAAAATCCTCATTATGTCTTTAGTACTTCCATTATTTGTTTTCCTCATGAAATCTTTATGTAGTAAGTAAACAATTGCCCAAACTGCATTAAAAATATGCAACTTTTTTTTTTAAACAGTTTTCTCTAAGCCATTGGCAGTCACAACAAAAATTGCTTCATGTCATCATGTAAACAGTCTCTGCTAAAGCAAGGAAAGTATTAGAAAGGTATGGGCATAAATCTGGTTACTACCAACATTACCAAAGTTCACAGCTTATGGCTTTTCACAACACCAAGAATTTCACTTCATTTCAAACTACACACACAGTAACAACCTGATTAACTAGCACCCACACCAGGGACTGGAACCCTCAATCAAGCTGCATCATATGTAACCTAGAATTTCCAAACAAAAAGCTGTACAGCCTCCACTTTTTTGACTCAAGATTTGCATCTAAATGTACCTGATTGCAATTTTCTGTGGAGTCACTTAATTACTATGATAATTCTAACTCTTAAGGGCCATCAACTAAAGAAACCTAATTTAGGCCTGTCTGCAGAATGGGTAGTCCTACAAGTGGTAGGAGGAAAATGTTTGTTATTGGAGGATGCAATTTTAGAGTTAGATGAAAATTTACTCAACTTATTTCTCAAAAACTTCTATTCTGTATTTTAACCCAACACTGCCACTACAGAAACTGCAATTTTGATCAAAGGAAAATATGGATTTAACTTTTAACCTACTGTTAACCAAAATGTAGGCAGTCTGAAGCCTTAGTTTTTTTCATCAGCCTTTTTTTTAAACTAAGATTAATTTACTGGGTGGCTTCCAATTGCCCAGTTTTTTCAGGACTTTTTAAACTTTTTAAAATTTTTTTTCTCATGCATTTCTGAATATTTGTGTACTTTGCATGCATTTCTACTTAAGCCAGTAACAAGTTTGTTTCTACTTTTTTATGAAACCTCTTTCAAAAATAATTTTGACACAAGTTGATTTAGTGTCTTATGGAGGATCATGAAGCCTCCGAATTGTAACTGAATATACAAACCCCTTATTCAGAAACTGGAATATCCTTACCCTGAGCAAATTCACACAAAATGGACTAATAGGTAAACCAAACTGCTCTATGGTAAGATTATCTAGGTTAAATGGGGTGATACTATATTTTGTTCCTAATTAACACATCAATTCAACAAATAACATCAGATTAATCATAATTTTCGTCTCTATTAAATTCACTCAATGCAAATAGAGGTCTTATAATCAATTATGCTTTAACTTTAGCCACTATCTAACAGCTCAAATAAGTTATTGGCTAAAGAGTAGATTTGTTGTACACCATTGTTTTCTTCACAAGATCAAGCTATGCCCTTATTGTTTAAGCTCAATTACTGTAGTTTCAGTGCCTGTCGAGGCTCCAAATTTCCAAGTTGGTTGTCAGTCCATATTAGCTAAAGGGATTTAAATTTGCAAGGCCTGGGGGAATCTGTAGAGAAAATTACTTTGTTTGGACAAGGAAAAGCCAGATCAAAGGTTATCTTTCCAAATATTAGTGTTCCTCCTCATTCCATAGGCTGTTTTCTTAAGCAGTTTCCCTTGTGCTAAAAGGAACCCCTATCTGAAAAATTTATCTTATTTTCCTTCCCTTGAATCTTGAGAAATGAAATTCAATCCAGATGAAATCTGTCAATAAGTCCAAGACTAGGATTTATAAATGGGTTATAATTATAATAGCAACTCACTAAATTTGCATTTATAAAAAAGTGTGAAATATAATTTTGTTAGGCAATATGAATAATTCTTAATAAAATAATTAGCCATTTGATTGTTGCCAGTTATGCAATTACCATATTAAACGTACTCGAGGGTAAAGTTTATCTCTGGTTTCCTATTTTCCACTTTTAAGGCCAATTTATATAAAAGTTTAATGTTAATTGCAAATATGTTACCTGCTGTATCCCTGTTTGATCTGCTCTAAATGAAGGTGTATGCTAATGCTAACTATGGCCAACTGTAGTCTGTTTATAACTGAGCATGCAAAAGAATTGGTTTGTAACTATGAGGTCCCTTCTAACTTTCAATTTCCACAAAATAAAAATGTTTAAGATGTCTATAAATAAATTTCATGAACAGGTACTCAGGACAAGGTTCTACAGTCACTCCTTCCCCCTCACACAGATGATATTATTTCAGGTAGCAGAGCACAAGGCATTAAAAAGTAACAAACATGATGACCAGATATGGCTCTGTAGACTGGCCTGTAAGCTGTGTCAAGCTGGTTCTATTTTCATACCATTAGTATCAAAGTGTAGACTGGTGGAAGCTTTTAAATAATCCCCCTTCAATGACACAAGGCATGCTCACCAGGATAGACTTGTTATAAAGGGGGGGCAAACCATGCTGAAATCTTCAACTCTTGGTGACAATGCAAAGAAGTTATATAAAGATATCACAGGAAGGAAAGGTCAAAAAAAAAAAAAAAAAAACTTAAAAGACACACATTGGTTCACTTAAGAGGCTTTAAAAAGTTTTGTTACAGACTGGTTTACAGGATATAAAGAGGTATTTAGCCTTTAAGTGGAGAAAATTGCTAGTTACCTGTATGTGAAAAAAAAAAAAAAAAGAAAAGAAATATGGGCATTCCTAAGTAACAATTAGTCACTTTCAGCTATTTTGTAAACCAGACTTCTATTATGTAACAATATATGACAGTATTTTGCCAGTTATCAGACATACTCAGAAAAGATAAAAGAGGATGTCTACATCTGAATCACATCAAATGCTTATTTGCATGAATGGAAGGCATATAATACAGAGTTCTTATGACTCTACAGGCACCTGGAAGTTTTAACTACCCTTCATGCTCTTCACTTTATATTCCATAAGAATAATGGAAATGCAGAGAATACTTCAAATAGATATTTTACAAATCAAGACTATTTGAGGGCTTTTCAACTTTTATTAATAAGAAAGGTAATACTTCATTGAGGTGGCCAATTTAAAAAAAAATTCTGTCACCCATTTACCTTTCCTTTCAGTTATGTTTTTCAATGTTGGCTCTTGTAAAAAAACAAAAACCAAAAGAAACCTAATTTTTTGTAAAAGTTACAACCAAAAGCAAGTGTCTCTTGCTTTCAGGACAAAAGAAGAGGGAGCAGGAAAAGGATGGGGCAAATGAGATAAAATTCATTAAGTATAAAAATATGTTGTTCAAATTCAGAATAATAATTTAATAACTCTTTGTTATTTCATATGTATCTGGGAATGGAATAGAGACATGTCCTGATCCTGTCACAAGAGGTAGAATTCCAGCATTTGGTACAACATTCCAAGAGAGGGTTAAAGTGACATTCCTGTTTCCCCTGTAAAAAGACAAATGATAATCAATGGTCAGCAGAAATATTTGTAGTTTCATCACTAAAAACATTGTGATCTAAATAATTTTATTTGTACTGCTACTACTACACTACTACTACTACTACTACTACTACTACTACTACTACTACTACTACTACTAAGTTCATCTTTGCCATTTTCTTTTTCCACTTTAAGTATCAAGAGGAAGAATTAGGTTAGCAACAATTCACAAGTAATCACTGGTGATTTAATCATTCAATACACTCATAGCAGCACCAATCAAAGCTGAAATAAGTAGCAGTATCATATGGTGGAAAGAATACTACTATGAATCAGAAGATCTAGTCCTAGCTTTGTGGTCTTGATCAAGTTACTAAACCTCATCGGCCCACAGTACTCTCCAGTCAGTTAGGAAGGATGACGTGAAGTTAATGGCCCTTCCAGTTCTAACATTCTATGACTGTGCAAAGGAAGCTCTTGAGCTACCAGCAATTTCCCAAGTTTTCAACCATAGGTTCTACTACTGTGTGTTGACTGTAATCCTGACATAAGTTCCTGCATTTCCTACCCACTTGAAAACAAAAGGGACACCTCCAGAAAAAACATGGAGAACAGACTCCCTGTTTCCATTGCTACTACTCAGAGTATATGGTACACTATACTTAGAATACTCAATCTATTGATCAAAAGGCTCAGAGGATCAAAGCTGCAGAGTTGGAAGGAACCTCAGAATTCACCTAGCCCAACTCCTCATTTTAAAGATAAAGAAACTAAAGTCCCAGAGAAGCTCGCTGATTTGCCCAAGGATACACAAATAATCAGCAGCAGAGCCCAAGTTTGATAATGAAATCTCACTCCAAATAAAGAATAGCCCAATGCTTCATCCCATTCACCAGCCATTTCCTCTAAAAAGCTCTTTTCCTACAGTCTGCAAGTTAAAATCTGCAAGAATATTGTTTCCTGTCTCACCATTTTCCTCCTATTCAATGCTATGATATTTTTTTGTTTCCCTCTTGCTTCTCTTTCCCTCTCATCTTTACCAAAACACAGTTAAACACTTAATATGGCATGAGTTGCTCACTTGAGACCATTTCCATCGTCAAAGAAAAAATATTTTGATTTCATATCTTTCAGCAGCAGCTTCGGATTATCGCCTCTCAGAATGATCTTGTCCCAAAGGACAACCTGGTTCAGAGCCTACATTGAAACGAGAATTAATTAGACAATTCTTCTAACATAACATCTGGTCAGTGCATATTAAAAGTAGCATTGATCCAAAGGAGACAGATTAGTAAATATGCAATATAACTTATATAAATCAGCCATATTTTACAGAAATCTCTACAATATTAACATTAACAAATGAAAAACAAGTATAAATGTGAAGAACCATCTCCAAGGCTCTCACAGGAAAATCCTAGCTCTTTCAAAAAGAACTGGTCAATGACATTACCACTGAGACACTAGGTGGTTTTAATGAGTCAGCACAACCTAGAATGTTTCAGGGAACAGTTCCTCAGTTGGATTATCTGTCACTAATATTGTCAAACTTTCCTAGGACCATTCTCAGGGTGGCCATTCTTGGAGGTGACAATGGATAATCAAGGGTGCCCTGCCAACACCCCAAACACTGTTATAGGGTCCCAAATAGTGTCCTGCGGATTTATAATTATCTGGCAACTTCAGCCACTCCTGCTCGACAGAATTTTCCAATATCATACAGATGCTGGATTAATAGGGATGCCCTGAAAAAAATCAGTTTTAAAAAAATTCATTTTTATACCCTAAAATTACTACACCATACTTCTCACATGAACTTTACTAAGGTCAGCTCTTAATTGGTTTGCATATAAAAAAAAAAAATCACTATTTCCAAAATACAGATGATTGTGCAGTAGTGATGTTTAATTTTCACACAATATTATTTTCTTTGTCAAAAGAAAAATGAGCCCCAATGTTCAAGAAATGAAAAGAGCAAAAAGTTTCAATGATATTTTATTTATTCTGAAAATATAGGACTTTTCATTACTCTCTTCCATTCATTCAGTTACTAAGTGTGTAGCATTCTACCAGAAAATCCCAACTTGTATATTCTTTTCTAGTGTGTCCTGAGACTATAAAACTCTTATAGAAACAAATATTTGCAATGAGAAAATCTTCTCTGAATTTAGCTTTGCCCTTTAATAATACATGAAACATCTTGGAAAAGAAATGTAATCTCTTTGGGACTCAGTTTCCCCTACTGTAAAATAACAGAGCAAAACTAAATGCTTTGTCTCTTCTAGCTCTAAGTCTTGGTGAATTTATTACAAAATCTAAACTTACAATTATCATGAAAATTTTAAATTTCCCAAAGCAACAGTCTTGGCTTGACAGCAAACCAACAAATCTATTAGTTATCCTGGGAAAAATTAAACTGGAATATTTCTCAAAAATTGTGGAGGAAGAAAATCCAGGTGAATTACTGAACTTACTAAAATTATTCTGCTGGTGTTTACCCTTTAGCTCTCAAATCTATTTTAAGAACTGCTTTGTTTTGAATGCTTTAAGTTTTAAGGGATCATCTTAAAGCAACCAACCAAACTGTAATGTGGGATAGATGCAAAATATGCCAATCTGATAAAACTGCTGCCACTGTAAAGGAATAGTTCATACCACATGTAATAATCAATTCCGTCCTCACCACTGTTCCTCAAGGTACTGTAACAAAATCAAATTTTATAATATGGTAATCTAGACACAAAAGAAATAATTTATACTTTCTAAATAATTCAAAAAGAGAACCATTAATTTTATTAATCTCTTCATAAACCATGCTGTGATCCTTTAGAACTCTTAGAGTAGATTTTTTAATTGGTTTCATAAAAATCCAGTATCGAGTGAAACATTATGCTAGGTGGGTGTTAGTTTCATTGGAATGATGCTATAAATGTCAAAACTGAGCAGTCAGCTAATGAATATTACCAGCAAGGTTTTGTGTTTTTATGGAAGAGGCTGATATAATGTCTATTTTTTAAAAAATGAGCTCTTCGTGACATTATTGCACAAAGGGCCTTGATCTGGGCAATCTTAGAAAGAATAAACTTATTCCCTGGCATGTTTACTAAATTAAACATACATTTAAGCATATTAATAATAAGAGTTAATATTTAATATAGAACTTCATGGATATCAAAGTGCTTTTCAAATATCATTTCACTTGATCATTTTAACAATCCTGTGTAGTAGATTATCCTCGTGTTACATGAGAAAACAGGATGAGAGGATAAATGACTTGGCAGAGGGTCACACAGCTGGTGTCTGAGGCAAGGTTAGAACTAAGGTTTTCTAGACTCCAACTCTATCCCTTGTGTCACCTACCAATATGTATATATTAGTCAAAGTAGGCATTTGGCCTAATGGGTACATTACAAGGAGAACCAATAAATAGATACTTTAAGTAAGATAATTTTAATACTATCCATTTTAACACAACTACAAATATACAACCATAATTATCAAAAACTTATTAATAGTAAGCTATGTATAATATAAAATAATGACATAAAAGTCAGAAAACTAAAGCATAATCCAATAGGAGTTATGAATTTATGATTTATTACCTATACTTTCTCAGTTATGCCTATCTTTCCCTCTAAGATGATTAAAGGTGCCTCACTACATATTTTTTAGACACCCAAATTGTGATACTTTTGTTTATTGGATGGAAAATACTGATAATAACCATTTATTCTAAATATTCAATTTAATAAAAATACTTATAAGCCTCCAAATCATATAAATATGGAAAATCATGGATACACGATATTTGAGACCTTTAGAATATCAACCACCTAACATTTTGCAAAAAATCTGATATATAATCAAACATCTGAAATAACATTTTCAGTGAGGTTTCTGACACATTCCAAACAAGCACAGATAACATAGATGCCAGATCCCTTCCAAGTATACCTGAAAAATGAGTGGTCTAACCTAAATCTTTGTTCATATACTTACTTCAGAGTTGAGAATCAAAGGAGATAATATGTATAAAGACAGGGCTTTACAAATCTTAAACATAGAGAGCACTTGTTAGTGTGATCCCAAATCCCAAAGGCGTGGTTGAGAAGGGAAGTGGAAAGAAAGCCTAGAGCATCACTATATCATTAAAGACATCTCTCTTTAAGATCGTTACCCATATAGTAGAAATAACTTTAAATTTTTACCAGGCTACAAATCATACAAGTCTTACCTTACCCCCCCCCCAAAAATAAAAAAATTCAATGTTAATTTTAAATAGTTTGTAAAGCTAATACACACTTCTAAATATATAATATACTTACGTTATTTTTTGTTGAATATTCTGCTGATAAGTATAGAAATAATTGTTTTACATTCCAGTCAAATATATTCTCTAGATGTGGAAAAAGAAAATTAAGGAACAAAAACATAAAATGGCATACAACTTTAATTGTTAACGCTTAGTTGTTCAAAGTAGATTTCTAAGTATAAGAGTAGACTTCTGACATAAGAATGACCTTCTTCAATTATTTCTCCTTCTGTTAATAGGTCTATCAAAAGATTAGAGGAACGATTTAAAGCTGAAATGGGCAAAGGAAATCATCAAAGTCCAACCCTTCCTTTTACAAAGAAGAATATGAGGTCCAGAGATTAAATGATTTACTTCAGATTACTTGGCTAGTAGATAGCAAAATGGATTAGATTTATGCCCTGAAACCCAAATTTTGTACTTTCTAGTATAACATATTGTCTCTTAGCACACAAACTAATCTCTTTTGTCTACAGGGGAAAAAAAAAAAAAAAAAAAAAAAAAAAAAGCTAAACAGTTAAATCTGGCGCAAAAGAGGAAAAAAAACCTGATAAATGCCAAAAAGACTTTTTTTTAGATTAATCAATGCCATTTTCCCTTTAATAACCACTACCAAAGGAGGGAAAGATAAGCATAGAATCACAGAATTTTTAGGCACCATAAAGAGTATCTAAGTTATTATTACAAAGAAGAAAAATGAGATCCATAATTTTAAGTTACTTGCCTGAAATCACATACCAAATTGATGCTATTTGGTTTAAACTTTACACTGAAAGTAAACTTTACTTTAATAGACAAATAACAATCAGTTTACTAATTTTTTTAAAATATCAATACTGATCTCACAAAGTTGTTGTAAGAATCAATTGATAGTATGTGGAAAGGGCTTCACAAATCTTTAAAATATATAAATGAGATATCATTTATTTAGTGAACAAAGTAGTATCATCGTACCAAGTCCCAGCTTCTTAAACTGTGAGTTCACAACTCCATATAAGGCCTCTTAACTGAATGTGAGGGTCACAAAATTATGTTTTCTTATCAGTAAATGTTTCATTTACCTTTTTTACATATCTATATATCTGGAGTCACATAAAAATTTCTCAGGACAATAGGGATCACAAATGGAAAAAGTTAAAGAAGTCCTGTGCTAGGTGATCATAAGTAAAGCAGTTTCCTCTCTGGCCTTGCTTTCCTCTTGTATAAAACGAGGGACTTGCCTAGTCTCTTCCAGTTCTGTTTACCAAAATTGATCAAAGATTCAAAATCTACTTTTCCATGAAATCAAATTCATAGTTATAGTTAAAGTAAGAAGCAGCATTGTCTGAGGGAAAAAAGCCAGACTGAAACAGGGAGATCTGGGTTCACATCCTGCCTGTGATACACACTGATTATGTAACTCTAGGATACAATGGTTGGTGCTCAAGAAACACTCACACTATATTGGAGAGCAGATGCCTACCTATATTATTAAAGGTAGTCTCATCATAGGTATAATTACCTATGACTATGTTTATATTGCATGCCCAGTGCAAAAAGAAAAAAAAATGAATGAAAAGTTCCTACTGCATGCACTCTGTGTAATGTGGATCCTATTCCTTTTCTAAAAACAATCACTGTATAATCTACTGTGACATTTTAAACTGAGCAAAATATTTCAAATAAATTTCAAATACTTCTAGCACTTAGCATAGTACCTGAAACATTGTAATCACTTAATGTTTAATAATTGACTGACTGAAATAATAAGATCAAATATGTCACCAACTATGTTATTTTCAACTAACTAGATCAATGTTTCTTCAAAATTTTAAACCCATAGGCCACTCTGGTAAAATACAAGATTTAGGACCACCTAATTAATCCACAAAAAATAAAAATCTCACAAGAATGGAAAGACCAGTGCTTCTTTTGAAATCAAATAATTTTTTATCTATTATATTTGTATGCAAATGATATACATCATTTACAAAACTTTGTAATATACAGACTTTTTTTAGTAAGCTGACAAATACATACACCACCAGCTACCAATTAGACAGAAATATCTGAAAGAACTAAGGGTTAAAGAGCTAACACAAAAATATGTAAATTAATTAGCTAGGATAATCTACTTTTAATATGAAAACTCTTGAGTTTAGCCTCAATCCATTCTCAGCAGTGCTAAGTTAAAGATGACCAGAGACTTGAAAACAGGTTAGTTTATAAGTGTACTTCCCCCCCATCTTTTCAATGTAAGCTCTACTTTCACAGTAGCTGTCCATAGACTAAAGTTTCAATTTATTGCTGAATCCAGACTACTTTTAAGATTCTAGCCCTGGGGTAAAAGAGAGTATCTTTGGTTTAAATCCACTCAAAGAAGAGTTCTTATCCTTTCCTGTGACATAAAATTCCTTTGGCAATCTAGTGAAGCCCATGAATCTCTTTATACAAAAGAAAATTACAAATTAAAATGAATTAAAAAGGAAACCAATTATACTGAAATACAATTATCCAAAAAAAAAAAAAAAGTCTTTAATTTACAGACCCCCTGTAAATACCTGATGTAAAAAAATATGATTGATCCAAATTCCAAAACCCATTTGTAGTTTGGAGGATTCTAGGCAGTAAAGGGGGCTATCTCAATAAAATAGATGAGACCAGGCCTAAAAGTGATTTATATACTTCCAAACCAAGACTGGTCCAATAAATGGGATGGAGGAAGGCCGTTTCATCTGTCAGGAAAGTATGGCAGACAGAAGTCAGAAAACTGGAGGACACAGCTAAGCCATTAAATGAATTCTGCAATTTTAAATAATTCTGTTATAATTATAAAATAACATATTCTATAAAAAGACAGTTAACTGTTGACTGAGATCATTAAGTGATCAATTATTTGTATACTGAATTGACAAAGCAAGCATGTAAACTAAAATTAAATAAGCAAGCTATTTTACTGCTAGATACTATAGCTATGCTACTGTAACAATACTAACTGCTTCTAAATGAAGGGATATAAAATGCACTTTCTAAACAGTTTGTGTATTAATGATTCTTCTCTTTTATCCCAATTTTGTTCTTTCTAAATGAAAGTTTTAGGGTTTCAAAATCTCCTTTTTGATGGAATAGATTTAAGTTTCTTCTAAATAATTACAGGCATCTTCACATTTTCCCCCCCTTGAATTAAAAAAAAAAATGCACCACCACAAGCAAATACTATTGATGTAAAAAGAAGCAGGTACAATTAATCTTATTTTACTAATAAGAAAATTAGAGCACAGAGATTAAATTTTTTAAAACAACATAGAAATTGGAGACAAATTCATAACTATAATTCAGGTCTTCTAAAGCACTTATCAGAGATTTGCTTTGTTGTTTTTCCATGGAATATTTTTGAATGTCATAATTCAGCTTAAGACAAATATGAAGTCACTAAAATTTATGTGTATTTTTAAAAAATCATTTTCCTAAAGGATATCAGCAGTCACATCAAAAGTAATGAATCCCAGATCACTTCGTTCTCTAGGTCCAGTGAAGTCTTCTACATTTTTTCTGAAAATAAACATAGGTTTTATAATCCTTCAACCACAATAAGTAATAGAATTTCTATCTATAATTCCTCAGAGAAAAGTTGAATACCTTTGTCACACACACACACACACACATATATATACATATAAAGGCAACACAAAGCAGCTTATTCCAAACATTTGTGAGCATCTCTTGACCAGTTCTATGGTATATATATAAATAGGTAAACCTATCAACTTAAATTTAGGACTACATTGACAAATAAAAATACACTAAAAATCTAATAAAAAGATGGACAATAATTAGAATCAACTGAAAAAAAAAAAAGGTAGCCATATCACCTAAAAATTGGGGCTATATGGGTAAACAAAGATACACTTAACATCTAAAAGGATGGACATTAATTAGATTCACCCTAAAAAAAAGGAAATAGGATAAATTGTACCTACTGGGGTAGGTTATCAGCTACCTTTATATGCTTTAATAGTTCCTGAAAAATTTTTTTGGAGACTTAGAAATTAAGATAATTTTATAATTGGGTAAAAAGCGCTTTCATCGAAGGAGATGTAAAAAAATAAAAATAAATTAGCCAATGGCTAAGGGCATCAGAATAAACCAAACCAATGGGGATACGGGGGAGGTGGCAGAAGAAGAGTGATTTAGAGGAGCTGTCAGAGTTAAACATCTGACAGGAAAGGTCCGAAGTTAATGCAGAGAGCAACAGGAAATCTGTCTTGACTAAGTACAAAGGCGATGAAAAGGAAAGAATATTGCATTTATCAAAGAAGAAATAATAGAACAGAGGATGGTTTTTAAAAGAAAAGATTTTTTTTTAGACAACAGGCAACTGAAAACACGACTTCCATTTCGTTGGGAACATTTCAGAATTTGCTCAGACTCTCCATCCGAAAATCTCCACACAAGCTTAAATAAAAGAGTGCTAATTTCCAAAAACCTCACCAGGTGCGCCTCTGAACTATTAACAAGTAAAAAATTTTAAAGAAAAAATGAAAAAAGGAGGGAGAGGTTTAAACTATGGGTATTACAGAAACAAGCCTAATTCAAACATTTAAGCGTCGTAGAGAGTGTTGGGAAAACTACCAAGATCTCGGCGAACAAAAAGAATAACAATATCAAGCTTGCCTGGATAGAGGGGGAAAAGTTCCAGGGAAGAGAGGCATGAAATCCCCGATACACGAAATCAAAAATAAGCCGGGGAGGAGCGCGAACAGGAGCCACACTCTGGCGGGCACACTGCAGATGTGCCAGGAGCGGTGGGGAAGGGGCAGGCGCCTCGGCAGAGCCCGAGTTGGCTGGTGTGGGGCTCCCTCATTGGCCCGCGCGGGGGTGGAGGGAAGTGAAGGAGCAGGAAGGAGGGCTGCAGTCCCTGACCTGAATTAGGGGAACCGGGAAAGCGAGCTGAAGAACTTGGCCCGGGCTGGGTCTGCACGCAGGAGGGGATTTTTTTTTTTTTGGTAGTTTTCCCAACACTCCGGGAAGGAGGGAGGTGTGGGGGAGGAAGGAGGAGGCCAGCCCCGGGGTAGCGGGGAAAGCTAGCAGTGCAGCCGAGCCCCAGCCCGCGGCAGGGCAGGAGGGGAGACCCCCCACACACACACACTCTCAGACAGACGCAGCCCCGCACCCCCGCCCCGTCCCGCACTCACAGCATGATTCGGGAGACGTGCAGCCGGACCGGGACGCTTCTGTCTTTGAAGGCGGTGGTGATGAAGCAGCCGAAGGTCAGCGCCGCCATCACGCTCAGCGAGAAGGCGA
Organism: Sarcophilus harrisii; assembly: GCF_902635505.1. NCBI lineage: Eukaryota > Metazoa > Chordata > Mammalia > Dasyuromorphia > Dasyuridae > Sarcophilus > Sarcophilus harrisii. The sequence goes on along the minus strand of NC_045431.1, from coordinate 107,351,205 downwards.
AGAGGGAGTTCGCCCGCGACAGAACCGTGTTCATCGCGGCGGCTTGACTCGGCTCGGCCCCTCGCACTCGCTTCCCGCCGCCCGCCCTCCCTCACACACGCTCCCACTCGCGCCACACGCCACACGCACCACCACACACACCCGGCTCGGCTCCGGCCCGGCTTGCTTCTCTCCCCGCCGCCCAGGGCGCGCGCGCGCTCCTCCCGGGAGCGAGCGCGCCACCGCCGCCGCTGAAACCCCGGCCCACCTCCGCACTTCCCCCACCTCCTCGCCTCCCAGGGGCGCGGCTCGGCGAGAGGGGCGGGCGCGATCTTACCGCCGCCCCTGCTCCGCCCCGCCCCTTCCCGCGCGCGCACGGACGGGCGGGGTGGGGCCCCGAAGCCGGCGGAAGCCACGCGGAGGAAAGGCGGGCAAGGTCCCCAAACCCGGTCCACCTGCCCCTCTCGCCGCAGTCTGGGTGACCCGTAGCCAATCCAAGCGCGAGCCTGAAGGAGGATGGGAGGAGCGCTGGTCGCGCACTGCCGCTTTCGTCACCCGGACCCGCCCATTGCTGCGGCCCCGCCCCGCGCCTACGCTCCGCCCATATTTCTCCGTCGGCCCCGCCCCATCCTCTTTTCTCATTTCCCCCCCCACCAGATCAAGGGAGGAGCTAAGCAATGGCAGGTCCGAGAGGGATGGGCTTGCGTCCTCGCGCTCCGTTCCCCCGGGGTTCAGGCGGCTTCGCCTAAGCCCTACTCTGCGTATTTGCTTCCTTCCTTGTTAAGGACTGGCTTCTCTTGCAGTTTAAATCCCATTAATTCCCGGGCAGTGTTTAAGAATGGAGGGGATTTTGTAAAACACACGCCGATCCCACGGAAACCTGGACAAAAACTATGCATGTGCTGACCTAGCGCGATCTCGGACGTGTCCATCTGCGCCCTTTGAGAGACCCTGGCCAGGGGTTCGAATTTAATTCCCTGGGTCCCAATTTAATTCAACAAATACGTATGGAGTGTCTCAGGCATTGACTTTGTGCCAGGGACTACCACAGGGCTGGGAATATGAAAATAAAACGAAAATAATAATTAACTAGTTCTTCTCCTCAAGGAGCTTACGTTGTGGTTCTCCTTTCTATTGTATGCAAATGTTTAAATTCACAGCCTCTAAGTTCCCAATTCTTATTCTTATATATCAAAACATCAGCTGGAAGAAGGAGCCTGAGCGAGGTTCCCCATCCTTGTAGAGATGAGGCTTTTATAGGGGTGAAAGGACTTACTAAAGTGATACTATCACCCTGCCCTTGCTGTCACTGCCCTTCCTCTTCACCTCCAATTCTTACGCGGAGTGTGTGTGTATATATGTATGTACGTGTGTGTATGTGTGTGTGTCTGTACACACATATACGTATTCGTGTATTTGTGCAAAAAATGTGCTAGCTGCCTTCCCCAGACTGTTTTACTATATTGCGGACGCCAACACAATCCATAGGTAGTCCATCTGTTAGCACTCATTCTTGTTACTTTCTTTCCTAATCATACATACATTGTTGGTTTTTAGGGTGCTTCTTTTGAACAAGTATTCACTGGAAATAGGCTGCACCCTAATTACCTTAATTAGCCGCTCAGCATCTTTCCATTCCCCTTTCCTTATCAACCTGACTTGCTCTGCAATATTGATTGTTCCTAGATAATGGATGTTTCAGGTTTGATTAGCCATATACTATCACATATAGAATATTGGTGTTAAAGAAATGTGCTTTTTATATAGCAGCAAAGAGATTGAGAATATTCACTTAATTCAACAATTTAAAGTGCCTATTAGATACAAAGCCTGATGCTAGATCCTTGAGATACATAAGTAAAAAGAAAATATTACTGGCATTATATTGAGAGGTTATCAACATATAAACAAGTAAGTAAATGTAAAGAATATGTGATTTTACAAAGTAATTCCAAGAAGTTCTCATAACTGGAGGGCTTGTGGAAAAACCTTTTGAAGGACCTGAGATTATTTAAAGAAAGATAGAAATTCTGAGAAGAGGGAATGAAGTATTTTCTGCAAGTTATTTGTACTAGAATTGAGAGTACATGAAGAAGAGTGATATCAAATAAGACTAGAAAAGTAACAGAGATTCGGGGAAGGGCTTTAAATATAAGGTTAAGAATTTTAGGTTTTATCACACAGGCAATAAGGAGCCATGGAAGATTTTTAAGTGGAAAAAGGAAGACTGACACAACCAGAACAGCATTTTAGGAATATGATTTTGTAACGGTTTGGTCATGTATACTTATTGTGTATCTAATTTATATTTATATAATTTATATTATTGTCATCTGGGGGAGGGGGTGGGGAGGTAAGAGGTAAAAAATTGGAACAAGAGGTTTGGCAATTGTTAATGCTGTAAAGTTACCCATGCATATATCCTGTAAATAAAAGGCTATTAAATAAAAAATATAATTAAAAATATATTTAATATATTAATAAAAAATATAATTAAATAAAAAACATATCCTGTAAATAAAAGGCTATTAAATAAAAAATAAAAAAGGGATATGATTTTGGCTGCTGCATAGAGAATATGTTCAATAAGGAAGAAACTACAGGCAAAGAAATTTAACAATAAGCTATTGTAATCCTCCAAGCAAGCGATGATGAGTGGAGGAAAAGGGTACAGAGATGTTGTGAAGGTAGAACTAATAAGACTGTCAACTGATTGATCACAGGGCCTGAAAGAGAAGGGAAATCCAAGACAACTCAAGGTTATGAACCTGCCAACTGGAAGGATGGTAGTACCATGGATTGAAATGTGGCAGTTTGAAAGATGGATGTATTCAAAGAGTACTGAGTTCCATTTTGGATAGGTTGCATTTTAAATGCCTTGTAGGGCATTCATTCATGTAAAGATGTCCAACAGGCAGAAGGCAATACTGAGCTTGAGTTCAGGAAAGTGATTAAGGTTGGTTATATAGATTTAAGAGTCACCTGTTGAGAGATGATTAATAACTGAACTCAGAAAGTAAATCACTGTAGAATATTCCAAATGAAATCCTGCTAGCACTCCTTGCTTTACTCATTTCTGAGTGCATCTCATCATCCATCTGCAATAGTAAGCTATCCAAGATGTCATGATAGATTAACTCCAAGGGACATGTGCCTAGCTTCTTCTATAGGTTTTGAAGGAGCCATTATTCCATTAATGTGGGTGCTTCCTTCACTCAAGCAGATTGCACAAACTCTAAAACTTAGTACATTGTCTTCACAAGCTGTTCTGGCTGAAATATTCATCATCTTAGTGTGACCATCTATTGATAAACTCCCCATTCTTGGATGGATTCTGAAGCAATAGACATGCAGTCTACTGTTAGGAAGCTACACTTAAAAAGCCTTGCCAGTTTAATAGGATCTGCCAGAAACTGTGTTCCATTGGCAGAGCCTTTAAGAAGCCAGTGTCTCCTCTATCCATGCCAATAAGGCATGATGGGAGGAAGATTTCAGTGGAAGGTCTTTTTTAGTTGCATGTAATAATAAGAATGATCTGGGCCCTTCTTGCATTTTAATGTGGAAGTCTTAAGTTTTAAAAGTCTTATGTAATATCACACATCTATTCTGTGCTTTAAGATTTGCACAGAGGTCTCTTTACTATTTGGTGAAATAAGTAGAACAAATATTATCATCATCCACCAATTACAAATGAAAAAAATTGAATCACAGAGAGTTTAAGTTAATTGCCTAAGGTAAATCAAAGCCTGACTTCTAAACAGTAGAATTTTAGAAAGTGTTTGGTATTTGTCATGTTGTTTTTCTAAATAAATTTTTATTCATGCTTTTTGTGTTTTAAATCACCTAAATTTTCTCTTATATTCTCTCTTTCTTATCCCTCCCAGAAAGCCATTCCAAAAAATCGGGCTATTAATTCTCAAACCTGAACAATTCCTATCATAAGCTTTTTCTCCACCTCCTCTTCTTGGGCAGTTTTGTTAGAGAAAATGACAAACAGTGAAGATCTGGCCTATCACAAAATCTGTGGTTGTTTAACTTAAGCCAAGCTTTTGCTGCTGCTTAGCAATACTTTTATTCATCTATTATTATTTTTAACTTCTTGATTCCACAGCAGCTGTTCCAAATCTCCTCCTCTTCAAGCCCCCAAACCTATGAAGGCACTGCCCTAAAGCTGGGGACAAAAAGAAAAAATAAAATGGGAATTTATATTTAAATGGGGGAGAAAACATCTACATATATAAACATGTATATGTAGTGAGGAGTGTCCCATCCCATGTAGCATGGGGGTGTATTGTATAGTCAAAGACAAGCAGAATAGATATCTCCAACCACTTCTTTCCCCACCCTTCTCCAAAGGAAACTCTCCTTCTTAACTGGAGGGGAAACAGAAGACTATTCTTCTTAGAGAGAGGAGATACCAGGCTAGAATTATATTTATTTACTCTTTAATATATTATTAGTCTAGAGTTGTGATTTTCAGATTCCAGCTAAACTTCTGATCACTGTTTCTTTGAGAGTAATGGAGGCCTTCAGTTTTGTATTCAAAGCCTACTCCTTTCCCACCAAATACCAGTTCAAAATGAACAATAATAGCAGGTAGCAGAGAAATCCAGAAAGCAAAACAGAAATCAGGTATACACCAGAGGATACACAGCAGACAATACAGAGTGAAGGAGTTCTCCCATTGGGATCAAGGTGACTCACCACAACCTGGAGGGAGAGGCCCAGTTCTCACCAAAGAGAAACTTCCCTAAATCTTTAGTGTAGCAGGCTGGTAATCTGGACATGATGGAGACTGTCAGCTCCTCTCCTGTCAGTTTCTTTCCCGAGTCTTATTCTCCTTTCAGCCATCTGGAGTCTGTCTTCATCCATCTTTCCTGAAACTGGCAAACAGAAGCCACTGAAACCCAGAAAGCCTGGAGCTCTTGCTAACTCTGCCCCTCATTCGGTGCAAGGGTATTGATTTCCTACATCAATGGCTTTGTTACATATGCAAAAAGAATATAAAATGATTTGGGGAGGGAGTGCATCAGCAGGTATGAATATGAGGGTAGAAGTGGTGAAATGAGCTTTTAGAATGTGACATAGGAATATAAACTTTCTTGAAGAAAACTTGGGATTCTGGGAGACAAAGGTAAGAAGGGAAAGACAGATCTTCCTGGCTCTAAGGAAAAAAATTACAAAAGGACTTGTCCAACTTAGTCACCATTCTCTTTTTCTCTCTGTCATTCACCCACTATTTAAATGATTCTCTTGGTTCTAGGGAACCTCCCTCCAATGTCTCCTGCACACTGCTGCCAGATTAATTTGGCTAAAATACTGGTTTTATCACATCAGTCTTCTCTTTGTAACATTTCAATGACTTCACATTAGTCCAGCCTTGTTAAGTTGGTATTTTCTTTAAAATTCTTTTTAAAAATGCATTCCCCAAATAACTTTTCTAGTGTTTTCTCTTTTTTATCTCCATGTTACCATGTATGACTTCTCCGTTTTATTAGGCCAGCTATTAGGCCCAAAACATTCTCTACCTTTTTTCAAGTTTTTTTTTTTACCTGGAATACCTTTTCCAAGATGATTGCTGCTTTATAATATGGTTTTAGGTCTAGTACAGCTAAGCCAGCTTCATTTGTATTTTTAAAATTAACTTTAAAATTTTTAAAATTAACTTCCTTAAAATTCTTGACCTTTTGTTCTTCCAGATAAGCTGTTACTATTTTTTTCTAGCTCTTGGCAGTTTGATTGGTATGGCACTGAATAAATAAATTAATTTAGGTAGAATTGTCATTTTTATTACATTAGCTCAGCCTGTCCATGAGCACTTGATATTCTTCCAGTTGTTTAGATCTAACTTTATTTGTGTGGAAAGTGTTTTATAATTGTGTTCATATAGCTCCTGAATTTGTCTTAGCAGGTAGACTCCCAAATATTTTATAAAATCTATAGTGTAATTTCTCTTTGTATCTCTTATTGTTGGACTTTGTTGGTAATATATAGAAATGCTGATGATTTATGTGGATTTATTTTGTATCCTGAAACTTTGTTAACATTAACTGTTTCTAGTAGTTTTTTAGTTGAATCACCAGGATTCTTTAAGCATGCCATCATATCATCTGCAGAGTGATCATTTTATTTCCTCATTACCTAATTACCTACTTTAATTTTTATCTTCTCTTATTGCTAAAGATAGTATTTCTAATACAATATTGAATAGTAATAGTGATAATAGCCAATCGTTTCACTCTGATCTTATGAGAAATGCTTCTAATTTATCCCCATTACATATGATGCTTGCTGATGATTTTAGATAGATGCTACTGATCATTTAAAGGAAAGCTCCATTTATTCCTATGGTCTCTAGTGTATTTAATAGGAATGGATGTTGGATTTTGTCAAGTTCTTTTTCTGCATTTGATAATCATGATTTCTTTTAGTTTGGTTATTGATATAGTCAATTATGCTAATAGTTTTCCTAATATCAAACCAACCCTCTATTTCTAGTATAAATCTTATTTGGTCATAGTGTATTATCCTGGTAATAACTTGCTGTAGTCTCTTTGCTAACATTTTATTTAAGATTTTTAGATCAATATTATTAGGGAAATTGGTCTATAATTTTCTTTCTCTGTTTTGACTCCCTACCTGATTTAGGTATTAACATCAAATATGTGACATAAAAGGAATTTGGGAGGATGTTGCAGCAGTCTTTAAGAGCTCAAAGCATATGTATGAGCCTTTTGATCTCAGGGGCAAGATAAATGAGGAGAGACTCATAGAGTGTGAAAAGAGCTCCAGTTTATTATGCGGTACAGCTTTGTTGATATACATTTTTGCAAGTGTGATCAGCACACCAACAGTAGACAATCCCCAATCACCATTCAAAGAAGTAGTTTGTGGGCTTTGTGTATACATGGCATTTGCCAATGGAAGGAGACCCAATTCACCAACTTGCTTACAAGCGAGAGGCCTTGTTAAGGCACCCCTGCTCACGAAGCCACAGGCTGTAACCCTCCTGCTCACAATCGTTCCCATGATCACAAATCATTACTCCTTGCTCAACAAGGGCATTTCTGCAATGTGGCAGAAAACTTATTGTGCACCAAAGGTCAAGGTGGCCTCAGTACCCCCTTCTCCATAGAATCCCATAGTTTAGCAGGAGGACTCCTTTCCCTATTTTTGTAACTACTTTGCATATATTAGAATTATGGTTCTTTAAATGTTTGGCAGAATTCACTTGTAAATCCATCTGACTCTGGAGATTTTTTCTTAGGGAGTTCAATAATAGCTTGTATAATTTCTTTTTCTAAAATGGGACTAAGTAATTTATTTTCTCCTTTGTTAATCTGAGAAATTATGTTTTTTGTAAGCATTCATTATTTATTGGCACAGAGTTAGGTAATTGTTTCTCTAATTTTTTCTTCATTGTTGGTAAATTTATCTTTTTCATTTTTGATACTGGCAATTTGATTTTCTTTTACTTTTTAAATCAAATTAAGTAAAAGTTTATCTATTTTATTGGTTTTTTCATAAAATCATCTCTTAGTTTTGCTTATTAGTTCAATAGTTTTCTTTCAATTTTATTAATCTTTCATTTTCAGAATTTCAAATTTGATATCTAATGGGGGGATAATTTGTTCTTTTTCTAGCTTTTTTAGTTGCATGCCCAATTCATTGATCTTCTCTTTATTTTATCCAAGTAAGCATCTAGAGATATAAAATTTCTCCTAAGAACTGTTTTGGCTGCGTCTCATAAATTTTGGTATGTTGGTTCATTATTGTCTTTCTCTTAGATGAAATTGTCATTTGTTTCTATGTCATTTTTTTCTATCTCCAATCTAAACTATTTGGATTGTTTATTCAAATTCCATCATATGCTGCCCACAACCTATCAATTTATTTTTCCTGGCTCTCCCAGAAGGAAATTAACATATTAATTTCTACTTCCATGCTTTCAATCATATTGTTGCCATTAAAAACAAAAACAAAAACTTTCCCCCCTTGCACTTTGCATATTGAAATCTTATTCTTCTTTGAATCTTCTATTTAAGGTTTCCTTCCTCTCTAGCTACCCCAATTATCAATGTTTTATCTTTTTTCCAAAGTCATACAGTACATAAGTACATGATTTTATACTTTATTTTGTTTACTGTCATTATGTATGTTTAGATTTTGTTTTCCTGATTAATCTCTTAACTCTTAAAGAAGGTACTATGCCTTCTACTCTTTCTTAGTCCTTAGAGTATCATATGGTAATGGACATGTAGATAGGCACTCATTTAATGAGGGTTGATTCAAAATTTTCTAGGCAAATTATAAGGACAAAGTCATCATATTCTTTATGCCTATGCCCTACTACTGACCAACAAAGTCAAAGATAGAAATAAAATTCCCAAAGCAATGAAAATGTTCATAGCATCTCTATTGTGGTAGTGGGGAAAATAAATACCAATTTAGAAATGGCTGGACAAATTGTAGATATGGATACAATGCATTATTATTGTGCTGTAAGAAATTACAAGAAAAACATGGAAAGACATTAATTGATGTAGTAAAATAAGGAAAACAATATAATAATGCTAATGAAGGCAATATTAAACAGCATCTAAGCCAAAATTAATCGCAATGACCTGCAGATGAGAAAAGATACTTCCTTTCTCTTGGGTGTTGAATGTTGTACCCATTGTTAGAAGCAATTGTTCTCTCAGTTTTGCCTAGTTTTTTCATGTTGGGAGGGAAATTTCATTGAAAGAAGGGGACATAAGAGAAATAAATAGAATATAAAAATCAAAGAATTTTAATACAACCTTTAAAAAAAAAACTCTCCGGTACTTCAATACTAAAAGTATCTACAATTCCATTACTTTGGGTCCTTCCTCTTTTTATAAAAGCTAGAATTTATATAGTGCTTTAAAGTTCACAAAATGATTTACATAAATTTTCTCATTTGATCCTCATAACAACCCTATGAGGAAAGTGCTATTATCATACTTTTTTTTGGGGGGAGGGGATATTGGAAATAAAAGGGAAAATATCGAAGAAAATGAAACTGGAACTGATTAAGTGACTTGCCCAGAATCACACAGCTAAAAAGTGTCTGAGGTAGGACTGGAACTCAAGTCTTCCTAAATTCAAATCTTTCATACTTGATTGCCTATACAACCTATTTGCCCTATATTCAGGATTTCATAGACAGTCTTCAAGAGTTGCAGTCACTGCAAAACTAATTACATCACCTGATGACAATTATTCCCAATCTTGTAGGCTGGTCCCTACATGATAAGACATGCAATTCTTTGCAGCTTAGTCTGCCTTGCCAGAGTTTACTCTTCTATGTCAAAACCTTGGAAAACCCAAGATCACCTCCACATCAAAATGAGGTATCAAAAGAAGATGCAACTTAGAACAAATAATCAAAATGTTTTGTTTGTGATATTTCTATAAGGTCCACTTGTGTCAACATATAACAACACACAATAAGAAAAGAGGGAGAACCAGAAGAAATTGTCAATCTGACTAAGTAGAAAGGGACTCATCTAATGGACATATAGGAAGGTGTAAGAACTGGCAGAAAAGATATGATAAAGTATGTGAATAACCTGAGGAGAAGATGCACCAGCAGAATCAGAGAAAACAAATGGAATGGTACGCCCCCAAAAAGCTAAAAGAACAAGATAACTCAGATTAAATGCAATCACAAATTTTGGAGAACAGATGATGAAGTACACTTCAATGTACAGGGCAGATCCCCCTCAGAGAATTTATGGGAAAATATGGATAAGAATTCCAAAAGATGAAAGAGGGTAAATTGTTTTGATCTTGCACTGGAAAAATCACATCTTTTTCAAAGTATCCAAGAAAAGCTTTGGGGGTCTTGGCTTCTGCATAATTCACAATCTATTCTTCTCCTAGCTCATTTTTATGTTTTACAGTTTCACCAGATATGGGCTTTTCTTTTTTGCATAGAGGAGATGTAAGATTTTATTGTTGGAATTATAATTCTATCAATGATTTGTATAAACACCATTTCATTTTCAGTTTCCTGTTCTGTAAGAAATCATTATAAAGGAGTAGAAGGATTGTGATCAGTATTGATAGAAGAAGTGCCCAAAGTGATGAAATTACAGATCTTTGGAAACATTTAAGAAGTTATTATCATAGTCAAGTGTTTTCTTTAATGCACCAGCTACCATTTTCTAGAGCTGTATAGATTGGATTGTAAAGAGGAAACAAATTTGTAGCTGCCAGAAAGCCTGGATACAATAATATATTTGCTGAAGATACTAAAAAGGAAAAATTGCAAAGTAACTGCAAACCCTATTATTATTTCTTATATTCAGGGGGAAGAGCAAACATATTTTACTTTTTTCTAACCTTTCCTTGAAATGTCTGATCTACAAACTTTTAACTAATGATTTCAGAAGAATATGCAAAAGCTCAGTTCTGAATGATAAGACTACTTCCTGCTATTCAGTTTCCCATGTGGATAATCCCTCATGGAAGAAATTTTTAAAAAAAGAAAAATTGTACTGGAAGTTCTGTGTGGGCATGATTCCAGATTGTAATTGTTATACCACAAATCTGCTTTCATGGTTTTATCATGAGCCTATTTTTACTCCAGACATGAAAAGAACTAGAGTTTAATCCATGAATAGGCAGAATCCATGAATCAAATCTTATGACTTTCTCTTGTTAAGAGTCCAGACAGCCCATATGAAAATAACTAAGGAAAGGTTATTATACTGATAGATAGAATACTTGGACAGGACTATGATTTATCTTGCCTTCTTCCTCTAACTCTTCCAACTGATTTTGTGAACTCTTATGGAATTATTTCATTCCATTTCTCTCTATGATCTTTATAATTCAACATAATATTTATTAAGTTCTCAAAATGATTAGGACTATTATCTAAATACAAGTTATGAATGATATTTTTTTTAGTAGGACAATCCTTGTTTTTTTACAATGCACTAACTTTATTTAAAATAATTGTACATATTAAACTTAGATTGCTGTCTTGGAGAGGGAAGAGGGGAGAGGGAAAAAAATTTGGAATACAGAGTTTTACAAAAATAAATGTTGAAAGCTATCTATGTATTTGGAAAAATAAAAAACTATTATAATGTACTAAGTTAATCTCCTATTATCAGACCATCCTGTAATTCTCATGTCTTGGATATTACCACTTACAAGATTACTTTGTTTATCCTATCACCCTTCAGTAGATTTCTATTATGGGCTTCTAGAGACTCCATACCTCAATGAAGTTGGCAAGTATGCTGTCAAAGGCCCTTCAGATTACCTCCAGTATGACAGAACAAATTTAGCGGAGGGAATCACTAAGGAATGAATCCTGTTAATGAGCCCCAAAGCTCCTCCAAAGTTATTTCAATCAACCCATGAAAAGGTGCCCAGAATAAAAGTTGTATTTTATAATTCCTTTAAATGTAGTGGAATTGTTTTTTCTAGATATAAAAATATTCCACAAGAAGTAATTTATAATTTTCAACTCCACAGATGCCTTCTTTTTCAAGAACTTCAGAAAGAAAGGAGATGTTATCCAAAGCAAAGCATTAAGTAATTAAATGTAAATGACAGTGAGGAATGAGTATCTACAAAGCAAAAAGTACACATATGAACACTTCCAGGGAAATATGGAAGAAGAGTCTAAAACTTAAATAGTTGGATGCAAACAAATATTTGAAATTATATTTTCTCTTCTGAATGAACAAGAAGTAAATTACAAAGATTCAAGCCTTAGTTCAGGCCCTCATCAGCTCTTACATAGCCTACTGTGATGGCCTCCCTGCTTCCGGTCTCTACTCATTCCGTACTCCACAAAGCTACAGAAGTGACTTTCTTAAAGTTTAGGCCTAATAATCTCAAACTCATACTTCATGAGCTCCAATGATGCCTTATTTTAGTACAAAATGTAAACTTCTCTTAGGTTTTTAAAGTTCAGTATAATTTAGACACAATCTAAAATTCTAGAAATTTAGGTCCCTGGTGCTTAGAATGACCTTCTTTCAACTTTAATATAGAATCATATATTTAGAACTAGAAATTCACCTTCTTTATTTTCCAGATGAAGAAACTGAGCCTTGACCACGATTACACATCTAATAAGCATCCAAAATAGAATTCAGACTCAGGTCTTACCTAGCTTCAGATCAATTAGGTAGGAAACAAACATTTGTTTTCTCGATGGCCTGAGATAGTAGCTCAAAAGCTTCATAAAGATAACTGGTTCAGAAAATTTGGAGTTTTGGGATGTGAGGGAGAGGAAGAAGATAGGGGGAAAAGCAGAAAGTAATGCTTCCAATCAATGTCACTCTAGTTTAATTGTAAAAAAAAAATTATCTTAAAAATGTTGTAAAACTAAATTTTAAAGAGTATGATTTCCTATTAGTATTTATGCCAAGCAACAACTTCTATCTCTACCCACACACATACACTTTAATTTTTCAGAATAGTACTAAGAGATGTTTATTGACTGACTGACTAAATTATGCTCTGCCAGAAAGTAGAATCAGGAGCTAAAAAAGACCAAGGGATCTCAGTATAGATTTGCAAATCCATCAATGTATGATATTTCCTATGTAGAAATTTTCTCCATCTGTGAAGGTGGGTTTTTTTGTGGGGCATGGGAGGTGTTAATAATAGTGTTTAAAAATATTTATAGAAGTTGCTGCTTAGAAAGTCAGCATGACATAATAAATAAAAAGAGGCCCAAGAGTCTGGGTTCAAATCCTGTCTGTGATATAACCTAATTGTATAATTTTAGTATATACCTTAACTTCTCAGAGCCCCATGTAAGTAACAATTTATAGATGAATTGTTAGTAAGTAGAATATGTAATAATGAGCAATATGTGAAAGGACTAAAAATATAAAAAAGGGACAAGTAAAATTTATATTTTACTTTAGAGATAATAGGAAGTCATTTGAATTTGGTAAAAAGGTGTGTGTGTGACATCATCAAATCTGTAGTTTAGGAAAATCATTTTGGTAGCCATGTGCAAAATAGATTGGAGCAGGGAAGAGATCTGAGGAAAGTCCAGTAAGTAGATTATTGCAATAGTCCAGAAGAGAGGTAATAAGAACTTGAACTAGACTGGTAATGAGTGGAAAGGGAAATTATCTAAGAGACTGTGAAGAATGAAGTTAAAAGATTTGGCAATTAATTGTATATACAGGGTGAATGAAAAGAGTCCCAATGGACTCTAAGATTCCAACTTTGGAAGGACTGACTGGAGGAACAGTGTTTCCCTCAATAGGAAGAAAAAAGTTTGGGAGGCAAGGAATAAGCATTTCTGTTCAACCTACTATATGCCAAGTGCTGTGCTAAGTGATTTACAAATATTTTCTCACAACCCTGTAAGGAGGATGGTGCTATTATCCCCATTTTGCAATGGAGGAAACTTAGGCAGACAAAAGTTTGTAATGGGCTGAGGCTTGAGTTGATGCACTGAGTCCCAAGCAGGTGAGGCTAAATAGTAATTGGACTATACTCTAGTAATATACATGCTTGGATAAAGAATGGCCCCCGCCCACTCTCTGTGTAAGTCCTGATGTGTTGTATAGGAAAGGACGATTTTGGTGGGTGGAGGCAGAGAGACAGGAAGAGAGGCGGGAAGAGATTGAGCCTGGGTTCTATGCTCATAGCTGCTGGTTGTGTGGCTGCTGGTCTAGCTAGCTTCTTGACTCAGCTGCACACCTTGCTATTGCCCATTCTCTTCCACCTCCGATCTTTCTTCACTGAGAATAAAGATTGACGATTTTCCCCTAACCTGAATTCCTGACTCTGACTCCGGCTGATTTTAAAATATGCAGTCTTCACAAAAGTTAAATGACTTGCCTAGGGTCACACATTTAGGAAGTGTCTGAGGCTGGATTTGAACTTAGATCTTCCTGACTCATTGTGCCCCATAGTTCCCAGAAAAGGTTTAGGTGGGAAAATAATGAGTATGTTCAGTTTTGTGCATGTAGTTTAAAATGTTTATGGGCTATCTAGTTTGAAACACCCAATAGGTAGTTAATTGGTGATATAGGATTGGAGCTCAAGAGAAAGATTTGATCTAGATAAATAAATCTGTTAATCATAGAAATGATTATTAGGTCCATGGGAGCTAATGAGATCACAAATAAGAGAATACATAGAAAAGGACCCAGGACTGAACCTTGGGGGACCCTCACAATTAATGGATAGGACATGGATGAATATCCAGTTAAAAAGATCAAAGAAAGAGTGATCACATTGGGGGGGGGGGGTGGAGGAGTGTGAAGAAATAAGAGAACAGATTTATGAGAATCCAAAGAGGAATGAGTAACTAAAAGGAGAAATTGCCCAACAATGTCAAATGCTGCAGAAAGGTCAAGAAAGATGAAACTTTAAAAAAGACCATTAGATTTGATAGTCAAAAGATTATTCATATTACTGTGCTGTAATAAATGAGCAACTTGATGAATACCAAGAACCACAGAAAAATGTACTTGAACTGATGGAAAGTGAAATAAGCAGAGCTGATAAAACAACCATCACAATAATATAACAATACATAACATAAATGAAAAAAAATCAGATGCAAAAAATAATAAAAAATGCAAATTTACATTTGCAAAATTACAAAGAACAAGAATGGCCCTGAAGAAGGGATATGAAAACATACCTCTCCCCAGGTTTTTTTGGAGGAAGGGGCCAACAGATATAAAACATTATGTATATCAATTTTAATCTGTTTTGCAGAATTTTTTCTCTTTCTCTTTTTCTTTCCAAAAAACAAAAAAGAAAAAACTCAACTTTGTTAAAAGGGATGATTCTCTGAGATAAGACAGTTACAGGGGGAAATCTGAAAAATATAGAAACTAAAAATATTGACAAAATCTATTAACAAAATACCAAAAGGATCCTTGATAACTGTGAAGAAGCCAGTTTTACTCGGATGATTGCAGAGGGTTTAGAAGAGATTTAGGAAAGAGAAAGTAGAGATTGTACAGGAATTTTTCAAGGGTTTTGCTAAGAGAGGAGGATAAATGTAATAATAATAGCTAAAAGTTATATAGTGTTTACTATGTGTCAGGCACAATGCTAAGCACTTTATAATGATTATCCCATTTGATTCCCACAAGAATTCTGAAAATTAGGTACTATTATTATCTCTAGGTAAGGAAACTGAGGCAGATAGGGATTGGATGATTATTGCAGGGTGATATCACTAATAAATGTCTGAGGTAAAATTTGAACTTGGGTGTTTCTGATTCCAGATCTATAGCTTAGCTGAAGAAACAATTGGTGTATCACATAGCTACAAGGACTGATTCCCTGGACTGTAGGGGATGCACAGAAGGCCAGGAGTCCATAATGCTCTGTTCCTATACTCAGAGTGCCAAGCAATCTCTACTGGACTCTGAAGAGAGTGTTGGCCCAAGTGGCAGCTGTGATTTGACTCAACTGACACAAACTCTCACCTCTCTTCTCAAATACAGGTAAGAACAATGACATTGAAAGGTTTCAAAGGTCAATTAAAATATCCATTTCTAATTGTTTTAGGCAATCTGATAATCTACATCAAATTATTCTGCTGCCTGATTTGGTTGTTTTAGAAGTTTCCTCTTTTTTTCCTTTCCAAGCCAATTCATATAAGTAGACCCTGAGCCTGCAGATCTTTGGGTAGCAGTCTGTTTGTTATGAGCCAGAACTTGAAACAAGGTGATAACACAATGGAATTGATAGAAACAATGCTTAAGTTAACACCTTAGAGAGTTCACACATTAGTTCACACATTTGAGAGATTTCAGGGTTCAGTATGAGATATCGAAATTCACACCTCCCATAATCCCACTGTCAGAGGAGGAGTCAACCTTTGATTTTACACCTCTAAAAGAGCATAAAAACAACTGAGCTCAGTCAGGAGAGTTCAGTTGAAAAGAATGAGAGGGGAATGTCAGTTGGAGATTAAGAAGCCACAGAGTTGGAGTTGAGCTAGAGGCAGAAGCTGGAAGAGCTAAAAGACAAGCTGCAAGAGCTCTTGGAATCAAGGAGGAAGATAAGCCTCTAAGAAAACTAACCAGGCTATTTTGGAAGAGACAATAAAAGACTGTACTTAAATCCCTGGCTGTATTTGAGGTGATTATTACCTGGAACTGAAACGAAGGCTGCCTCCAGAGAACCTCCCCAAGAAACCTGCTCCCAGAGAACCATCATATATTATAGAAAAGAAGAAGAACACTACATCTGTTAATCAATCTATCCATACTTAACATAAATACTGGCATATCTAAAGCTTTCATTTACTTTTTACAATTGTCTACGAGGAAACTAGTTACAATATAAGTCACAAAATAAATCTGGAGGGGGGAGGATTTCTCACAAAGTATGCTAGGAAAAACACAATATCTCCCAGACAAGCTAGAGTTGGCATTTGTGACAGAATCTTCCAAAACAAAACAATGATAGCACCCTTTGTTTACTGTCATTACTTGTCAGTCGACAAAAAAAGGTTTCACTTTGAGTGACTACAGCAGAGTTGACATGACTATGACATATACAATGCAACTATTATAAAATATTCATCATCTTCAGGTTTTGTCATGGTTATATCTGTAGTTAGCTTAGTTATTGCTATTAAACAACAGTAATGGTTCTTCACACTTATATAGCACTTCAAGGTCTAGAACATGCTTCCTTTATAACAATCCTGTGAGATAGGTAGTGAAACTATTATCTATTGTACAGATAAGGAAACTGAGTTTCCAAGAGATTAAAATAACTTGCTATGATCCACACAGTTAGAAAATGTCATAGTCAGAATTAAAACTCAGTCTCCCGATTCCAAGATCAAATTCTTATTATTTCTTATTAAATGAACAATAGATCCATTTCAAATGCCTGAGCAAATTGCCTCTCCTTGCACTCACCTAAGTGGGGGTCTGGCTTTATCATTTTCTAAAGTCCTAAGCAAATGGAATTTTGCTACCCTGAGACTGAAAATTAACATTGCATAGTAAGTGCTAAAGTCAGAAAGACCAAATTCAATTCTGCCTTTGACCTGTACCAATGTGACTCTGGTTGTGGGACTCTGGACAAGTGTCTTTACCCTGTTTGCCTTAGTTTCTTCATCCATAAAATGAGCTGGAAAAGGAAATGGCAAACTATTCTAGTATCTTTGCCAAAAATAACAATCCCAAAAAACCAAATGGGGTCACAAAGAATTGAACGCAACTGAAATATCTGAATAATAGAGGGGTTAATTACATTGAGAAGGTTGAATATGAGTGTAAAAAGGACCATATATGCCAAACTAGAAGGGATTTTAGAATTCATCTAGCCAACTCCCTCCTTCATTTTGCAGATAAGAAACAGGGATAAGTGACTTGCTCAAAGTCACAAAAACAGCAAGTAGCAGCATAAGAATTTGAATCCACATCCTTTAACTCAAAATCCAGTATTCTTGCTATGTCTCTCCTAATAGTCTTCATTACATTTATATTTGACTCTCAAAATACTATATTTATATTTGATCATATATTTTGATCTAATAGATGGCAAAAATTTTAGTTCTAGCATGATAAAAAAATAAACAGGGAGCCTCATGATGAGATATTCCTACATGCATCATAAATACCATTGGAATAGTTGTTTTACACCTGAGCCATCTCATCATTAACATTTCCTCACAGTTTCTCAATCATTTCAATTCTCTCTGTCAGATTACTTCTCAATGAACAATTCATCTCACTTACACATTATCAAGTGGGGAATGTCCATTTTTCAACCATTTTTTAAAACCCTGATTGGTAGAATAGTTGGTATTGAGTGGCTTAATAGTATTCTGGAACTGGGTGTAATCATCCGACTGCTGGTGCTAAAGGAAACTTGGTGCAGTGGAAGGAGCACCAGATGTGAAATAAGAGAACTAGTGTTCAAATCTTGTCGTTGATAATCACTAGCTATGTAACACTGAGCAAACCATTTTTTCCTCATTTGTAAAAGGAGGGCATTGGACTAGATTGTCTCTATGGTTTCTTCTAACTATTACTCTATTATCCAAAAGTATTAGAGGGTTTCACCTTCTCTGGAGAATGCATATGCTTTGGCTAGACATTGCATAGAGACAATAATCTGGCCATGGAATGGAATCAGAGCTAAGCAACAGGTTAGATTGCAGTGGAGAATTCATCTAGGAAGTCAACAATCTCAAGCTACTTCCCAAAAGAGAAACCCATCTTTTTTAACATCAATGATTTCCATTAGTATTACATGGTTGTGAAGCATAACAGTCTCTGAAGAATTTACATTACAAGTGAATCAAAAGACAATGGAAAGATGTACAGCAGTCCAAATAATCTGCAACATATCCCCAATGATGATCTTCAAACAAGTGGAAGGGATATGTATGAATGAAAAAGAAGGCACATCACGAATGTTTGTGGCAGCCCTTTTTGTAGTGGCTAAAAACTGGAAACTGAATGGATGTCCATCAGTTGGAGAATGGTTGAATAAATTGTGGTATATGAAAATTATGGAATATTACTGTTCTGTAAGAAATGACCAACAGGATAATTTCAGAAAGGCCTGGAGAGACTTACATGAACTGATGCTGAGTGAAATGAGCAGGACCAGGAGATCATTATATACTTCAACAACAATACTATATGATGACCAGTTCTGATGGATCAGGCCCTTCTCAGCAACGAGATCAACCAAATCATTTCTAATGGAGCAGTAATGAACTGAACTAGCTATGCCCAGAAAAAGAACTCTGGGAGATGACTAAAAACCATTACATTAAATTCCCAATCCCTATATTTATGCACACCTGCATTTTTGATTTCCTTCAGAAGCTAATTGTACAATATTTCAGAGTCTGATTCTTTTTCTACAGCAAAATAACGTTTTGGTCAGGTATATTTAATGTGTATCTAATTTATATTTTAATATATTTAACATCTGCTGGTCGTCCTGCCATCTGGGGGAGGGGGTGGGGGGGGTAGGAGGTGGGGAATTGGAACAAGAGGTTTGGCAATTGTTAATGCTGTAAAGTTACCCATGTATATATCCTGTAAATAAAAGGCTATTAAATAAAAAAAAAATACTATATGATGATCAATTCTGATAAATGTGGCCCTCTTCAACAATGAAATTAACCAAATCAGTTCCAATAGAGCAGTAATGAATTGAACCAGCTACACCCAGTGAAAGAATTCTGGGAAATGAGTATGAACCATTACATAGAATTCCCAATCCCTCTATTTTTGTCCGCCTGCATTTTTGATTTCTTTCACCGGCTAATTGTACACTATTTCAAAGTCCGATTCTTTTTGTACAGCAAAATAACTGTATGGACATATATACATATATTGTACTTAACTTATACTTTAACATATTTAACATGTATTGATCAACTTGCCAACTGGGGGAAAGGGGTGGGGGGAAGGAGGGGAAAAGTTGGAACAAAAGGTTTTGCAATTGTCAATGCTGAAAAATTACCCATGCATATATCTTGCAAATAAAAAGCTATAATAAAAATAAAAAAAGAAAAAAAAAAAGAAAAAAAGAAAAAGAAGGCACATGAGAAAAATGAAGCATAAAAGATGGGTTCCCCCTAATGTTGAACTTTTATCTTCAAAATACTCTAAAAAGCCCAGAACATCCAGCCTGTTGGCCAGATCTTCTGGAGAGAACCTATGGGAAGGCATAAACAAGAATCCCAAGACTGAGAAAGTATGAGCTACACAGGATCTGGGCTCACTGTCCCAACTCACTCTAATTAACAGATCAGACCCCCAGAGAACTGTTATTATTTTTACATTCAGAATTCTAGGGGCAATGCTATTGATCACAGGTCTTATCCAATATGCTCTCCAATATCATTTAACCAATTAACATCAATTAGCTTTTACAGAGAGATACTGAGAAGGTATAGCAAACACAAAAGAACAGCACATACAACACACACACACACACACACACACACACACACACCTCTCTATTCTCCCCTCTGCACAGCCACTCAGTTAAAGAGAAGAACATTCCCTACTTCTAACCTGGAGAGAGTTACTTTCTTGGACCTGTAAGTCCATTTTTCCTTTTGTGTACTCCCCACCAAGTTCACTGCTGGTGCAATATAGCCAGTGGATTTTTCACTCCCTTGCTCAGCTGGCTGGCTCCTTGCTTGTCTGGATCAAGCAAGTTGCTCCCAAGGGATGGGTCCTCATTGGATACAGCTGTTAAGGAGAGCAGAAGCAACTTCAGTGCAACACCTCAGAAGGCTCCCCTGACCATTAAGATCTCACCTGGTCTCTTCCATGTACTTAATCATTTACAATAAGAAAATTATAAACATAAGGAACAGAAGATAGAGGAGTGCCCTGTATTCATAGATACAGGTCATCCAAGTGGGTGTGATAGGATTCTCCTCTTTGAAGCTCACAGAAATTATTGCTTTAATTCCAATAGACTTGTAACCGAAAGGGCCAATCACAAGAAGAGAGAGAACAATGAAGACTGAATGCGGATCAAAGAATAGTATTTTCACCTTTTGTTGTTGTTTGTTTGGTTGTTTCTTTTTCTTTCTTGTGTTTTTTCCTTTTGATCTGATTTTCCTTGTGTAGTATAATAAATGTGGAAATAGAAGAATTGCACATGTTTAACCTATATCAGATTGCTTGATATCTTGAGGAGGGGGAAAGGGAGAAAAATTTGGAACTCAAGATTTTTCAAAGGTGAATGTTGAAAATTACATTGGCATATATTTGGGAGAAAAATAGTATTTAAAAAAAAGAAATTCTTGCCTTGGTGACAAGGAAGAGTATGAGCTTCTGCTCAAACTTTTTTACATACACGCTGATTTCCAATAATCAATTAAAAGACATTTTTAAAAATGTATCACCAAGGAAGGTGATACAAGTATAAAATATATTTGTACTTTTTTAAATGAAGGTGCAAAGATCTGTCTTTCTCAGAAGCAGTCTCACTAAGTTTTCATGTGGATTGGGACCAAGCAGGCTTATTAAATATCCTCTAAGGCCTGGGGCTTTCTTGAACAATCTTTTATCATTACACATGGATGGATGATGATCTGTACCAGTGAAGGAAATGCCCATATTGATGAGATCATGAATCTAGTGAAGTTTATAATATATTTTTGGATGTCCTTCCATCTACTACTATTTAAGTAGTTGAAGCTAAATGAACGGTTTACAGTTTTTTCCCTAGAGAAGCAAATAAGAGAGCTGGTGGAATTATTTTTGTTGAACAACCAAAACTAACAAGACATAACATGTCATGGAGCATTTGGTTATTTCCTATTGAAATACTCATGATAAATATTTGCAAAAAAGATCACCATGAAAATTATTTATACAGCACATACACTGGTAACTATTACTAGATAAAGAAGAAAGATTTTATGAAAAACTCAATACAACCCTCCAAATTAAGACATGTAAATCAAAATAAATTTCTATTGATTTGTTTTTATATCACCTATATTTTTCACTATATCTATATGTATTTTAATGGTAGATAACCTCAACACAAAAATGACCATTGGAGAAAATACTGAAAAGTACAAATTGTAGTTCAAAAGTAAAAAACAGAGACCAAAATTTACTAACTAAACAGAGCCTTCATAACAAAATATATATTTTCTTTGTTTTTTTAAATTAAATTTTATTTTTTTAAATAATTAAAATCTACCTTCTTTCACTCCCAACTCCCTCTCCTTTATTGAAAATAGGAAGGGAATAAGCATTTATTAAGCACCTACTATGTGACAGGCACTGAACTTTATTGACATCACCTCATTTGAAACTCAAAATGACTTTGTGAGTAGGTATTATTATGATCCCCTTTTTAAAGTTGAGGAAATTAAGGAAGGCTAAGATTAAGTGACTTGCCCAGGATCATACATCTAAGAAGTCTCTGATGCAAGATTTTGAATTCAAGTCTTCCTGATGGCAGGCCCAATCTTTTCATTACCATTTAACAGCTTCTTTGTAATGAAGGCATAGGGCAGCTAGGTGACACACTGGACAGAGTGTTAGGGCTGAAATCAGGAACATTAATCTTCCTAAGTAATCCTGAAATTACTGAACAACAATAATGCAAAGAAAAATCCCTTTTAAACAAATACACATGGTCAAACAAGGTAATTTCCTGTAATAGCCATCATATATATATATAGATATAGATATAGATATAGATATAGATATATGGGGGGGAGTAATATGTATATCTGTGTATGTTTATGTATGTGTATATATATGAATCATGGTTGATTTTTATATTGATCAGAGTTTTTAAGTCTTTCAAAATTATTTTTACAATGTTATTATATACATCATTCTCTTAGTTCTTATTTTATTTTTCATGAGTTCATTCAAGTCTTCCCAAATTTCTCTTGAATAATCCCTTCATCATTTTTTCATGTACAATAAAATTCCATCATATTTATCTAGCATAATTTAGTCATTATCCCCCAAACTGATGAACAATCCCCCTAGCATTCAATACTATCATAATTTGTGTCCTTCTCCTCTTTCTTTGATCTCTTTTGGGATAAACCTTGAATTGTTTTAACTAGGTCAAAGGGTATATAAATTGAATAATTTGGGGGACATAATTCCAAATTACTTTCCAGAATGATTAGATCAATCAGAGATTCAAAAGTGTGTTAATGTACCTGTTTTCCCACAGCTTCTCTAGAGTTTTAAATTTTCCATTTTTGGCAGTTTTGCCAACTTAATTGGCATTAGGCATACCCACTTGAAGCTTATTTCATACATTATAGGACATTAGTCTATATTTAGTTTATATAAAATAACTTTTTGATTTTCTCAACAGTTTTTATCAAATAGTTTTTACCCTAATAATGTAGATATTTGGGTTTATCCAGCACTAGACCCTTATGCTCATTTACTTCTATATACTATACCGTACCTAATTTGTTCCACTGTTAGACCTCTCTATTTCTTAACCAAATTGTTGTTGATAATTATTTTTAATAGAATAATTTGAGATCTTATACTGAAGATTCCCTTCCTTTCCACTTTTTTCATTATTTCCTTTAAGATACTTGATCTTTTGTGCCAACAATAATTTTATTATTTGAGTTTTTAAAAAAATGCCTGGACAGTATAATTGGTACAACACTGAAATTAACTAATTTAGATGATCATTTTGTTATATTGATTCAGTCTACCCATGAGCAATTAATATTTCTTCAATTATTTAGGTTGTCTTTATATAATGAACACTTTGTAGCTGCATTCATATGGTTCTGGTGTATTTATTGGCAAATAGACTCCTAAGTGTCTTATGTATCTTATAGTTATTGTAAATGGAATTTCCATTTTTTTTCTCTTCTTGCTGAATTTTGTTGAAAATACATAGAAATGCTGGTTATTTATTTCACTTTATTTCATATCTTGCAACTTTGTTGGTTGTTGTTTCTGTCATTTTAATTGACTACAATTCTCTAAATCATCATATCATCAAAATACATGATTTTTCATCTTTAGCTATGCTTATTCCTTCTATTTCTATTTCTTGTCTTATTATTATGTCTGGCATTTACAGTATATCGCATGATATTGATAATAATAGATATCATTAATTTACCCCAGATTTTATTAAAAATGTCTCTGGTTTATAATTTTCCTTTTAGTTACTCTTGGTTTTAAATAAGTACTATTTAAGGAAAGATCCATTTATTATGTTTGCTAGTGTGTGTGTGTTTTTTTTTTAAAGCAGGAATAAGTATTATAATAGATACTTTTCCCCCCTATGATAGAATGTAAGTTCCTTCAGGACAAGTACTGTTTCATTTTGTTCTTTGTCTCTCCAGTTCCTAGCATAGTAACTTCACATAGCAGGTGCTTAAAAAAATGTTTCTTGTTTGATTGATAATAGAAATGAGTAGGCTATGACACATCACAGATATAGAATTAATTAAACTATATTTACTGAATAAAAGAAATGTAGTATAAAAAATTCACCATATATATATATATATATATATATATATATATATAACTAGCATAAAAAATAAAGGTTATCATCTCTTGCTAGATAATCTGTCCTTAGCCTATATGTTCAAGCTACATATCCTCATTAATACTGAAAAAAATAGAACAAGGTTCCTAGCACATTGCATAGACCCCATGTGACCTGTTTATAAGAGAAATAGATAAGGTTTACTCAGAATGTTTAAGCATGGATATGCTCCATTATATATTCACAACATTGTGATCCAAAATTTGTCAAAGTATCAAGGTGTCTTTTATTGCCTTCCAGCAGAGAAATATCTGGTAGAATTTATCATCATTATGTACCTGATAGAAGAATGATTTCTAAAAAATTAAGAAAACTTTTTTGATTATATACCACAAAAATGCTTAAGGTGATATTTTATTGATTTATTATTCACAACCTACAAGATGATTACTTAATCATTAACCAAATGACCTATTTGCCCCTTTCTATATTAAAAAATACTTGTCAGTTACACTGAAATTATAAGAACCATAAATCCAAAAATTAACAATATTTAACTTGTTGCTCAAGGTTTTCTATGCATTGTTCCACAATATTTTACTTTTTAATTCTTTATTTCATGCATACAATTCTAAGTAATTTTCTCCCATTTCCCATATGTAGAGAAAATCATTTACTATAAGCATCATTGGCTAGCTTGAAATTCTATCCTAAGACTAAAGCAAAGGCAAAGCAATTAATAGTGTCATTTATTTTTTAAAAAATGCCCTTCCTACCTCAGGAGATTAATGATTGCTGCCCATTGCATAATATTTAGATAGTACCCTGAGTTCTTTAGAGTGTACCTAATAAATACAAAGTATCTAGACTCCTTCCTTCTTGCTACTTGTGACATACAATCCCTTAAGAGAAATTTCCATACTTCAGAATGACTAAACTTACTAAATTCATTGTGGATTGTTGTTAATAAATCAGAAGCAGAGTACATAAAGAGGTACTCAATGAAAATACTGATGAGCTAGGCTGGGCAGGAAGACAAGTGTATCCATTTTTGCTTTGCCATGTGCCATGTAGATGGTTAAAATTACTTTTAGAAAATGATATTTTGGCTGAATAATAATACATTTTCCCTGGGCAGGCAGATCCTATATGTGGATTTCACCTGTCAAGTGGAGGAGGATTACCAAATCCATAAGAACTGAAGAAAATAAAAATCCTGAAAAATAAAAATCAAACCCTCTCATTATTGAGATATTATGCATTAAAAAGCATATAAACCAATTGGCAAGCACCCCTGAAGTATCAAGCTTAGGCCAATAGGTTTATTTGAGCCCAAGATGTGCATAATACCCACTGTTAGGTCACAGTCAAAGTACACTGTAGGCCTTGAAGGTGGCACTGAGGCTGATTATCTCCATTCAAGCCCTCTCTCATCTGCACCTGTCCTAGGGCCAGAGACTGACGTCTGGCCCAGGATCAGAGGAAAGGAAGATCAAAGTCAGGTCTTGCTGCTGCTTCTCTTGCCATATCAAATGCAGAGATCTGAAGTTGGGAGGAGGGGCCACCTGTCCATTAGCCCAGAATGTTGCTCCCTACCACATTGAGCTACAATCATCATAGGGTAAGATTCAGTCTATTTCTGGGACTCCAAGATGCTAGAGCTGGCCATTTTCCTTGGTCTGCTAATGCTTTAGTGATTTCATCTTCAGCTCTGTGAATGCAAATTAGATGTTTCAAGATATTTGTCACTGGGAAAAAATACTCAAGAAGTTAAAATTAAATAGAACAAATGGGGTCCATTTATTGCTATCAAGAAGGTGAATGCTTATTGATTCTTCTGAATTTTTGCAAGTGAGCTATCAAGGATTCAAAGTGCAGTATTGGGGATATATTTTTGAACAGCAGAGGGAGTCTGATATGCCCCTAGGATGCTGTCTATGACCTTAGGATTCATTGATTGGGAGATGGCTTTGGAATGACTTTATTTTCACTTATGGATAATGTGAGTTGAAGGTTTTATATTCAGTAATTACTGAGTTGTTTGAATAAAGAAACAAGAGCTTTTCTCAATAACAGCAGTCAGAAGCAGAGTTCTTCCTTTTGAACTCTTTTTTTAAATACCTGTTTGACATTTTACTTTGTATCATAATTATTTGTTTAATTCTGTTAGGAGAAGAAATAGTAGTAGCTAGCATTTACATAGTCCTCTAAGGTTTACAAAGCACTCAACACATATTATCTCCCTTTATCCTTGACAACAGCCCTATGAAGTAAACAGTATCAATATCCCCATTTTACTATAGCTGAGAAAGTTTATTGACTTGTCCAGGATCACACAATCCAGAAAGGTAGTGTGGTTTAGTGAAAAGAATATTGGACTCAGAGTCAGGAAGCTTCAAATCCTTCCTCAGAAATTTACAAAAAGTTTGATCAAGGACAAGTAATTCAATCAGTCTTAGTTTCCTCTTTTGTAATTGGAGATAGTAATAGCACCTTCTTCATTGGGTTGGTGTGAGGATCAAATGAGATAATAATATATATAAATATATTTATTGATATAATTTATATTTATATATACATTTGTATAATATGTAAACATGTAAAACATGATATCAGACTAATACAATATATACATACATAATATAATATCCATGTGTCATGTAATATAATGACATATACATATATTATTCCATCCACACACTAAATTATAAGCTCAGGTCCCTGGGACAAAATATATCAAATACCCTAAAGCTCAAAAATATCCCTGCCCTAATATATTGCCCTTACAAAGTATGAATAAAAGATTCATACAGTAAGATCTGCTTAGATATATTTGTATCTTTTAACAAGTCCTTATCAGTTAAAATGCAACCAAAAAAAAGAAGCAAGAATTCTTTGGGCATTGAAAAAAATTCCTCTAAATTTTTCCCTTTCCTGAATCTGGATGAAAAGTGAATATCTGCAAATCTGATCTATCTACAAGGCACCTGTCTGTTTATTCCTCCTTATAGAGATATGTTATGCATCATGAGATATATGTAGCCATAACACAGAATCATAGATCAAGAACTGGAAGTAACTTTACAGTGTCCTCCAGCTCATTTTACAGATGAAAAAACTGAGGCCCAAAGAAGTTACCTCATGGACAGTCCCTAGGTAGTGGACTATACAATCTCTACCATTCTTCCCTCAGGTCACTTGGAAGTTAGTGACCTTCAAGGAGGAATATAAATTTGCTGTTTTATTCTCTTGGTAAAAGAAGTAGCCTATAATAATAGTAACATAATAATAAATAATAATTCTTACCAATATTAAATATTACATCTATCAATAGATATTCATGTAAAAATATTTTAGAGATATAAATCTGTACATTCTCAAGCCCATAATAGTAGTTAAAAGTAGGTGTAGAACGACAAAACTATAAAACAGTGCCTATGGTTGTCAAGGAAACCATAATCTTAGAATTCTAAACAGGATCATTCACAGATTCTATTCTTATGAACTAGTCTGCCATGTTTAGGAATAATCACATAAGTTGTACTCCAAGCATTTTTCATTTCTCAAGGGGTGAAAGAAAAAACAATCAAATGGCAAGGCCCTCTGAACTTTATTCTCCATAATAGCCAGCAGACCATTTGATTCTCTACCTTCATCTGTGATGGTAGAATGTCCTTTGAGTGATGAGATAATTGCAATAAAAATTTACTTTTAGTAATAATAACTAACATTTATATAATGATTTACAAATATCAACTCATTTCTACAATATTGGGAGACAAAATTTTTATTATCCTTGTTTTCCAAATGGGAAAACTGAGGAAAGAGATTTAAATAATTTGTCTAGAATCACATAATTAATAAAGTGTCTGAATCAGAATTTGAATCAGGTTCTCCTGACTCTTCATCCTACACTTTATCTGAAGGACACCCTAGTTGCTTTTTGTATGGCATATTAAGGTTTGCAGAAGACTCTACATATTCTCTCATTTAAAATTCTAGAGAACTTTATATTTTTATTGAGTTGTAAAATATATTTGGGGTAGCCAAGTGGTATAGTGGATAGAGTACTGGGTTGGGAATCAGGAAAGCTCATCTTCCTGAGTTCAGATCTGATCTCAAACACTTATTAGCTACATGAGCTTGGACAAGTCACTTAGCCTGTTTGCCTCAGTTCTTCATCTGTAAAATGAGCTGGAGAACACTTTAGTATCTTTGCCAAGATATTGGCATCATGAGGAGTTGAATATGACTGAAAAACAACTAAACAACAAATAAAATATATTTACTTGAGTTTCTTTCGAACAGGTCCAGTTCAGGCATAAGGAAGATGGGGTAGAAGGAAAGGGGAGATAATATAGTAGGAAAAAAAGCTTAGATCTCAGGATTTGATACTTAGCATTTATGTGGCTTTAACAAGTCTCTCTTGGATCTGAGTTTCCTCTTTTGTAAAATAAGAAACTTGGACCAGATGATCTAAAATCCCCTCCAGCTTGAAACTATGATCTATAGATATTTTTATAGACAAAAATGAGGCAATTGGCCTTAACATTTGAAGTATCAATGATAGGTTGTTATTAAAGCCACATGAATTCTGAAATTGTCCTGCTTTCTTTGTAGTCAAAAGCATAGGTCAATGAGATGGTTGACAGGTCTTATGGGTGCACTGTGGGCTGCAGAGGTAATTTTTTTCTTATTATAAGGCTAACTGAGCTGGATGAAAGCAGGGTCCTCATTAGTACCATTTTCAAGACCCAGGAATATAGAAGGACTGATAAAATAATGTCAAGGAATCAGCTCTAAATAGTTGTGACAGAGACACTTTCTCCTCTAAGCCCTGTGGTTTTTCTTTTAATCTGCTAAGACCTCAGGCAAGTTCATAATACAGTCAGATGCACAAAATTTCCGGCAAGTTTACAAACATCATGGGGGAATACAACACAAATACAGATGTAAAGGGAAAGTCATTCATGCATACCACATCCTCAAACCTTCACTATTCTGCCACAGAAAGGTCTCAGATGGCTCACTTACCCACTTTCTAAAACACTTTTGCTACTATGGTGGATTGGACTGAGCTAAACATTGATCAAAGAGCCCAGGTTTGACCTGTTTTTACTAGTGTTTTGGGGCTGTATGGTCTCAAAGATCTGGCTAATATAAGCAACAGAAGCCTATGCAACTTGTTTTCAACAGACTACCTGTTTCCTGATTTGACATATCCATGGCTCCCTGTCCTTGTTGTTGTGTCTTAATTTAGCATCCCCCACCCAACTTGGCATCCTTGGAATAACCTTAAGGTGAGGTGGTTAGAGTGCAAGAACTCAAGCTCAAGAATTCAAGACCTGAATTTAAGTCCAGTCTCAGACATTTAATAGGCAAGTTACCTTAGCCAAGTCATTTAATCTCTCTCAGCCTCAATTTTCTCATCTGTAAAATGGGGATAGTGATATCACCTATCTCACAAGAGTGTTGCATGAATCAAATCAGATAACATATGTAAAGGACTTTGCAAAGAAAATAGTATATAAATACTAGCTATTATCAACATTATTATTATTGTTAATATTGCCATTATTATTTTTCTCTTTATCTGCTCTGTATAAGCCATTTCTCACTCTTAAGACAGCAACTATTGATCCATTTCTGGCATGATTTATTATAATTTGGTAACCTCTTGGCTATGACTCTGGGCTTGGATGAGTTAAATTATATTCTCGGATTGGCTTGGTGTAACATGTAAGGGCATATTCTCTTTAGAGATAGCCATTGAATTATCATGTAATGTTTAAAGGCGGATTATTTTCAAGACTGGCTTTTGCTGGCTTTTCATGCTCTTGGAAACAGTATAAAAGCCTCTATTAGCTTTGGACAGAAAGTACCAAGCTAATCAAGATCAAAGAGAAATACCCAGTGATGCTAGACTCCTGCTCAAATTATAAGACTGTTGAGAGCAATGACATCACTGGCCATACATAACTGAGCATAAAGGTACTTTGTATAAGACCTCTAACTCTCATCTAAAGCAGATGATCCTTTGTTGATATAGCCCAGTGTTCAGGAGTTCTAGTGGCCAGGGGTAACTTTGAATTTCTTCCTTGCCCTAAAACCGAATCAAAACACCAAATAGTAAAGAGAATGACTCATAGTGGGATAGGAGTACTGTCCTCATTAAGGTTATTTGCACAGTTTTTATCTTCCTGTTCTCCAAATTTAACTGCCTCCTTAATTGTTGTTACAACTGCAACCCAATTACCATGCTTTAACAATTATAAGGGGGAATAAGAACCCATGCTAAATAGGATTAATTCCCTCAAAAGCTAATGATGCTATGGTGAATTTCCTCAAAAACTGGTGATATTATGCTGCATAGGATAGTATAGTACATAATATAGTCTATTATATAGTAGATATAATAAGGTATATTATAAAAAGCATATATGTTTATATATCTCTAATATAATGTATAGTACATAGTATAGTATAATATATAGTAGATAAAATGTATAGTATAGTATATGGTAGATAAAATGTACTAGTTAATAAAAAGCATATATGTATGTATATATCTACTTAATATAATGTATAATATATAGTATAGTGTATAATAGTTATATATCTGAGAAGCATATATGCCCATGGAAAGTTTACACAGGAAACACTTCTAACTGATCCCTAGAGACTATGGCTGCCTACCACATAAGTGTCAGTTGTCAGGGTAAAGTCAATTGTATGTGCCCTCTTCAATGCATAATGCTTGTGAACCCCAGATTTTTTTGTAAAAAGTGAGAGGAATTTAGAAATAAATACATAGACAATATGTTCACAGAATCTAGCCTTTTACCTAGAGAACAAAGATTTCCCGAACTTCTTGATAACCCCAAGTTTGAGAACTCTAGAGAATTCAGGCACCAAACAATTATAAAGATTTCCACAACACTGTGTTTCTTGAGGGAAAAGGAGAACCACTCCAATACTGAAGTCCTTGGATAGAAGATTCCAGTTAGTATCTTTTGAAACAAAACTCCATTAGTTATTGAGTTCTTTCAGGTAATTTAACTGAAAGTATGTAATCACTTAGTATAAGTTCTTATAGAAATTGAGGTGAATTGAAATTTCAACTTGTCTATAAACAGTTAGGAAAATGTAAAAATGTCAAAAATGTCAAATAGTTAATATTAAAGAAAGGCTTCTATATCCTCCCAAGACATTTTTCATGGGAGAAGCCACATTATTTCTGAAAAGATGTGTTTAAAACTACTTTAGGCTTTAACTGGCTTTATGCATTTATGAATGGACAGAAATATGGTTAGACCGATAACAGAAATGATTGAACTTACTTCCTGGGCTTAGATTTTGTCTAGCTGACTTTTTCCTATCCCTTTATTGCAAAAGAGATTGAGTGTATAAATGGTTTGGAGTTAGAAAAATTGGGGAACCTCAAACTATTTGGCAGTTATTGAGTGAATAGCTTTACATAAATAATTACCAGGTATAACTAAAAATAGGAATTAGAAGGAATGTTCATCATGATCCTCCAGTGAGTTGCTCATGGAGATCCAAAGCCCAGTAACCAGGAAAAGAAAAGATTAAACCTGAGGGCATCAATTAGTTAGAAGGATACAAGTGGGTGATATTGTTTGGGAGAAGGGATTTAATCATTTTCTAGTCAAGACTCTAGAAAGGAATAGATAGACCACTCTAAAAATGAAAACAAAAGTGAAAAGAGTTTCTCTCCTTTCCTCCCCCAGGGTTGTTGGTTCTATATTAGAGGCATAAAGCTAGCTGCTTTTCTAAAAGAACAATTTTTTTAAATTAAGTCTGGCTTTTGAACTAAAAGAGCCTTGTAAAGCCTACTCTTCTCATGAAAAAGGAGAGACTATAGCCAAAGGATTCAATTGAAGGTAGAAGCTGGAAATAGAGAGAAAATCTATAGCCATGCTCCATAGGGGCTGGGCCTGACAATTCCCAACACAGACCTCATGTTTAGTTGGAGCAATGTCCAGCCAAGCAGCAGAGAGTAGAGCAATGATCCAACAAAGGAGTATACAACGGAGACCATGAATCCAGCAGAAATGTAGTAGGGAGCAAGTCTGGCCAGAGCAGCCTAAAAATAATATCACTTATAGTAGGCCTGAAAAGTTGCCCCTCCATACAAATACTCTGACCACACATGATCCCTTCATATGTGCCCTTCCATATATATTCTTTATATATTATTTCTATGTATATCCCTCTACTCCTTTCTTTCTGGACACATATTTTTCTCATATATTTCTCTCCCATGTATTCCCTACAATTGGTTGTTCACTGTTCTTTGTGATGATGTTAACAAATAACCAATAAACATTTATTAAGTGACTACAATGTGTTGAGCAATGTAGATACATAGAAAGGCAAAAGACAGTGAGTTCCTAGTTTCAAGGACCTCATAACCCAATGAGAAGATATGTATTCAAGGGAGAATATTGTTATTGTTGTTGTTCAGTTATTTCAGTTATGTTCAACTCTTCACAATCCCAAGTGGGGTTTTCTTAGTTTCCTATTTTCTTCTTCAGCATATTTTAC
The DNA here is from genome assembly GCF_902635505.1 of Sarcophilus harrisii. Lineage (NCBI taxonomy): Eukaryota > Metazoa > Chordata > Mammalia > Dasyuromorphia > Dasyuridae > Sarcophilus > Sarcophilus harrisii. The sequence goes on along the minus strand of NC_045431.1, from coordinate 107,318,664 downwards.
AGATGAGAAAACTAGTGCAAACAGGGTTAAATGACTTGCCCAGGATCACTCAGGTATTGGGTATGAGGCAGGATTTGAAATCAGATCTTTCTGACTCTGAGCCACTATCTACGCTAACCACTGCAGAATCTAGTTGTCCATATGGTACTTTACAATTTGCAAAATGCTTTCACATTTGATCCTGCCAGCAATTCTAATATAGACAAAGAATATTATCTTCTGCAATTTCAATATTAGGGAACCAAGGCTCAGATGAAATATATGATTTTTGCCCCAAAATACTTAATGGTGGAATAAAAGTTATTATTCAGGTCTTCACTTCATATATGAGGGGCTCTTTTTCCTATACTACACCACATTCCCTACCCTGTGAATTTCAAGCTATATTTCTCAGAATGTTATGTTTTACTCCTTCCCTCTATCAGAAGTTTATGGGTGCTATTTTACCTTAAACAGAAAATCTTGACTGTCAATTACCAGTCCCTGGAAACTTGAATTTCTATAAGTGTGGCAATCTTTAAAAGAATACTTGAAAACTTAATAAGAATCCCCAAACTTAAAGGCAAATGGGATGGATCAGAAGTGACTTCAGGTGAAGTTGTGGGGGAAAATTCTCAACAAATAATGAACTAACTATTCGACCTAAGTGGATTTAATTTGTATTATTTTGATAACAGATCTTTATAACAAATGACTAGCTAGTATAGAATCCAAACACCAATTGGGCAGATTTCAGAACTGCTCAGATGAAGCAAAGTTTTTTGTGTTTTTCCCCCTGGAATTATTATCAACCTCTGTGGAACCTCAGAGATTTATGTGCAAATGAAACTTCTTAGTGTGCATCAGATGTGTGGCTAGCCAATCATTCATAACAAACATTTGCTAAATACCCAGAGGGTACATGGCACTGTACTGAGCATACTATATGCTCATCTAAGCATCTAAGAAACTTAGATGAAGTCTTTAGCTCTTTTGTCAGGCAATGAAGAGATACTTTGCCTTTCCACAAGAAAATTCAAATCTCTACTGAAAATACTTTGTATTTTTTCTGCATATTGTAAAAATGGAGGTTTCCCACACTGTGCCAAGGAAATCTCTAGAAAGTAACATTTCTAACATGCTACATTTCAATTTGATTCAAAAACATTTGTTAAATATCGATTTGTGCAGAGTTCTTTGCTGTTGTGGGAGATGGAAAGTTTAGATAAGACAGAAGGCAGTCTCTGTCCCTGACTATACTTAATTTAAAGCAGTACAAATGATTTCAGTGAGAAAGAAAAATAGCAACTATTCAGAAAGACCTATGTGGTTACATTGGGGATTCATCAACAGATTTTAAAAAGGATGTTAGCAAGCTATGTCACCAAAGACAGAAGTTTAGAATGGAGTTAAAGAATGCAAAAAACAATTAAAAAAGGCCAAGAGATTATCAAAACTGGGGTTGGGCTTCTATATCCCGAGGGACTGGGGAGGAAATAATTGTAGAGATTGGAGGAATGATTTCTAGGCAGGATTCTTTAGGCAAACCTATAATTACTAGGTGTGATTTCACCTTTAGAAAATTCTGTTTTCCCCTCTCAGTAAAAGAATGTTCATTCTCTAGAAGTGAATAGGAAGGAAAAATCTACTGATTGGATTTCTCAAGGGAAAATTAAGATTCCTCTTCTAGAAACTTTAGTGCCATTTAATCCATTTGTCTGTTGCATGTCAGTTACAAACAGCTCAATACTTTGTATTATGTAATTCATGTATTTCCCCCCTTTGAGCACCCAAGCTACCTTGTACACAGTCCTTCCAGCTGGGCATTTCCCAGGCAAAAAACACTGGAGGCGAAATAACCCAGGAAAGGACAAAGGAGAAAGCAGGGACACAACTGAGAAGTGGCTAGAGCTCCTGAATTCTCTGTGCATTTCCAGCAGGGTCACCAGAAGTTTTTTTCTTCCCAGGGTTGTTGGGAGGATAGAATAAGTTTTTTAAAGAAGTATAGAGTGCTCAGTACTTATAATTATTGGGTAGTATCCTCCTACTCTTCATCAGGACTCCAGTTCAGCTCCTTCCATTATAATGATAGGAAGTGTCTTGCTGATGAGGTAGTTAGATGGAGCAGTGGATAGAGTTAGTGCTCAGCTTGAAATCAGGAAGACCTGAGTTCAAATCCAACCTCAGACATTTACTATATCTGCCTCAGTTTCCTCAGCTATAATGAATAATAGCACCTATCTCTAGAGTTATTATGGGGACCAAGGGAGATCGTGTTTGTAAAGTGTTTTCACAATATCTAGAAGATAGTAGGTGTTAGATATAAATGCTTATTCCTTTCTTCCTTGTAAGTCAAAATCCAGCCTTCTAGAGTCCAGCTCAATTCTCTGAAGATTGAAAAAAGAGAAAGCTAGGAAACTTCTACATCTCCTTGGCAAACTCAAAATGTACAGCATATACAAAATATAAAATAATCAACATGAATGGAGTTACATCATTTCCTCAAATACTTAACTGGGAAATACATAGCCTCAGATGTCTTTCATTGAGACTCATGCAGAACCTGGGGGCAAAATTCAAGCTCAATTTGGCAAATTTTGCTAGTTAAGCCAAATAATGGAGTCAGGATCTAGGGAGAACATTTCTTATTCAATAACTTTAATAATTCCCATCACTAAAATATACCATCAATTACAGATGTTTGCATACTAGTGTCCTTGATTTAGAGTTGATAGAAACATTAAGAATCTTCTGTCTCCATGTTTCTCATCATCCACCACCATTTTACAAATGAGGCACAGAAAGTGACTGAGGAATAATTGAAAGACAGGCCTCCAGCTCCAGAGCTAGTGCTCTTTCCACTGTACCTATCACTTTTTGAGTTCGTTTGTTTTTTATCCAAGTTGCCTTCTTTATTTCTGATACAAGTCATGGCCAATGTTTTTAAATAAGGAATTTATTTATGCCAAACACAAGGGGATATGGGGTGAAGCTTGTATGGGATGAAGGAAGTTTCTTTTTCTCTTACCATTTCACATTCATCCTACCACTTAACCCCCTAGAATATGATTCCATTTTTATCATGCTATTGAAACTGTTCTCTTATAGGGTATTAATGACCTCTTGCTGCCCACATTGAGTGACTCTCCATCCACACCCTCCTTATTATCTCTGAAGCATCTGACACTGTTTTTATTCTTTATTTCTTTAATAGCCTTTTCTAAATTATATAGTAATCTTCTTCCTCTCTAGTCATTTCTTCTCTATATCATTCATCAATTTAAATTTGCTTCTCTTCCTTCCCTATGAAATTTTTAATCAGCACAAATAATTAGCACTCTTCAACAGAGTCCTTCTTGATTACAATAAACTCTGTGCTGAAGTAGATAAAGAGCTGGTCTTAAAGTCAGAAAACCTTAGATTTGAATCCTACCTCAGATAGCTTACTAGTTGTGTGGCTCTGAGTCAAATCACTAACTTTTCTGGACCCGTTTCTGTTTAAAAAGAAAAGGGAATTATCCCTCATAAGACCTCTAAAGTCCCTTCCTGCTCTAAATTTATACTCATACAGCCTCCTGGTTTTCTGAATTCATAATTCAGGGTTTGTTGCATTTCATGAATCCTTTGGTTATATACTGGCTTCTTGTTTTTCTTGTTGTTGCTATTCAGTAATATCTGACATTTTGGGACTTGATAGGCCTTAGCATGCCAGGTCCCTCTATCGTTCACTATCTCCCAAAGTCTGTCCAAGCTCATTTTCATTATTTCAATAATAAAATCTATCTCATCTTCCATCATACCTTTTTCTTTTTGCCTTCAATCGTTTCCAATCTTTTCCAAACTTTTCCAATTAGTCCTGTCTTTTCATTATGTGACCAGAATAAGCTTTACCTTTCAGTATTTGACTTTCCTGTGAATAATTAATTTCAAGTGTTGACTGATTTAATCTCTTTATGTTCCAAAGGACTTTCAAAAGTCTTATCTAGCACCACAATGTACAGGTGAAAATTCTGTGGTACTCATTTTGTTTTTTATGGTCTAACTCTCATAGACATACATTACTACTGGAAAAACCATAGCTTTGATAATACAAACTTTTGTTGGAAAGGTAGTCTTTGGTTTTTAGTATGCTTTCCAGATTTGCCATAGCTTTCCTTCGAGTGTCATTTAATTTCATGGCTACAGACACTGTCTACAGTAATCTTTTAACCCAATAATATGAAATCTGACACCTCTTCCACTTCTCCATTTGCCAGGAAGTGATGTTGCCAAGATCTTACTATTTTTGATGTTAAATTTCAAGTCAGAGTTTATACTCTCCTCTTTTACCTTTATCAAATGGCTTCTTAATTCTTCTTCACTTTCTGGCATCATTTGCATAACTGTTCATAATTTTCTCATTAACTTTAATTTTAGCTTTTGATTCATCTAGCTTGGCACTTCACATGATGGACTCTGCATGTAAGTTAAAGGTAAGATGAAAATATACTAGCTTGTAGTATTCCTTTTCAAATCTCAAACCAATCAGTTGTTCTATGTTAGGTTCTAACTATTGCTTCTTGTCCTAGATTCAGGTTCCTCAGGAGACAACTAAGATGATCTAATGTTCCCATATCTTTGAAGATTTGCCACATTTTATGGTAATGCAAACCAAGGCTTTCATGTAGTCAATGAGGCAGAAGGAGATGTTTTTCTGGAACTCCCTTGCTTCATCCAGTGAATGTTAGCAATTTGGTCTCTTGTTCCTCTGCCTCTTAAAAACAAGCCATTCTTCTATTACTTCTCAGTTCACATATTGCTGAACCCTAGCTTGCAGAATCTTAAACATAACTTTGCTGGCATGTGAAATGAGTGCAAAAATTCTTTAATTTGAACATTCTTTGGCATTGCCCTTCTTTAGGATTGGGAAGTAAACTGATCTTTTCCAATCCAATGGCCATTGTTGAGTTTTCCAAATTTGTTGGCATGCTTGAGTGCAGCACTTTAACAGCGTCATCTTTTAGGATTTTAAATAGCTCAGTTGAAATTCTGTCACCTCCACTAGCAATTGTTAGAAATGTTTCATAAGGCTCACTTGACCTCATTCTCCAGTATGTCTGGCTCTAGGTCAGTCACCACAGCATCGTGATTTTCAGTGATGTTAAGGTCTTTCTTTATAATTCTTCTGTATATTCCTGCTGCCTCTTCTTAATTGTTTCTATTTCTGTTAAATACCTATCATTTTTTTGTCTTTTACCACTCCTATTTTTGCATGAAATCTTCCTTTGATATCTCTAATTTGTTTTTTTTTGCAGAGATCTTTTGTCTTTCTCATTATATTATTTTCTTGTATTTCTTTGCATTGTTAAGTTTTTATTTGATTAAAGCTAAAAGGAATGACATTGGGAATAAGAAAGGGTTGTTAATGAAACTTTTATTTACTTATTCAATAATTATTCTCACTACTCTCTATGAGAGGGACAATATTTTGGTACCAACACCATTTGGATTTAGATAACTACTTCAAGGTTAACAAAGCCTAACATACACTATCTCCTTCTACCCTCACAGCCACACTATGAAGTATGTATTACACATAGATAGACAGATAGACAGATAGATTGATAGATAGATAGAGATAGATAGATGGATAAATGGATAGAAGGGTAGATAGGTAGATAAAGTGAACTTTTATTAAGTACTAAATACTGGAGTTATAAATATAAGCAAGCAAGAAAATCCCTGTCTTCATAGACCAAACATTTTGATAGGAGAAGACAGCATAGAAGGAGGAGCTAGAAAGTGAGGCATAAGACTACCACAAAGTGGTAAGGAAATCATTTGAATAATAAATCCAATTTAGAGTAAAATAATCGTGACTGATGCCACTTCTGAAATTATGATACTGACAAGGGATTCATGACTCAAGGTAAGAAATTTTTCCCTATGGGAAAACAATCTAGAGAGTAAATTGAACTGACTGATAGATACCACAGACATATATATATTTTTTCTCTGACACACATTACCTTTATAACGTTGAACAAGTCAATTATCCTTGCTATGTCTTAGTTTCCTCATTTGCAAAATCAGGAAGTAGGGCTATCTGACTGCTGAGGGCTCTTATCCCTCTCTCTGATATATTCTGTTCATTTTATAGATGAAGCAGCTAAGTGAAGTTCAGAGAAGTTAAATGACTTTCCTATCGTCACACAGCTAAATATTAAAGGTAGAATTTGAACCCAAGTTTCTTGAGTTTAAGCACTTGATTCACTTTATCTTGCTTCTCTTTACATCCATAAGTAACATGGGACGTATGTGGAATCCAGAATGAGAAGACCTAACTGTCCTTAATCCCTACTAGATTTATGACCTTTTCCAAATTACTAACCCTCTTTGAGACTTATTATCAATTATCAAGAATTATTATCAATAATAATTAACATATTTATACTCATATGGTTTGTTGAATATTTTGTTGAATATTGAATATAATCCGCAAGCTGAAAAGCCAACTAAAAATGAGTTATTTACTATGAGTTATTCCAGGAAGCTTCAATTTTTATTTGATGATTCATGAAACTGAAAGTAATGAAAAGCATATAAAGAGAGAAGGTACACTGAGAACAGATATAGAGATGGCAATCAAGGAAAAGACTAAAGGTGAATCTCTATAGCTTGAAGTTGAATCCCAGGAAAATGAAATTTCTTGACCTCCCCAAAAAATCAATAGAGTTTTTAAGTTACTATAAAACTATCAAATGTCTTGGAAAAACAAATATTTCTAATATGGAAGAATCTAAACTGACTAATGTGGAAATGATTATTTTTAATAACATTTACTGGAAAAGCAGAAGAGTTGAAACCTTAGACACCAGGAATATGACTAAGGAAAGAATTATTTCTACATGTACATCAGTGAACTGGTAAGCATAGTGACTCAGAGCATTCTGAGCTTTCTGGAAATTTGGAATCAAATATCATCATGCCCATCAAGAAGCTAATTGGAGCTAATCATCACATTCCCTATGTATGTAAGCAGAGGGTGACCCCTTTGACAGTCTGAACCCCTTCTCAGAATAATGTCTTTAGGTACACAAAATAAAATACAAAGGATCACAAAGAAAACTGATTATATTAAAATATAGTGAGAGTTTTTAAACAAGTTCATAGAATCTAGGTAGATTCTAGCTTCCATCTTCAATCTCCATCTTCATAAAAATATAAATAATCTCACCTTTTGTCAGACCAATGATCCATCAATTCTAATTTTCTCTCTCATAGTGATACCAAAATCAGTAATAACTCCATTCTCCTTGTCTATGGGTAAATCATTTCACTACTCTTCTTCCTCATTTATACAATCAAGATTATAATATTTATGCTATCTGCCATAACAGGATTGGTTATTGGAAAGACCATTCTTTGTAAACCTTAAAGAACCATATAAATGCTTCCTCATCATATTATTTTTGTGATATTGACCTTCTTACCTGAATTCAGTCCCTGAAAATAAATTGGGGTCTTGGGAAAAGAGTAGATATTTTGTTTGCAAACTTTGTCTTAGCTATGAAATTTCTAACCCTTTTCTGTAATACAAAAGTAAGGCTGGAAGCAAAGTCATCCTTAGATTAACTTAATCCTATCCTATCATGCTAAAAGATACTTTTTGCCCCTGGATATAAATTTCAAAGCTATAACATTAAGTGTCAGATCCCCGGTGTTCCTAACTGCTGCTCTGAGAATCTACTGTTTTAAAGCATCTAAGAGGAAGAGAGGCATGTTTCAAACCCCAACACATTATTCCAAAAATTCCACATGAGTAAAATGTCAGTCTGGATTTAGTCACATATTGTTTTTTAGCTTAAATAATAGGAGCTGCCATTTAACATTATTTTACTCAATATTTTATTCTTATTACTCTTGTTAGCTATAAATAGTATCCATTAGGAAGCCACTTTCATTTCATTTATAAAATAAATCCATAAAAGTAGTGTCACATACTATAGGCTTAAAATGTGTCTCTATTTTTGGTCAAATTTTTCTTTTTTGAAAATCCAAACAAAACACTTTTGATTTTACTTAAAAACATTCCAAACATACAAAAATATAAATAAATAAACAAACATTACATCATATTACTAAGTTCTTAATTCTCTGGAACATAAATGTTAACATCATTTATGAGGCATCCAAATTTGGATATTTGTAGGTCAAATATGTTATCTCTGACAGCAGTCAAATACCAAGAGTCAGACTGATGAAGAATCATTGTGGTCAGTGTCATACTGACTATTGGTAGTTGATGATTTAGTCCAAAGGTATTTCACTGGTCCCATTAAAACCATGACTTAAATAGAAATAGCGATAGTCAAAGGACCTATGTTCCAATCCTGACTGCCATTTTCTATATTTGTCACTGTGGGTAAGTTATTTCTTCTTGATAAACCTGACATCCTTCATCCTTTAAGTAAAAATGTTAGATGAGAACAGGAATTCTCAGTCATTTTTGATATTGTGTACCCCTTTGGCAGTCTGGTAAAAAACCAATGGATTCTCAGATAATATGTTTGTTTTTAATTTGTAATAGAAGGAAATACTATATTTCAGTTAATGGGGGGGAGGGGGTGATTTCTTTTTCTCATTCAAGCATCCTCTGCAATTTACAGCTCAGGAAAATGGAGTCTAAGGAGGGAAATGACATCCAAATTCATCTATCAACAGTCTAGGTGTCCTGACTCCTAGACTACTGTCCATCACACTGTTTTGTACATGGAATTAAAAAAAAATACAAATTTATAGAGGGCTGGGATGGATTTTTTTTTAATTGAGACTGGAAAGCCAAGAGTTCTAGAAATAAACCAAATTCATCTATCAACAATCTAGGTGTCCTGAGTCCCAGACTACTGCCCTTCCCACTATGTTTTGTACATGTAATTAAAAAAAAGAGAGAGATAAATTTATAGAGGCCTGGGATGGATTTTTTTAAAATTGAGACTGGAAAGCCAAGAGTTCTAGAAATAAAGCATGTGATAAGTCAGCATCTGTGTAGTAGTGTTAGGCCAATAGGAGGGCACAGTGAACTTTTATGGACAGTATAAATATTTTGAGCAGCCACATCATGACCATCTGATATCCTCTTTCCTCAGGATCAGCTGCTAGGGGCCGAGGGCATCCAAAGCCAGGCACATTTGGGACTTGGATCTCAGTCCTAACACACAATCTCCAGCAGCCATGTCTATGGAAGAGGAAAGCCGTCCTTTTGCCCAGCAGCTGTCCAATGTCTACTTCACAATCCTTTCACTTTTCTGCTTCAAACTCTTTGTGAAAATCAGCCTCGCCATCCTCAGTCACTTCTACATTGTGAAAGGAAACCGCAAGGAGGCGGCCAGGATCGCCGCCGAGTTCTATGGCGTGACCCAAGGGCAAGGTAAGGCTTCGAGAGGGGGCTCTGATTGCTAGCAAGCCGGCTTTGACTCCAGCTTCATTCCTGGGCCTCTTTGCTCTTCCCACGGCTCCTTTGTGGGCCGGCTTCAAGGCCGCACTTGTGATTATTAAGGGAAATGTTTGCGAGCTCACTGCTGGATTGTTTCACAAAGGAAAGGTTTAAGTTTGTTACATAAACCCCTCTAATAAGTATCCCTGCTAAGAGGGAGGGGGGAATTCATGCCAAGATAGATTTGGTGGAGGTGTAACAACAACAATGCAACAAATTGTAACATTTTCCTTTTAACATCAAAAGAGACTAAGCTTTTTCTTTTGCCTAACCATATGTTTAATGCTGACAGAAATGTTCAAACCTCTTTTACCTTGGATTTCTCCTTTCCTCATATTCTAAGTCAAGTTAATTCAACTGACACTGAAGCAGATACAAAGTTACTGAACCTGGAAGTGTAGCTAGAGAGGCTGGTTATTTGTCAAATTTGTAAGAAAGTTTTCCTGTAAGAATATATTGAAGAATAAAAGCAATTCCACAATTCTTTTGCCTAAATTCAGTGCTGACAGAAATATTCAAACCCCTCTTACCTAGTGAATCTTGGATTTCTCCTTTAATCATATTCTAAGTCAAGTTAATTCAACTGACACTGAAGCAGGTAAAAAGTTACAGATCTACTCTAGTGTATCTAGAAAGGCTGATTATTTGTCAAATTTGTAAGAATGTTTTCCTGCAAGAACAAACTGAAGAATAAAACTACCAAATAAAAGGAAAGCAGTTCCAGATTCCAGAATTCATGGCAATTCCAGAATTCCTTTGTCTTAACTATAAGTTTAATGCTGACAGAAATATTCAAACTCCCTTTACCTAAATAGTGAATCTTGGATTTCTCCTTTAATCATATTCTAAGTCAAATTAATTCAAGTGACACTGAAACATATACAAAGTTACTGAACTTGGGAGTGTAGCTAGAAAGGTTGATTATTTTCATGTTTGTAAGAATGTTTTCCTGTAAGAATGAATAAAACTACCAAAAAAATGAAAATAGGTCTCATATCAAGTTCTTTCTTTCCTTCCTTTTCTCTCTTTCTTTCCTTTTTTTTCTTTCTCTTTCTTTCTTTGCTGTCTTGCTTTTCTTCTTTCCTTTTTTTTAGTGGTGGTTTGCTATTCAATTTGCATAAAATAGATGGCAAGTTATGCAATCTTGTAAATAATTAGACTTTATGTCTGGGTGGAAACAGGCCTTCATATTCCTAAAAGGAAAGTTGGACTCTTTGACTAAGTGTAAATAAATAGTATCAATAATCAATTTTAATAGATGTCACATAATTACGCATTTATAAGTCATCAGTCCAATTGATCTATACAAAGAGTTTATGTGATAGCCCCTATAGTGATGTCACAGTCTATTATACTAATATCTGGTTTTAGAAGCATAATTATTCAAAAACTGAATAACTATAAATCAGCAAAGTTCAGACTGAAAACTGGCATTCACATGAAGGCACAGTGGGGTTTACATGTGTAAGTCTGTATTCACAAGGACTTAAGTCAAGAGAAAGAGAATGCTATTCTTAACATCTATTGTACTTTTGTCATTGAGCAGCAGAGTCTATTTTTATATGTAGGTTATATCAAGAAACACTTGTGTGGGAAATCAAATGCAAGAGGGAGAACTCTAAGTAAAGTTTGGGTTATGCTACTATACAGAGTATAAAGTTGGCAGTAATGATGCATTTAATCACTGAAAAGGAGACAATGAATTTGTTGCACAGAAAGTAGGTTTTGATTTGTTGATATTCAGTCATTTTAGTGTCTAACTCATTGTAACCTCTTTTCTGAGATTTCTTGGTAGAAACAGAGTGACTTGGCATTCCCTTCTCCACCTCATTTTACAGATGAAGAAAATGAGGCAGACAGAATTAAGTGACAGGGTCACACAGCTAGTGTCTGAGGTCAAATGTGACCTCGAGTCTTCCTGACTCCAAGCCTAGTACTCTATCCACTGTGTCACTTAGCTGCCCCCTGTTTTGGTAGATATTACAAAAAATCAAAAGGTTTTCTGTTGCTGAGGCAAATCTTTTCTTTCTAAGAATATCTTGGCATATTCTTTCACAAAATTTAATGAGGGAATAATTTCCATTTCCCTGAATGACTCCCTGAAGGAGAGGACTAGAGTCCTATCAGAGACTATTGTGTGGTATATCACCTAGCTAAATGAAAAGAAGGAAAAATCAGTCACCTATTTGAATACTTTGTCTACATGACATCAGACACCAGGAAAACAGCAGTTTGTTTTTTAAAGTCTAGATATTTGAATAAAAGCTGACAAATGACTGGATTTTTCAGCTAGATATTCAGTATGATTAAAGTAATGAGACTACTTTTATGTGTTTATTTTTTAAACTATGGTATTAGTTTGAGTGCCACACCTTGTATCTTATATTTCAGTGAAGAAAGACTGGTAAGAAACAAAGAATTTCTTTCTGTTGAAATAAGTTGCAAGAGAGACCTCTGGAGGTCCTTAAAAATAGAACAGTTTCTCATTGCTCTGGGATGACTTAATAAGATTCTGTTTGAAGCTGGGGGATGGCTTAAATGACCTCTCAGATACATTGATGCTATGAAATTAAATTACAGATGATAGATAAAAACACTAGCTGATATAAAAATTGTCTTCCCTCTTCTTTATTCATACCCCACAGATCATAAGATAGAAAAGTTTAATTTAATCTTTTAGGATTATGCTCTCTTAAAAAATCCTCTTAATTGGTGGCTGCCAGGTGGCACAATAGATAGAGAATTATGCATGAGTCAAGAAGACCTCAATTCAAATCTGGATTCAGACTCTTAGTTGCTATGTAATAGTGGGCAAGTTACTTAGTCTCTGTTTGCCTCAGTTTCCTTCTCTGTAAAATGGAGTTCATAATAGCACCTATTCCAGGGGTATTGTGAGAATCAAATGGGATTATATTTATAATGCATAGTGTATGGCACATAGGAGATACTTAATAAATGTTACCTTCTTAATTTCCTTCTTAATCAACACATTTCACATCATCTGATAATGCCTCTATAATTAGAGCTAAGTTCAAATCAGATTCTGCCTCTGACATTCGTAATTATACATGGTGTTGGATAAGTCATTTACCCTCCCTGGGCCTCAGTTTCCTAACCTGTAAAATGAGAGGATTTGGACTAGAGGGTCCATTCCAATTCTATATCTATGATCCTTTCCAGTTCTACATTAACTTTTCCTTCCATTCTTCTATTTTTCCATTTATGCTAAGTAACACTTTCTACCCAAAGGAAACCATAAAATAGGGTTTTAATTTCATATTAATTTACAATAATGTGACCCAATCCTAAACCTCATAATCTGTTTGTTTTATTGTTAATGAGGAGTCATTTTTAGCAAATTACAATGGTTTTCACTCTGTATGATTCTCATTCTCTCTCTCTCTCTCTCTCCCTGTCTGACTGTCTCTCTCTCTTTCTTTGTCTGTCTATCTGTCTCTCTCTCTTCCTCTCCTTTATTTTTCTATCCCTTAAAATAAAAAAAAAGACTATCTTCAATCTTTAATACTTTGTTCTCATCTTTTTAATAACCTAATCAGTCTTAATTATTTCGGTATAATCCCATTGTTTCCCATCTTCCTGGGGGAAGATTATCACCTTCATTCCTTTATGAATTAGGTTTCTCATTCTGACTTTCAAAGCTAGCCAAACCATTCCCCTATCATTTCTGAAGTGGACATGCCAAATTCCCTGAAATCTGAGATGTCATTGCATGTCACCACATGTATTCGTTTCTTTCGTAAACACAGTACATGCTGTTGATGACATTCTGGCTGTCCTTTTTCATGAGCACAGTAACACAGTAGCACTTTGGTATGAAATAAATGAAATCATTAATTTTTGTCAGATACCCATCTCCGATTGGATGTACCCTCTTGGGGGGACAAATGGAATCCTGGAACAGGTGCGAAGCAAGTGACAACTTTTATTCTCTGATGATTTCCTAGGCTCTTTCCAATCAGTGTATGGACCAAGATATGATGAAAAGAGTGTGAGGAAACGATTCTACAGTTCCCAAATTGATTCCCTCAGAATCCATTTGTTATTTCACTGAATTTCACTTTTGGAAGGAAAAAAAGTCTTCATTTCTCTACCATTATAAAAAAAAAAACCCTTGCCTTCCCCCTCCTTTCCTATATAATGAGTAGCCCTTTCTTTGTTCTCTCCTGGAATATTTCCTGGACTCCTCGCCTCTACAAATCAAAAGTCTATTCTTAACATTGTTAAAGTTGTCATTAACTTTTGAGAATAGCAGCTGGAAAATTAGATAGCTACCCAGGAATTCTAAGCAGCTTTCAACTTTATCCCTAACTGGTGAAGGACCAAAGTAAGGTGTTATGTACCTTCCTGCCCTTCAGAGCACTAATATTTGAATTGTGCCCTATCCTGAGGCCTTTGTACAGTCACCGGACAAATACATAAAGAATCTACATTCTCTGCTTTTATCATACTAATGACACCTTGACAAGAAATTCCTGCCATCAGGAGAAATGTTGTTTCAGTGATAATCCAGGCTCTGTAGAAAGTCAGTGGACAAAGCTACCTCTAGGCAAAATTGTGATGTTATTTGTCTGTGGTTATTTGTCTTCCAGCCTTGCCCTTCTGTTTCCTTTCTTACTTTCTATTTTATTCCCACCTTTTCTCTTTATCAGACACCTTTTGTACCCTCTTCTTCTCTTCTCTCTTCACCCTGATCAAAATTTATTCTCAAGAAAGTGTCAACATTGGGCTTTAAAACTATAATGTAGATTTATTATTCTCTCTCAGAACCACTGTGTCTTTATTTCCATTAGACTGTACTCTCTTAAGGGCAGATATTATTTTTGCTATTCTTTGTATCCTTAGCCTTTCACAAAACAAAAAAAAATTTATAAATGCTTGTTGACTTATTTCTGATTGCAGAATAAATGGTGCTTTCCATGATTAAAAGAACTGCAGGCATCAGTGGGAACAAATAGAAGAGAAAGTACTTTGGGGAACTCACTTTAATTATATTTAAAGTCCTGAAAGTGATTCAAACTTAAAATCCCTTTTAAAATTAGCATATTAACTAAATACAGAGAGTAAAAAGAACCAGATGCCATCTCTTTTTATGGTCCCTGGAATGTTAAATTCTTGAGGACAGATATGCTTTTATCACACTTTCATATTTGTGTTCCCAGGGCCTATCACTTTTTTTTTTTAATGAACCTGTGATTTCAATAGTACAATTAACATTTATTGGGGAAACTCTCCATAGCAATGCAAATCAGTATCTGCTCTGCAATTTATGGTCTTAGAGAGTTACCTAGGGCCCTGATGAAAAATGATGTAACTGGCCAATTTAAAGTGTTAGAAGAGAGACTTGAAGCCAGATCTTCCTGTTGCTGAGGCCTGTTCTCTATCCATCATCTTACAGTACCTCTTATATAAGTGCCACATATGTAGTAAGTGCTTAATAAATGCTTATCAGGTAATTTATGGATTGGTGGTTTTCAAATCTATCTCTCCAATATCAATCTCTCTCTCCTGAGCTGAATTTTTTCAGTGTTTACCAGACTGAACAAATCTACTTGAATGTCCTATAGTCTTCTCAAACTCAACTCTTCAGCAAGAGTATGACTAGTTAAGATAATCGAATCTTTACCTCAAGGTCCCAAAATTTAAAAAATGTCAGCAGCACTGATATCAAAAGTATAGCAACAATGGAGAAGAAGGAGAAGGAGGAGAGGAAGGAAGTAGAGGAAGAAGGAGGAAGAAGAAAAAAGGAGAAGGAGGAAGAAAAAAGAAGAAGGAGGAAGAGGAAGAGGAAGAAGGAGGAGGAGGAAGAGCAGGAAGAGGAGGAGGAGGAGAGAGGAGGAAGAGGAGAATGAAGAAGAAATTGTTAAATAGATTTCACCTTTCCTCCTGTCTGCTATATTCCAAGTCTCTTTCTTCCTATTATCACAGTGGATATTGGAGCTCTATCCTTGTACACACATAGCCTTACTGAATTTATTTTTAAAAACTTGATTTCAGCTTCTTGTGCCCCTTGCCCCCCAGAAAAATCATTGTAAAGCTTGCATTAGCTATAAAACATGCTAATTATGACTCTGCTCATCAGCTTTCTCTTCCAAACCAGTTTCCTCTCCATATTGTCCTATTTGCACCAATGATATAATCATTTTCAGTCATCTAAGCCCCAAAATGTATAGTTCTACTTGACTTTCCTCTCTCTTCTTCATGATTATGGAATCAAGTCCTACTCATCAATTCTTTCATCTCCCTTATCATTCCTATTGCTTACCACTGTTTCCTACTGCTAATCCCATCCTTTATTACTCACTTCAGAATTAAGCTTCTCACTGGTTTTTCTGCCTCCATTCTTTCACTTTTCTAATTCCTTCCACATATATTGAAAGATAGTCTTACTAAAGTAAAACTTTGTGCATGCATGCTATAGGCTACTCAGAAATCCACATCTCTCTCTATTACTTACAGAATGGAATCTATATTCCGAATCTTGACCTTCAAGGTTTACCACAATTTGGCTCAAGATAAAATTTAAAAAAAATTTTTGTTGCACAATAAAGCCTCACTTTTACAAACTTTGTTTCACTCTTAAAAATACAAACTTAGTAAAAATACTAAAAATTCAACAAAGTATTTCTGTTCATTATCTCTATCTTTCCAACTCCAGACACAATATACACATTCCTCTTTCTTCCAGTTTTCTCTCTATCTGGAATGTCCTTCCTTCTGATCTCTACTCATCTCAGTCAGTCAATCAGCCAGCATTTATTAAGCACCTACTAGGTCAAGTTCTATTTTCTCCTGACAAGTCACAGTTTACCATGACCTCTCCTCCTTCTAGGTTATATTACCTCTCAGTATCTCTCCTCAGAAAATTATAATAAATTATCCATAAATGATGTTGAAGATAGACTCTCTCAACTGAAAAAGACCTGTGCTCCTGTCAAATTTGCTATTGGCATTTTTTTTTATTATAAATATTTTTTCTCTGTAGTCATAAA
This sequence comes from Sarcophilus harrisii, assembly GCF_902635505.1. Taxonomy (NCBI): domain Eukaryota; kingdom Metazoa; phylum Chordata; class Mammalia; order Dasyuromorphia; family Dasyuridae; genus Sarcophilus; species Sarcophilus harrisii. Next base: position 107,302,200 of record NC_045431.1, on the reverse strand, counting down.
AAAGGGGGGAAAGTCTTGTAACAAATATACATAGTCAATTAAAACACATTCTCACACTGATGAAGGTTAAAATGTATGTTTCGTTCTGCATATTTAATCACTTCTCTGTTCCAAGATGTGTATTATGCTTCATTACGCTATTGTAATTCCCTGGGATCATGGCTGATTATTATTGCATTTATCAGAATTTTAAGTCCTTCAAAATTCCCCCATTTTACATATTACAAAACTGAGACTACGGAACTTAAGAAACTTTGCCAGAGCAATAAATTGGGAAAACATTTTTACATTCAAAGGTTCTGATAAAGACCTCATTTCTAAAATATAGAGAGAATTGACTCAAATTTATAAGAATTCAAGCCATTCTCCAATTGACGGTCAAAGGATATGAACAGATAATTTTTATATGAAGAAATTGAAACTATTTCTAGTCAGATGAAAAGCTGCTCTAAATCACTATTGATCAGAGAAATGCAAATTAAGACAATTACGAGATACCACTATACACCTCTCAGATTGGCTAAGATAACAGGAAAAGATAATGATGAATATTGGAGGGGATGTGGGAAAACTGGGACACTGATATATTGTTGGTGGAACTGTGAACGGATCCAGCCATTCTGGAGAACATTTTGGAACTATGCTCAGAAAGTTATCAAATTGTGCATAGCCTTTGATCCAGCAGTGTTTCTACTGGGCTTATACCCCAAAGAGATCTTAAAGGAGGGAAAGGGACCCACATGTGCAAAAATGTTTGTGGCAGCCCTCTTTGTAGTGGCTACAAACTGGAAACTGAGTGGATGTTCATCAATTGGAAAATAGCTGAGTAAATTATGGTATGTGAATGTTATGGAATATTATTGTCCTGTAAGAAATGACTAGCAGGATGATTTCAGAAAGGCCTGGAGAGACTTACATGAAATGATGCTAAGTGAAATGAGCAGAACCAGGAGATCATTATACACGGCAAGAACAAGACTAGACAACAATCAATTCTGATGGACATGGCTCTCTTCAACAATGAGATGATTCAAACCAATTCCAATTATTGAGTGATGAAAGAGCCATCTACATCCAGAGAGAGGACTGTGGGTTTTCAACATAACATTTTCACTCTTTTTGTTGTTGCTTGCTTGCATTTTATTTTCCTTTTTTTTTTAACTGGTTTCATTTTATTTTTCTTGTGCAGCATAATAATTATATAAATATGTATGCATATATTAGATTTAACATATATTTCTACCATGTTTAACATAAAAAGAAACTTTTCCAGGATCATATAAATAGTAAGCATTAGAAATGGAATTGCACCTTGTTTTTGTTGTTGTTACTATTGTAGTTAGTATTATATCCAACTCTTCATGGCCCCATTTGGGATTTTCTTAGCAAAGAAACTGAAGTTTCCATTTCTTTCTCCAACTCATTTTACATATGAGGAAACTGAGGTAAATGTTAAGTGACTTGCCCAGGCTCCCAAAGTTAGGAAGTGTTTGAGGTCAGATTTGAATTCAGGAAAAGGAGTCTTCCTGACTCTTGACCCTCTATCCACTGTATCACCTAACTTTTTTAGAATTTTACTATTAATTTTGTCATAGCTTTGGCCAGGTCTGTATACTTCTAACTAGAGTGTGATGCAGTAAAGATCTCTCAACTTAAAAAAAAATAAAGATAATTCACAATGAAAGGTAGGTTTTCACGTCCATGAATAGCCATCAGAGAGTTAGGCTGAGGCAGGGAAAGGCTGGGGCTGGGGGAAAGAGTGTGGAAGATGGGGGAGAAAATGAAGAAGAAGGGGAGATATCATATGAAAGCAGATTTAGTATTTTTTCCCTATCATGAAAACCCAGCCAAGGTTTAAAAACAGCAACACTGATCTGAATTTATAGCAGCAGATGCCAACAGCAGCAGCAATGTCGTTCAATGTTCTCTATTTCTAAACAGCAACTTGGTTCGTGCTGTTTCTGAAGATCTAGTAGGTGTTGATTTGTGTGTGAGCTTAGCTTGGCTAGGAAGACTTGTCAGTACTGCTATAATGAAAAGTTACTTTAGAAAGCAAGCGGGTATGGAGACTCCTCCTCTTTGTCCCTTTTCATTATCTAAAGATAGAAAAACATCAAAGAAGTGTGAGACATGTTTATTTTTAAATGTATCTTCTGGACTTAGGAGAAGGCTACTAGTATACATCAATAGAAATATTAATCTGAATAGACTTGATACCTTAATAATGGTGTGATCAAATGGGAAAAATGTTTAATTTATTTAAAATTATACACTTTCCTCCCTAGCAGCTCCAGAAACATTTGTTGGCTGAGACAGTCACAGCATTTTAAATTAAGGAAGGAATCTGGGAAGGAAGGATCAAGTTGAGAAATGTCTTGACAACTGTTGTTTTGGTCTGAGAATGTCAAAGTAACTTGTGGTAGCTAGTGATTTGGGGGTGGGGAGAGAGGGAAAAGAAATCAGTATCACTTTCCTTACTTCAGAATGGAAGTTGCACCCCCTAGATACATATTTATTTTCTTACACTTATGTACTTATGTTTCTTTACTCTGATTTATTATCTATTCTTATTCCTTTATTTTTCTCCTTTTTATCTCTTTTCTTTCTTTTTTAAAGCCTTTCTTCCAATTTTTATAAGGAGATTTATTTCATGCTATTATAGATTTAGAATTGGAAAGGGAACTTAGAGGTAACCTAGTCTGACTCTTCCATTTTACGAATTACAAAACTGAGACCTAGGAAACTTAAGAAACTTTCCCAGGATCATATAGATAGTAAGCATTAGAAATGGAATTGAATCTAGGTACTCTAATTCCAGAGTCAGCATTATTTCCATAGTATTAGGCCAGTTTTATTGCTAAAGAATTCCATTACCAGAAAAACAAAATTTGTCTCCATATTTATGAATTTTTATGAAATATTATGTCAATTTAGCATGAAAAAATATTTCAACAGAATTGTCTAGTGTTCCTTAAGGCTCTATTTTCACAGAAAATGTTCACAGTTTTCCTGTGCATCAACTGCTTTCCAGTCATGGGAAAAAAAACAAACCCCAGTAACAAACATGGGAACTGGATGTTGTTGTCCTGCTTCCAATTTTTACTGTTTCTTCTAGATGATAGTAAATTGTTAGAGATGACAATTTTCCCTTTCCCCCTCCCTTTTTTGACACCATTAATCAGGTTCCTTCAACTTTATTAAATTCACTCTGTGTGTGTGTGTTTATTATATATGTATTCTATATGGGAAGAGAGAGACAGAGAGAGGGAGTAGCAGGACACAAAGAGAAAGAGACAAGGAGGATGGAGGAGAGAGACAGATATGCAAGAAGGCAGAGAGTGCCATAGGGAAGGAAGGGAGTGAGATATGAGGAAAAAAGAAATAAGGAAATAGAGAAGAAAAGATGAGGAAAAGAGAAGATGAGAGAGGGAGAGAAAAGAGACAGAAGGAGGAATATTGAGAAACAGGGTAGGAGAAAAATAATGTAGAAAACAGAGTGGTGGAGGGAGAAGGAGAGGCAGAGGGAGAGGCAGAGGCTGAGAGAGAGGGGAGAGAGAGAGAGAGAGAGAGAGAGAGAGAGAGAGAGAGAGAGAGAGAGAGGAGAGAGGAGAGAGAATTTAATGTCATTCAGCAAGTATTCACTTCATTTACCAAAAGCCTATTATATGCCAGGTATTGTGTGTTAGTACTGGGAATTGGTTTGTTTTTCAGTCACACCTGGGATTTCACTTATACAAGGACATGTCTAAAGAGGAACTTCTATCAAAGCAGATCAGAACTGACTCTTTAATTACATATAAGAGAGGTGAAAAGAGGTATAGAAGACAGAAAATTGTCTTTGTAGTAAAGAAAACTTGAGTTCACACTTATTGGCTAGGTGATCATGGAATTTCACTTAATCTCTTTCTGGGCCCTAGGTCCCAGAAAATTCTTCAAGAATCTAGGACTATAAAGCCAAAAAAAGAAAGAAAGAAAGAAACCAATTGTGTTAGTGCCCTTAGCATTAGGGAAATTAGAAAAAGAGAGGATAATTCTGTTTTGGACATGAGATTCCTTTGGGATATATGATTGGAGATGTGGGACTAGAATTAAAGAGAGGGATTAGAGCTGAAGGTAGGGTTCTGAGAACTCTCTTCATTGAAATTATTTATTGAACTAATGTAGGGTGGGAGTAATGTGATCATGAAGTGAGAATGTAGAGAGAAAAGAGAAAATGTCCTACGATAAAAACTTGGGGGGGAGCATATAACCACACATAAGGGAATAGGGCACAGAGGATGGTATAGCAAAAGAGAGTACCACGTACCCTATCAATGGACTGGGACCTTTAGGGGATATAAAAGAAATTGGCATGTTTCCTATTCTCATGGAATTTTAAAAGAAGATATTTTTACATACATTAAAGAATTATACATGAAAGTTAGGAACCATTGTTAAGACTGTACACAATAAAATGTTGAAATTAATATAATTACATTATATAATGTGACAAAAAAAGGGAGGAGTGCTGATAGCAGTCAGAAAGGGAAGATATACGCTAGAGTTGTCAGGACAAACTTCATAGGGAAAAGGTGGGTTTTCATAGGGTCCTTAAGGATTTAAAAACATCCAGGCAAGTGGAACAATAAGAGCTAAAACAAGAAGGTAAAAAATTAACAAGCTGCATCAAAGAACATATATTGAGACTTCTGGCCAAAATGGCTACATGAATGTAAGAAGGAAGTCCAGCTTCCAAAAACCTAGTCTCATAAAAACCTAAAATTCACACCAGATTGAAATGATACAGAAATCCAACAAAAAAAGTGGCTTTTTCCAACTCAGAATTGCAGAAAAAGGCAACCCTAAACCCAAGACCAATAGGAAACGGTGCTCCCATCAAAGTCAACCCCCAGGGGAGGCAAGCAGTCTAGTTACCTTTTAGCATTACCAGATAGACAAATGATTCTGCAAGGCTCTGGAGTCAGAAGCTGGAAGTGTAGAGGGTTTCCAGCTTCACTCAGAAAGCCCCAGGATGATTGCAAATCCATAAGAAGCATGTATACTAAGTTAAGCATTTTGGCAAAGGTAGTAAATATGTTTTTTTTTTCAAAACAAATCATTAGCCCTAATTAATCTAATTTGTGAATCTGAATTTACACATATGGTATTTGCTTAAAGTAAGGCACACTTATACAGAACTAATAGATAGATAGGTAGACAGAATCTTTTCCTAATGGGAACTAAAATTTAGATGGTGGTACTATGGTGTACTCAAGTCCTTTATCTTCTTCCTACACTGAGATGACTTTCATCCACATGTCCTGAGTATGGTTTATGTTTCCCAGACACATATCAAAAAAAAAAAAACCCACACATAACCCAACAACAACAAAAACCTAGTTTTAGCTCTTTAACCTATATATGCAGCTCTTGATCAATTAATCAACCAGATGACATGCTGGACTTAGTGTCAGACTTCACTTTAAATTCTTTCTTAGATGCTCACAGTGTGAGTGATTCTGTGTGAATCCAGAAAAATGATTTAGCTTCTCTGTGCCTCAGTTTCATCATCTGTAAAATGAGGGAGTTGATTTGATGGCTTTTAAAGTCTCTCCTACTCTAATCATCTGAGCTATCAGTTTGTTTTCACAAATCTATTCAAGAAACACCTATGTTGTTTTGATACTACCAGAAAAAGAAAAGCTTTTGCTTTCCAGGAACCCACCTTCTACTTTGTGAAAACAACATACACATATATTAATAAGTACAAATTACATATAAACACTAAAAGGGAGTGCTCAAGAGATGGGAAGTAAGTCAGGAAAGGCTTCATGTAGGAAATGGCACTTTAAATGAGGTGGGAGGGAAGACCATTCTAGGAATAAGAGGCAAGAGCTTGGGTAAAAATAGGGAAGTGAGAAATCAAATGTGTATATGGGGAAGGGGGACCTCAAGTAGGTAGTGTAACTAGAATATAGAAAAATCTGTGTGGGGAAGCAATGTGAAATTAGTTTAGAAAGATGGGCTGGAGCCAGATAAGAAAAAAATTTAAATGCCAAAGAAGGAATCACTCACTTAAACTTTTCTTAGAGACATGATATAAATTCTCTGTACTTTGTATTTTAGAAATGTCATTTTGATAATGGCTTAGAGGATAAATACTCTGGGGCTAGAGAAGGGGATGGATTTGACTGACAATATGGAAATAGGATTGAAAAGATTTGGCATTAGGGATGTGAGGGAGTGTAAAATGTCAAAGATCATACCCCTGGGGTATGAACCTAGAAAACCATATAGTCATACCTTCAAAAGAAAATTGGAAATTAGGAAGAGGGATGGGTATTTGGGAAAAGATAATAAATTCTGTTTTCAACCTGTTGAGTTTGAGATACCTAAAGAACTGATGATATTTAGGTAGTGTATGTCAAATAGGAAATTGGTGATAAAGGAATGGAGATGAGGAGAAAGATGAGCTGTATAAGAAGCTCTGCAGAGTCATCAACATGGAGATGATAAGAAAACATCTGGAAGATCATGAATCAGATTGTAGAGATTAGAGAAAAGAGCCCAAGACACAATCCTAAACACTCACATTTAAGGAATCGGATATGCATGATGATCAACAAAGGAGACAGAAGAAATGATCAGATGAGTGAGAAAAAGAACCTGAAAATGTATATTGTTATGAAATCCCAATAAGAAAAAAATAAATTGGAGATCACTGCTGGTCACCAGTATCAAAGAGAAGTCAATAAGGATGAACACTGAGAAAAGACCATTAGATTAGTGCTAACCTAAATTTAGATTTTACCTCTGATAATGGAAATCAAGAGAGCACAGATCCCTAGCTTATTACTTAAAGAACTTTGCTCACTATGTATGTTGATGTATCACCCTCTTTGAAACTGAACTAGCCAACAGTCTCAGAAACATTAAGCGTTCCCTGGAATCATCTGACTTTCACATAGAGAGCCTTTTCTCCCAGGATAGAGGTCCTCTACACTCCTGTTACTGATTCAAGCTGACCAAAGATTTCATGATATTTCATTTAATGGCTACAGCATAGAGAGGCAGGGCCTAAATCCTGATTCCCACCTTTAGCCCCCATGTTTTTGCCTCTATTCAAACTTCAGAAGACAAAGTATAATATACTAACATCTTGGAGAAATTCATTCTCTATCCCCAGTCAAAAAGGACTGGGGAATATTCAGTAGAATAGAGTGGATACAATATGGGACTTGAAATAAGGATAAACTCGCTTCCAAACTCAAATTAAATACTCATTAGCTATGTGAGCCTGAGAAAATCATGTCATATCTGTGTATCTTGATTTTCTTCATCTATAAAATGAGGATATTAGACTCAATAATCTCAAAAGTCCCTTTCAGTTCTAAATCTGTTACTATGACCTCTCTTCCCAAGCCAGATTTCAAGAGATCATGTAAAATAGTAAAAATGAAGCTCTCAATTACTCCCATTCTTCTCTTTTCCTATACTACTATCTAGCTTTTCTCAATCTTCTACTCTTATTCTTGAATTTGCTGATTCTTTGACTTCTCTTACAACTTTCCATTTTTCTCATGTCCCTCTCTTTGCCCTATTTCCCCCAATAGCGACCCACATTTTATTTCAATAGAAATGCCCCATCTCCCAAGGTCATCCATAGTTAAGACTATGTAGAGTAAACAGGTTTTCTGGTGGTAATCTGCCAGAAGCTTTAACATTTACTACTTACTAGCTATCTGACCTTGTGCTAGTGCTCTTCCCTTTATGAACCTCAGTATTCTGGCATTTGTAAAATGAGGAGGTTGTACTAGCTGATCTCTAAAATTCCTTCCAGCACTAACTGATCCTATGATATTTCATATAGAAATGACTTGGCATGGTTATACACAGATCCAGGCTTGGCTGACCCCACATTTTCTATAACTGGAATTTTGTCTTCTTAATGTCATAAAATAATAATTGCCTATTTTCTCACCTTTCTTACCTTGCTTGTCATTGTCTTGTCCTTGGGAATTTTGTTTCTATACCATCTGGAACTAGAATAGCAATACATTCTCTGCCATGTACCTTACTCCTGTATTCTTCATGCAAAATCAAATGCTTATTTTGTTTTTTTACTCATTTACTTTCTTTTTAAATATGATTTCTCTTGTGCTGCAAGAGAATTGTATAAATATGTTTATACATTTTGGATTCAACATATATTTTAACATGTTTAACATATATTGAATTGCTTTCCATCTGAGAGGGGTAAAGGGAAGGAGGAGAAAAATCTGAAACACAAGGCTATGCAAGGGTCAATGTTGTCAAATTATCAGGAATATGTTTTGAAAATAAAAAGCTTTATTTAAAAAAGCAATGTAAGGTCTAAATTAGAAAACTTAAATGAAATACATTCAATTTTACCTGGATAAGAGGAATCCTTTGTTTCTTTGAAGAAACAATGAATGCAGGCCAAAAAAGAATAATTTCATGTAAATGTAATTCTTTGAATCCATAACATCCATTTTTCTATGAACTTAAAAGAATTTTTATGTTTCAAATGTGCTTTTCCTTTATTAGGATTAAAACTCAGGGGGGAAATGAAGAGCAAATAAAGAATTTTGCCATTAAAAAAATCAAATAGTTAGATATTAATCAGTTAGAATGGAATACCAATTTAAAGTGGATTCTGTGGAACTGTTATGTAGACCTCTGTGTTTAGTTAGGCCTACCAATTTTGCTTCTCTTTGGAGTAAAGATGTGAATTAAAATTTGTAGTTTTAGGTTCAAAATGAAGTAGAAAAAATGGAATTTGTCTTATGCTTGGGTGTTCTTCATGAGTTGTACCCTATCATAGTGGCATGGACTCTGAAAATTTAATAATAATGTTCAAGAAGGCCACTAGATGAAGCAGTAGATAGAGTGTCAGGCTTGAAATCAAAGGTTCCTCTTTCTGTGTGCAGATTTAGCCTCAGCAACTTACTGTGTGACCCTGGGCAAGCCACTTAACCCTGTTTGCCAGTTTTGTCCTCTGTAAAATGAGCTAGAGAAGGAAATGATAAATCACTCCAAAATTTTTGCCAAGAAAACCTTAGATAGAATCACAAAGAGTCAGAAATGACTAAAAAATGACTAAATAACAAGAGCAATGTTCATGGATGATGAATGATACTGAAAATGATTTATTTTTTACTAAGAACAATTAAAGATAGAAAAACAATACTGTCTAAACATTACATGATCATAGACCCTCAGAGGTAGAAGGGACCTCAGGGGCTATATTTCTAATGCAACCCATAACAGAACACAAAAACTCCTTCAGCAATAATTCTAACAAATGATTGTCTACCTTAACTTGAAAAGTTAATAAGGGAGACTCCAATAAAAGTATGTTCCACTTTAGGACAACTCTATACACACACACACACACACACACACACACGTATATAAGTTTATGTCCCAAATTATATATAGGCACACCTTGTTTTCTAGTACTTCATCTAACTGCACTTTGCAACTATTGTGTTTTTTAACCTATGAAAAGTTTATGGTGACCCTATATTAAACAAGTCGCCTTTCCAACAACATGTGCTCACATCATGTCTCTGTATCACATTTTGGTAATTTTTAACAGTATTTTAAACTTTTTCTTTATTATTATGGCTGTCATGGGTGATCTGTGATCTTTAATGTCACTATTGTAATTGTTTTGGGGCACCATGAACTGCTCCCACATATGACTTAAAACTTCATCAATAAATGTTGAATAATCCTACAATGGCTTCTTAAGTGTTCAAGTGAAAGGAAGAGTCAATAAATATGGTAAACTTGATTGTTGCTTTATTTTAAGAAATTGCCAGAGATATCAAACTACCACCTTTATCAGTCAGCAGCCATCAACATCAAGCAATAACAAGACCCTCCACCAGCAAAAAGATTATAACTCAATAAAGGCTCAGATGATGGTTAGCACTTTTTAGCAATAAAGAATTTTTAAAATAAGATATGTATATAGATATAATACTATTGCTCAGTTAATAGATTTTAGTATAGTATAAACATAATTTTTAATGTGTACTGAAAAAAAATTGTGTGACTTGCTTTATTGTGATATTTACTTTATTGCAGTCTGCAATATCTCTCATGTATGCTCATATATTAATTTATACACATACATATGCACACATGCATATATATATACCTACAAATTCATATACACATTTACTTATTTATAGGATATATTGTGTATATGTATAAATACACACATATTATGGCTCATTACATTGCCCTGACCTCCAATTCTTCAGGCTAAAGAAGCCCAGCTTCTTCAACCAATTTTTACAGGGCACATTAATCAGGTTCTTCATTATCCTGATTGTCAATCTCTGAACCTGAAATGGATTTTATAAATCACAAATATTGATGCTTCTGCATGTTATTATGTAATTATAAGATTTAAAGTTAGGATACCTATTTATGACTTCTTGTTCTATATGAACTAGTTATTCATCTTCAACTCAAAATCACTAGTTATGTTGTAAAATAATTCATTTTAAAGCCATCATTACATATACCATTTTAACGCTTTTGTAGCAAATATAAAATAGAACCACACCATAAATTTCTAATAGAATACCCACTTTAAAAGTTACTTCTAATTTTTTTTTTCAAAATAGAAAAGAAAAACATCATCTAAAGATGCTCAGAAATGTTCAGTACCAGTGAGATGCAAATCTCAGAATCAATTCTTGAAATTAGTAATATATGATTATACTGATATGGATTAGTTGAAATTTTACTTAATCCTTAGATAAATGCAATGACTCCTTAGCTAGTGATTTCTTCTTGCTGCAATCTACCTTGCCAAAGTTAACTTCCTTAAGGGTTACTTTCATCATGTTACCCACCCCCTCAAAAACCTTCAGTGACTCTTGCAATAAATTCAATGCACAGCTTCTTGCTTTAAGTGAATATGATTTTTAATATTCATATCATCTTCAGCCAGTTCAAAATTAATAGACAGGTCATAAACTTTAGTGCATTTAAAAATCATAATTGTATACTCCATTTCAAAAAGTTATATAGTCAATAGAAAATAGAAACACACCAAAATTTCCCATATAATAGAATCATAACCACCATCAGTATTTGTTGGTATACTCAAGAAAAACAACTTCTAAGAGTATTTGGAAATTTTTGTTCAGGATCCACATGGTACAAATCTCAGAGTCATCTGAAAGTAATGATAACTGCTTTTACCAATATCCAAACTGATTAGCTGGAATTTTATCTCAGGCTTAAATTAATGCAATATGCATTTCCATAAGATTGAGTTCCAAATTTTTCTCCCTCCTGAAGACAGCAAGCAATCTGATATACGTTATACAGGCACAATCATTTTAAACATTTTCCATATTAGTCAAGTTGTGAAAAAAATATAAACAAAAAAGGAAAAACCATGAGGAAGGGGGAAAAAAGTGAAAATAGTATGCCTGATCTCTGCATTCAGTTTCCTCTCTCCCTCTCCCTCTTTTTCCCTCCCTCCCCCACTCTGGGTCTTTCTCTGTCTCTGCTCTCTCTCTCTCTCTCTCTCTCTCTCTCTCTCTCTCTCTCTCTCTCTCTCTCTCTCTCTCTTTCTCTCTCTGATAAAGCTGTCACTCTCCTGCTCAGTAAAATTCAGTAACTTCCCGTTGTTGCTAGACTCAAATAGAAACTTCTCATAGCATGGTCCCAATCTTATCTTTCCAATGTTATGCATTATTCATTCCTTCCCTGAAAATCTTTTTAAAATGGGGCGGTGAATTGAGCACTGAGTCTAGAATTAGAACAACCTGAGCACAAATCTAGCCACCTACTTTACTAGTTGTATGACCCTATACAACTCACTTGACTTCTGTCTGCTTCACTTTCCTTATTTGTAAAAGGGGGATGATGATCTATCTCCCAGGCTTGTGATGAAGATCAAATGAGATATTTGTAAAGTACTTAGCACAGTGCCTGGCACACAGGAAATATTTAATAAATACTTCTTTCTTTTCTCTTTCCTTCCTTCCTCCCTCCTTCCCTCCCTTCTTCCCTCTCTCCTTACCTTCTTCTCTCCTTACCTCCTCCGTTTCTTCCTCCTTTTCTCTCTTCCTTCCTTCCTTCCTTCCTTCCTTCCTTCCTTCCTTCCTTCCTTCCTTCCTTCCTTCCTTCCTTCCCTTCCTTCCTTCCTCTCTCTCTCTCTCTCTCTCTTCTTCCTTCCCTCCTTTCAATTTTCAGCCAAACTGGCTTTCTCTCTATTCCTCTCACAAAATACTTCCTCTCCCATTTCTGGCCTTTTGTAGTGGCCACTCCTCAAGCCTAGAAGTTATTGTCTCCTCTCTTCTGTTTCACAGAATCTCTCTTTTCCTTCAAGGTGTAGCTTCAGGGTGTACCCCCCCCTTTTTTCTTGAAACCTTTAGTATCCACCCTCCCAAACTACTTTATATTTAACTATTTTGTATATATTTGTATTTATTTACTTTACACTTGTACATTGTGCTTATTACTTCCTCCCCCTCCTCTCATTTGAATATAAGCCCTTTTCCTAGTAGGGATTGTTTCATTATTTGTTCTTCCATGTCTTGCATATAGCATATTGCCTAGAACATTGCAGATACTTAATGGAATATTTGTTGATTACATTATATGCTTAAAGTCACACAGGTAAGTCCATGTGGATTCTGAGAGTTATCCTAACTTCCACTCCCACTGATGAGACAAGACCCCAGAACTAAACTACAATGTCTTCCTCAGGATTTTAGGGATAAGGAATCACTGTCTACTGCCATTGGCTCAAGCCCTCACCAGTGAACTTCCAAGAGCAACAATTTAGAATCATTTTGTCACCATTTGCTATCCCCTGTGCTGCTTAGCTTTAACTATGTCATTATCATTTCCTCCTCATCCTCCAAAGTGATAAACTTATCACTAGGGGATTCATCATCACTAGTCAACTAGCTTGTAAGTTACTTAAGGACAGGGTTGACATCATACCTTTTTCGGTAAGCCTCATGTTGCTTAGAACAGAATTTGGCTCCTAGAATGTGCTCAGTAAATTCTTGTTCATTGATTAAGCCTTCTTACCAGTTAGGAATATTTTCACTTGAAATCAACAAATGGAACTATGAATTAAAAAAGCAAATCCAAGAAGCTGAATAAAATATTTCTATTTTGCTTCTGTTTCCTCTATCCATTCCAGGCATCCTTCTAGCTGCCATACCACTTCTCCTCTTCCCAAAAATAGAAAAGTGCCATCTGTATTAGACATTCCTGTAGAGGAAAAGGAAGTTAATACACTCAGTTCTGGGCCTTCTTTTCTGGGACAATGTCTGCTAATCAAACCAGTACTACTATTATTTCCAGAAAAGACTTGACAATCCCCCATTTATTCTTACTCACCTTTCTTGTGACTTATCATTAGTTATTAACTTATTGTTAATTGTAAATTTCTTGAGGAAACGGACTGTCTTGCTTTATAATAAATGTCATGATCCCACATAGCTTAGTGTGGATAGTTAATTCAACTGCAAGTCTTACCTCTGACACATAATTGTTTCTGTATCCCTAGGAAAATCACTTATTTTCTCAGTGTTCTAAGCAACTCTCTAAGACTATAATTGCAAAGAAGGTGCTAAACTTATCTCAGAGCTCTGTGCCAATGAAATTAGCAGTCTAATCTCTACTCTTTATCCCTCATTCATTCATCCTTTTATTCATTATGCCAAAGAAAATACAATATAGATCCAAAATGGCCAAGTTGGAACTGAAACACAAGAAAAGTGAAACAAAATTTGCCCTTTTTCCAGAGAATGGGAGAGGTGCTATAGAACTTGAAAAGGGCAAATTTTGTCTTAATTTTCAAAAGGGAAGAAATAGGTGATTTCTTTAAACAACTAGAGAGTAAGCTTGACTTTGATTTCTGACAAAATCATAAAACACACTATTGAAAAGGTAGGATATTAGCAATTAAATCACTGAGTCAGCACAAGTTCAGTTAAAAACAAATCATTCCTAATTAGTTTCATTTACTTTTTGTCTGGGTTATTAGAATGATAAAATTGAGTCTATCATAGACAAGGAAAAATATGAGCTGAATAAAAGTACAATTGCAGCAGTACATTCAATATGCATTTGGATGGACATCTTAGGGATATTATAATATTATAGACAATATTAATAGACATTATCTAATATTATAGACAAAAAAGCTACTGAAATCATAGACTATACTAAAAAATATCATCCAAAAAAGGTGGGTGAAGTGATAATTTCACTGCACTCTTTTTCTGTCAGAGCTCAACTGGGAATCACACTGTATAGGAAGGATATTGACAAGCTGAAAAACATCTAGAAGATGGTGACCAAGGATGGTAAGAAAACTAGAGATCAGGCTGTACAAAGAGTATATCTATTCTGTACAAGAGAGAATTTAATAAGTTCTCACCCAAGACGATGAAATAGGAATTATAAAGGATTCTGTAAAGAAGAAGATTTGAGTTTTATAAAAGAAAAAAACTTTCTAAAAGGCTTTATGATATGTTGAAAAGAACAATGGATTTAGTCAGGACACTTAAATCGTGGCTTTATAGTCAGATGGGAGTTAGCCAGACCATTTACTATCTATTTTACTATGGACAACTCACCTAATTTCTCCTCTCATTTTCTCAACTATAAAGTTTTGAACACAATTGCTTGAACTATGCACCTCACAAAGTTGTTTTGGGGAAAGTCCTTTGTGTTCTGTATGCAACGACCAGTGCAAATAATTAGCCCTTTGTTGAGGAGCAATATAATGGCCCTTTAAGATCCATGTGGTTCCTTTCTTTGTGGTTTTAGGAGTTTATTTCAAATGAAAATTTATGAACTTATTTATTAAATTTAGACCCTAATCAAGAAAAGTCCCAACATTCAGGCCCATTTTTATACAAAAATACAAATAACAAATACAATAAATATTTTTTTAAATTTTTATCCAAGTCTAATTAAGCTTTGAATGCTTTTCATCTGAGGTAAAATTCAGATTACAAGGAATGTTGGATTAATAAAACAGCAGATTTAAATTATAGTTGATCAGCATGAACCAGGAGAGGAAGTTAAGAGAAAAGAAGACCTTTACTTAGGACTTCCCACGACCTTAAGTAGGTAGGTACAACATTGACATTAGCCCAGGTTTTATGCTCTGAGAAGATTGTAGAGATGATACCCTTCTTCAATATCTCTGTTATATTCTGGTCCTATCTTCTATTTGTCCTTTTGCTGGTTGCCCTGGGCTACTGGTCCTTGGCTCAACTCTGAATGTCCCTGCTCCTTCCTCTTCACTTTCAGACTCTTGGAATATCTACCTGATTATGAGACAGCTTCTCCTTTATTTACAAATTTCTCAATTCTCAGTTTACCAATGGCTTTTATTCATTCAAAGAGACAAACAAGCCCTATTCACTCTGTTACGATTAATTCAGCCAAGAAGTATTCTTAACTAATAAAGCTTATCCTATTGATTATCTTATCTCACTTTTAAAGGGGGTGTTGCTATTATTATAATAACTGAAATTGTTTAAGCATACAATAGTGTGTCAAGAAGTAGAAAGTTTTCTATCACAGGACATTACTGTATTGTAAAAGTTATTTCTTCTGAAAAATGGGCTTGATTAGGTGACTCAGCAGTCCGTTCCAACTCTGAGATTCTATGATTCTCTAAAAGGGAAAACAAGAACTCTTAAGGGGTAATTGAGGAACTGACCCATAGAACAGTAGCCAAATGTGTTTCAAACCCTCCGTTTGATGAAATACTGCCTGGAAACTGTCAGATTGTGTCAAGTCATCTGTGGGAAAACCAGTAGTTTTGCTAATGAAGTCTATTGATGTTCTCATGGACAAAGTCTGAGTTGCACTCACAGACAAGAAGTCTCTCACTTCCTATGAGATTTTGCTCTCACAATGAGTTCCTGTCAATATTTTCATTATAACAGGACCAGGTTTCAGTGATCATTTTGCCCAAACCTCCAAGAAAAATGTCAACATTCAAAACAATCTCATCACCTGCTGCCTACTGTCCAAGCCCACAGACAGTAGTGATAAAAACTATTTGTGTCTGGGGCCCAAGGGAGGGGCTGTCTTCTATGGAAGATTATTATTACATTAAGTCCTTGTTCATAGTGTGAGCTGAATTTTTTCCTAGCAGCTGTTGTCTTTGGAAAGAACACACAAGTCCTTTATCCTAGGTATGAAACCGTGACCTTCTTTTAATTGTCATGTTGAGTACTTGGTAGAGATGGATGGATGTGTGTCTGTGACAAGGGCAAGGGAGAAAAAGGAATTGGAAGAGAGAGAAAGGCGCCATAGATACTAGCCAAATGTTAATTACTCAGACTAATTCTGTATTTCTTATTTCCTTCTGTACCTCTGGCTTTGTTACTTCCTAATATTTATTTATATGTGAATAATAGAAAGTGACCTTAGTTTATTTCCTTTCTTTACATATTATTATTTTCATGATTATTATAATGTTCTCATCAAAACTAGCTATATTCTGATTGAAATAACTGTAAAATTGGGTATTAAAAATCCAGGTTTTTGGACAAAATGAAAAAGTTTTATTTTGAATAGTTAATTCTGCTACTTATTATACTCTGGAGTAGCTAAGTGACTATAATCTGAAGTCACTTAGCTACTTTGGGTCTCATTTCCCACACTTTGGGGAGAGGTAGGTGGTGCAGTAGATAGCTAAGATTTAGAAAGAATCATTTTCCTGAGTTCAAATCCAGTCTCGGATATTTACTAGTTGTGTGACCCTGACCAAGTTGTTTAATGTTTGCCTCAGCTTCCTCATATGAAAAATAAGCTGAAGAAGAAAATGACAAACCACTTCAGTATCTTTGCCCAAAAAATTCTTAAATACCATTGCAAAAGTGGGAAATGACTAAAAAACAATTGAATTTCTACACTTTAAAAATGTAAGATTTTTTTAAGCTTCTTTAAATCACTATGATCCAATTCTAAGAGAGATAGTTCATATTTCTACCATAATTATTACAGAGGATACAACTTCTCTACTGAGTCAATCAACCAGAAGTATAAAGTAGGTTGGAAGAAGACCATAGAAGATCTCTTTTGAATCAATCAATTCATATATTAAAAGCATTTTAATTAGGAATGAAAAAATCCTTGATCAGTTTTGAAGAAGGAAGTATAGGATTTGGGTGAAGTGAATTAACAAATGAACTCGACCATGCTCCCATAGACCTTTAAAATAAAAAACTAGTTGGGAACAGAGAGAAACCCTTTCAGGCCAATGTCAAGGTGAGTGCAATGGCAGCCAATCCCTGGGAGAGAATAAATTGGTGAAATGAATAGATCATTTCTCTTCTTCCTACCTTGGGACATCCTCTTTAAGGACATTTTGTCAGTGTCTTAGTATAATCCAGGAACAGCAGTGATGGTGGCAATATCCATATCAGCACCAATGACTAACTATATACTCCTAGGAAAGGCAGCTTTTAGAACTGCAAGAACACAATAAAAAGCTCTACCACATTTTGGGAGAAATTGGGAAAAAAGATTTCCTTCAACTAGGAATTACAAATAACCCTTTTGCCATATTCACTCTCTAACCATGAGTTTACTTTCTTCTAGACTCTATAAATAATGATGGGAGAGTATACCACAGACTCTATGATCTTATTCAAAATAAGGTGAAGGAAACAGTTTATACAATGACAACAACATTATCGAGAAAACATATTTTGAAATACTTTAGCACTCTGATGAAATCATAAACTAGCCATCTGGAGGATTGAACATGAATCAAGATACCTCCTGTTAGAGAAGTTATGGACTTAAAATGCAGAAGATAGTCATTTTTAGACATGGCCATTGTAGGAATTTATTAGGAATTTTGCTAGTTTTTTTTTTTTTGCCTATTCTAGCTACGAAGTTTTTTTTTCCCCTCCAAATTGGGACAGTGAGAAGGATTTATAAAAGAAATGTATGTAGTATATACACTTTTCTAATTATATGCATATTTATAATTATAAAAATATATGTGTATACATACATCCAGAGAAAAAGAAAAAATAAGGTATTTTAGAGATCATCTAATTCAGGAATAGATATTAACCGTTTCTGTGTCATAGATGTCTTTGGCAGTCTGGTTAAGTCTGAGAATCTCTTTACAGAATAAAATTTTTAAATGAATAAAATAAAATACATAGGACTACAAAGGAAACAAGTCATATTAGGATATAGCTATCAAGGTATTTTTGATTAATTCATTTTAAATAGTATTTTAATTTTTAAATGCATATAAAGATATTTTTTCAATATTCATTTTTGTAAGACTTTGTGTTCCAAATAAAAATCCCTTTCTCCCTTACCTCTCCCTTCCCAAGACAACAAGCAATCTTATATAGGTTAAATATGTGCAATCCTTTTAAATGTATTTCCATATTTATCAATTTGTACAAGAAAAATCACACCAAAAGGGAAAAACAATAAGAAAGAAAACAAACAAACCAAATGGGGCAGCTTTATGGCATAGTGAATAGAATACCAGCCCTGAAGTTAGAAGGGCCTGACTTCAAATTTGACCTCAGATACTTAATCACTTTCTAGCTGTATGATCCTGGACAAGTCACTTAATCCCAATTGCCTTGCAAAAAATAAAAATAATCACCAAAAAAAAAAAAAAAAGTAAAAAACACAATGCCTTGATCCACATTTCAGTCTCCAATAGTTCTCTCTCTGGACATGGATGCCATTTTTTTTTTTTAAATCATGTACCTCCAATGACTATAGTAATCTAGTGTTTGACAAACCCAAAGACACCAGCTTTTGGAATAAGAATTCACTATTTGACAAAAACTGCTGGGAAAACTGGAAACTAATATGGAAGAAACTAGGTATTGCCCTACACATAAAATGGTTTACCAAGATAAGGTCAAAATGGGTTCATGATCTAGACATAAAGAATTATATTATAAATAAATTAGAAAAACATAGGATAGTTTACTTCAGATCTGTGGAAGAGGAAGGAATTTGTGATCAAAGAAGAACTAGAGATCATTATTGATCACAAAATAGATAATTTTGATATATTAAGTTAAAAAGATTTTGTACAAACAAAACTAATGCAGACAAGATTAGAAGGGATACAATAAACAGAGAAAACATTTTTACATTTAAAAGTTCTGATAAAGGCCTCATTTCTAAAATATATAGAGAATTGATTCAAATTTATAAGAATTCAAGTATTCTCCTCTCGATAAATGGTCAAAGGATATGAACAGACAATTTTCAGATGAAGAAATTGAAACTATTTCTAGTCGTATGAAAAGCTGCTCTGAATCACTATTGATCAGAGAAATGCAAATTAAGACAACTCTGAGATACCACTATACACCTGTCAGATTGGCCAGAATGACAGGGAAAGATAATACAGAATGTTGGAGGGAGATATGGGAAAACTGGGACAGTATACAGATGTGAATGGATCCAGCCATTCTGGAAAGCAATTTGGAACTATACTCAAAAAATTTCCAAACTGTGCATACCTTTTGATCCAGCAGTGTTTCTACTGGGCTTATATCAAAGAGAATTTAAAGAAGGGAACGGCACCCACATGTGCAAAATTGTTTGTGGCAGCCCTTTTTGTAGTAGCTAGAAATTGGAAACTGAGTGGATGCCCATCAATTGGTGAATGGCTAAATAAATTATGGTATATGAATATTATGGAACATTATTGTTCTGTAAGAAACAAGCAACAGGATGATTTCAGAGAGGCCTGGAGAAACTTGCATGAACTGATGCTAAGTGAAATGAGCAGAACAAGATTATACAATGATCAATTCTGATGGATATGGCTCTCTTCAACAAGGAGATTATTCAAACCAGTTCCAATTGTTCACTGATGAAGAGAGCCATCTACACCCAGAGAGAGGACTGTGGGAAATAAGTGTGGACCACAACATAGAATTTTCACTCTTTCTGTTATTGTTTGCTTGCATTTTATTTTCTTTCTCAGGTTTTCTTTTCCTTCTTGATTCAATTTTTCTTGTTCAGCAAGATAACTGTATAAATACATATACATATATTGGATTTAACATATATTTTAGCATATTTAACATGTATTGGACTACCTTCCATCTAGGGGATGGGAGAAGGCAGGGAAAATTTGGAACAGAAGGTTTTGCAGGGGTCAATGTTAAAAAATTACCCATGCATATGTTTTGTAAATAAAAAGCTTTAATTTAAAAAAAGAAAATATATGTTAACAAATTTCATGAAAAAATGATATTAAAAGCATTCATTTTTAAAATAAAAAATAAGACTGAGAAAATTATGGACCTCACGTTAATAACTTTCTAAAGTAATATAACCCAGTCAGCAAAAAGAATAGAGTTCCATAAAAAGTAAATTTGACCAAACTAAGCAAGCTAATTTATGGCATAGATGGATTAGCACATCTAGATTCCTAGAGCACACTTTCCACCACATAATAAGGCATGGATTGTTCTTCCTCAATCCCACTCCCAACACATGGTGAGGACACACACACACACACACACACACACACACACACACACAAATATATATACATACAAGCAGGGGTAATATCAAAGGAAGAGGAAAGCTATAAGAAAGGATTGTTAATGGAAGAAATCAAGGGAGGAAAAGGATCAGTCTGTGGGAAATCAGTGCCATAGCAGGATAAAAGAAACTTTGGGGAAAATAGAAAGTAAAAGCAGAAAGATGTTCCATATTGAAATTATTAAGGCAGAAGGTAATGATGGCTTTTCCTGAACATAGGAGTAGGGGCTGGTAATGAAAGTAGGCAGATTGGGGTAATTGCCAAAAAAAAATGGTTTAGAATGTGCAAGAAATAGTAGTTGAGATGACAAAATTTTGAACAAGGGAGTCTGGGTGGACAGTAGAAACTAGATGTGCGGTTTAATCAGTAAAGAGAATTTTCATGTCATTGTGGAGTTTCCATTCTATCAGGGAAGGCAACATGAATGTTTATACAAAATGAAACAAGGTTATTTTTTGGAGAGAGCATTAGCAATTGTGAAATAAGGAAAGGTTTTAATATAGAAGGTAGCTTTTGAGTCTTGAAGGAAATGAGATACTAAGAGGTAGATGTGGAGAGAGAATACAATCCAGGAACGCAAGGCACTGTCTGGAAAGGAACTGGTCAGGATTAAAAAATAATGGTTTGTAAATGTAATAGTTGAGGCATTGAGAGTACATGAAATTGCCAAAATAGAAAGTATAGAGATGGTCAGGACTGAATTTGGGGTAATAGTTATCATAAATATTCAGGAAAAGGATAAAGATCTATTGAAGGAGACAAAAAGGATCAGTTAGAGGTAGGAAAGAAGGAGAATTGATGTCTAGAAAGACTAAGGAGCAGAGAGTAACCAGGAGAGCAAATGCTCAAGAGTTTCAATAGATGTAGAGAGGCCAAAATATGAGGACAGAATAAAGGCCAATGAATGGATTGGGCAGTTATGAAGTCATTGGTGACATTTGAGAGAGAAATTTCAGTGCACTGGTAGTGGAATCTATACTGCAAGATGCTGAGGAGAGAGGGTGACTGGGGGTAAGGAAATGGGGGCATCAAGTATGGGCAACTCAAGCAGTCTGGGGAGCAGGAAGATAATGGGATGGTAACTGGATGGAATACAAGGATCAAGGGAAGACCTGAATGTTTGTATTCAGGTAGGAAAGAGTCATTGAAAAGAGAGAGATTAAAGGGAAGATGGGAGCAGCTGGGAGTATAGGGTATCAAGTATACACGCAAGTTAAAAAGATCAGGCTAGAATTATGAGACTTCCTCAGGCACACTAAGGAAGGAGGAGAGAATGTAATAGAACATAAGCTCCTTGAAGGGAGAAACTGTTTCATTTTTACATTTGTATTCCCAGAGCCTATCACATAACACATGTTTAATAAATTCTGGTTAGTTGACTGATACTAAGAAGTTTTGAGGCAAGGAAATTGGGGGAACTTAACAAAAACTGCCGCTCTACTTACATAGTAAGTACTTACTTACATACACTTACACTCTAGTTTGCAATAGCAATTTCTAAATTGGTCTCATGAAGTCTTGTCCAGTCCTTGTCTCAAAAATGTGTTCACGGGCTACTTAGGCAGCAATTTATAATGACATTTCACAGCTGAGAAATATAACCCTATATAAATTTATGAGAACCCCCAGAAATTGATTTAATGTTTGAACCCCAATTCTTCTGTTTACTATCTTTGTGACTTTTGAGCAAATCAAAGTTTCTTCGGTCCTTAGTTCTCAGGCTGTAAAATGAGGGGTGGGTGATCTTCTGGATCTGGGCAGTCCCTTCTAGCTTTAAATATGATGAATTAAATCCTTAATTAATTAATTAAAATATGGTTGATTAATTAAATTAAAAATAAAGTACACAGAGTTCATTAATCAAGAAATCTTTAATTTTAAGAAAGAACATTTCAAAATTTTAATACTTTTCTAATCCTGATAAGATTATTCATGCCATTTATATTATCAATTTATTTTGTTCAGAATTGTTTGAAACATCTAAAAATATGGTTGTTCAATTCTTCTGTCTTACAGCAATATATTCTGTCTTCCTAAAGTCCTTGTGTCATTATATATTTTTAACTTTAAAGACTATAATACCTTTTTATGTATAAAAGAAACCATCTGGCATTTAAAAGCAAATCAGATTTTTTTTTTCCTGACAGCCGGCATGACCATCTATTTTGCTCACCATGGGTAGGACACAGATTTCTCATCTGCAATGGTCATATTATTTATTTAATTTTGGGGGTAACAGAATTTAAAATAAGAATACATTGGGTACCATTTGCATAATAACAGTTGCCTTAAACTTGAATATATTTCCTTTTAGATTTCAAAAGCTTTAGGTTTAAATTTAAAGTACAAAATCACCTAAAGATTTTATGAATCAGTTTTATAATATTATTGTGACTTCCAACTCCAAGAGTGCAAACTAAGAAGTTAATCTTTTATAGAGTAGTGCAGTGGAATGAGGTTTGATACTGGAATCAGAGGACCTGGGGTCTCCTACTTAACTACCTGTGTGAACTTGAACATTGAGCTTCAGCTTTCTTTATCTGTCATATGAAGAGGTTGAACTGAATAACCTTTAAAATTTCTTCCAGCCTCTTAAACTATGGCCCTACTATTCTATTTCACTATAGCTGTCATACAAGTATATAATTAAAATAATTACGATCATATTATTTGTACTTGCTACTTACCAAATATTTGTGAACAAAATCAAGGACAAATAAGAGCTAGGTCATGGACCATGAAATGTTACTGTAGGTTTCTAGGCAACCTTTATATAAGAAGTAAATGACTTTGAGGCAAGAGTTAATTGTTGGATAATAATTACTGTCTGCTTTCCCCAGTCAAGGTGCTAGTAAGTGCAGAGTTAAATCTGACCCTAGACCTCACCCACCCTCTACCATTATCACTATCTAGTCAACTGATTCAGGTAGCCATGTTTCACTGAAAGATGGAAAGATAGACCACCTCAAAGAGGTCCCTTAACTCTTAGTGCATGTGGCTATTTTCTAAACCCCCAAACAGCCCTGCACCAACTGAATAATGGCTTCTCCTATATGCTATCACATCAGAATAAAAATTTGGAATCATCAGGTAAAATAGGATTCTCTCACATTTTTTAGACTTAAATCTTACTCTAATTCTGTTTTATCTTCAAATAAGCCACTTATTGACTATTAAAGGAGTATTTACTTTTATACAAAGTGTGATGACTACTTAAGATCTGTGTGACTGAGCAAGCCTTTCTATCTCCTTCAGCCTCAGTTTCCACATCTATAGAAACCAAAGATTTGGGTAAGATGATCTCTAAAAGTTTCTTCCATCTAAATCCATAATCCTTAGTTTCATTGTCAACAGCCTTCTCAGTCATCCCTGCAAAAATGATGTAATTTCTGAAGAAGCAAAGCTTTGTTTTCCTGAAAGTTATGTAAAGTTATTTTTAAAAAAGAAAACAAAGTAATTCCTATAATGTGACTGCACCAAACCTTGAAGTTCTTACTATAAATTTTCTCTAAAATGATTAGACAAATTTTATTGATCAATATGACAAATCTTATCTACTATCAATGTAATCATAAGTAAGTCACTCAACCAAAACCTGACCCTCAGTTTTCTCAATCAGTAAAAAACTAGAATGTCTGAGTTTCCTTCCAAGTCTAGAGTGATGATTTTATGATCTCATGAACTTTACTGATGAAACCCAAAATTTTGTCAGCCTTTTTGGGGAGTCAGTCAAGAGCATTAGACAGAGGTAGCTCAGAACCAGGAACATCTAGGTTTGAACATGTATTCATTGTGTGATCCTAGACGGGAATTTATAATCTCTCTAAGCATTTTTCTAGTCTACAAGTTGCCAGGAAGATGCTGAATTGCATAAGTGCAGGACCCTCCTCATCAGAGGTTTCTATACTAATGAAATCACTGATCCAATCCTTATCATTTGTAACCAAAAAAGCCCATTAGTCTGATATTTTCAATTTATTTTACCCAGATTCCTAAATCATAACTTTTCCATGTCATATTATCTCACTTCATAAACTCTAATTTGGGTTATCTTTTTATGAAAGCATTATCTTGCATTTGTCTCCACTAAAATTTACCTGCCACTTTTCTACCCACTTGCAGAAAGGTGGTTGTTCTGAAATTTATCCCTATTACCTTGACAAGTCATTACTGGACAAAACTTAGTGGCATCTGCACACTCATCTATCTCACCACTCAAATATTCTTCTAGCACATTTATGAAAGAATAATAATCAATTCTGACCTCAATACACCAGTCCTTCAGACCTCTGTTATATCAGTTATACTTTTCCACTGGACACATATAAATTTCTTTACTACTTGTTTTCTATTAACCAGTTTCCTAGTTTATAGTTCTAATAGATTTATTAATCATTTCTGTTAACCCATTCCCCAAATTTTATAGTGATTTTGGTCAATTTCCTTTTTTCTTCCCTCTGTGATAGTATGGATTAAGTGTT
The DNA here is from genome assembly GCF_902635505.1 of Sarcophilus harrisii. Taxonomy (NCBI): domain Eukaryota; kingdom Metazoa; phylum Chordata; class Mammalia; order Dasyuromorphia; family Dasyuridae; genus Sarcophilus; species Sarcophilus harrisii. The sequence continues at coordinate 107,277,144 of NC_045431.1, read as the reverse complement.
GCATTTAAAATTAGCAACATTTCCCTTCCTGAGTTCAAATACAGCCTCAGATACTTATTAACTACGTGACTCTAGACAGAATCACTTAAACCTGTTTGCCTCATTTATAAAATGAACTGAAGAAGGAATGGCAAAGTACTCTAGTATCCTTGCCAAGAAAATCCCAAATGGAGTAACAGCAAGTCAGTCATAACTGAAAAATGACTGGAAATGATTGCTTTATTTTGATATCTTTTGTTTTGACATCTCTAAAATGTCTAAAGGTAGACTTACCTTCCCCATAGAGTTATCCTTTGTAAAAAATAGAATAAAAAAAAAAGAGGGAGCCAGGGTGGGGGGAACCAATTCCATAGCACAGTTATTAAGTCTGATGTTGATGAAAAGTCCCACACTCATATCATACTTCACACCTCTGTAAAGAAGGGAAGGAGGTGGTTTTACTCCTTTTCTTCTTCAGGGCCAAGATTGATGATGATAAATTACACAAAACTGAGTTTCATTTGTTTCATCATTCATTCATTTTATATTGTAGACATTAGGTATATTGTTTTCCTGGTACCACTTTATTTCCTTTACATGACTTCTCAGCATTCAATCACATTCACTGCTTCTCACCACAATGTAGTGTTTCATTGCATTCATTTATCACCATTTATTTCACTCCAATCAATGATCATGTGCTTTGTTTCCAATTCTTTGCTAATACAAATAATTTGGTTTATGTGAAACCTTTCTTTTTTGTTTGACCTCTAAGTATAATCCTAACAATTAGCTCTCTGGGTCAAAGAGCATGGACATTTTAGTCATTTTATTTGTATAATTCTAAAATGCTTTCTGGAATAGTTGGACCAATTCACCGTTCTACTAACAGTGTATCAGCATGCCACTCCCTTCCAATAATGACAATTCCCATCTGTTTTCATGTTTCCCAATTTGTTGAGTGTATCATGAAACCACAGAGCTGTTGTGATTTGCATTTCTCTTATAAATGATTGGAACAATTTTTCATATGACTGTTTATACTTTACAATTCTTTTAAGAATTGTTTGTTTCTATTCTTTGATCTCTTCTCTGTTGGAGAACTGTTTTAAAACTGTTCTGTTTTAACTGTTTTAAAAATAATTTCTGGTACAGAACTTTCTGAAAGGTTTGATAAATTAAATTAAATCCTGTGTGAAGTTTTATTTTGTCTCTGAAAGGATTTTGAAATATATTCTGTTTTTTAGCATGTATATTTATGCATGTGTACACCTATTCACATATGATTATACTAGATCTATCATCAAAGCAGTTTCCTACAATTTAGGGGTTGGTGTGAGGTACCTTTAAAAGAAAAGGCCTCTTTCTAATGCTCATCTGTTTAGTTTTTTAGCCAAATAAAATAAGAGAATAACTCACTAGAATTTTTTCACGCTCCCAAGTGCCAAAATTATTGGCAGGAATTATTCAGGGAAAAATAATTGGTCCCAACATGAGGAGGATGCTGAATTTTTCAATAAAAATGAAAAGAAGTGTCACAAAATTCCAGGTTGTTATTATAAAAATTTTAAAAGACTGATTAATATTTAATATATCATTTTTCTAGATAGATACCTTGTTCCCACTTGTGAATTTGAGCTAGAACTTCTGATTGTGAAAATTATAATCAATAGAAAAAGGCAAATATAGGTGCTCTTTATACCGAGCTGTGGTTTTCTACTTGTAGTCACAACAGGTTGGATGGCCTCTGGAAGATGTAGTTTTCTTCCAAACTAAAAAAGAACCTGAATAGATTGGGAGATCCCTGGGGGACTAGCAACTTTGAAGAACTAAAGAGGGAGAGGGGTCCAGAAAAGAAGAGGGAAGAGACCTGAACAGTGCAGCCCATCATTCAGGCTGGCAAAAATTATACCTTCCAATAGACCATGATGTTTCATCTAGACAGGAACATTACCCTTTTATGTTCCATTTCACTCTGTGGAGATCCTAATAGATTTAACAAAATCTGAGCCAACCACTTTTGCCTTGGATAAAGTTGGCCCTCTCCAGAGAGAAACAGTAAATTAGGCCTTTCCATAGTAAAAAGATATATTTTATCATGAGATATTGCTAGTACAAATATAGTCCAGAGCAAAGGTGTCAAACCCATGACCTACAACACTGCCCAGAGCAACCTGAACCAGATTAAAATATAAATGGAAAATGTTTAACAAAATAAGTAAAAAATTATGACAAAGTACAGACAACATTAATACATGGTTTTCTATGTGCCTGAAGGGATCCTTATTATGGTCTTGTGGCCCCCATTTTAAATATGTGTGACAACTGTGGTTCAGAGACCTTTCTTTGGCAATTTAGGATGAACTCACATCCTTGGGGAACATTGCATAGTTCTTTTGATGAACCAGAGAAATAAACTTTATCAATGAAATATAATAAATTTCGGTCAAATTGAATCAACAAATCTAATGGAATTGATTTGAATTGAGGGAGAATACTTACCATTACCAAAGAAAAGAAGGAATGTGAAGTAAGTATATATGTATCATAACAGAGTGTTGAATTTGCATTCAGGAAGAGGAGTTCAAATCTTGCCTTAGACACATAGTTGTTGTATGCTTCAGATTAAATTGCTTCACTCCCCTTAGTCTCACTTTCCTTATCTGTAAGACATAGGAGTTTGAAAACCTGATGATTTTTAAATTTCTTTTCAATTTTAAGTTATTATCCTATATGTAATGGACTCAAAGTCTTGGAGTAAAGAGGAATTCAAGTTTTGCCCCAATTTTCCAGCTGTGCAACCCTAAATAAATCATTTAGGCTCTCAACCTTCCTAGGAAACTCTCTAAAATTGTTTATTAGTTGCCAGTCTGTATCAGTAGGAGTTTTCACACTAGGATTTCCTCATACTTATGGAATCACAGGTTTTGATCTACCACTACGTCAAAAATAAAAATAAAAAAGTAAAGGAGAGTTTTATTCCCCAAAGGTTATTTTATTTTTTCCAACTTGGTACTAGAAAGCACCAATCTCAAACCCTTGTTTTGATCAACATAAACCACCAGAGGGTCGGTAGAGTTTTCAGAGTATTATTAATAATAATAGATAACAGAATATATTAGAGCTCTGCCAAGCCCTCCCCCCCTCCTCTATCCTTTTTCCATCAAAACACATCCCAAATAAGTCACCATTGTAATAAGATCACCAGCCCAGTTAATCCAGGGTGTAATGTCGAGGATCAGTCACAGTTCTTGACTCAGGGACCGTATCTGGTTCAAGCTTTACATACCAGCAAGTAGTAGCAGTCACATGTGTCTCAAAGGTTTCCCCTGTCGCTGTTAAGATTTTTTCCTGGCTTTTAAAAACTCTATGGCAAGCTACAACTAAATTGATTTCTATCTTCTTCAAGGTGTTGAAATGACCTCCCAAAATAACTGCCCCACATATGTGGCACATAATTGAAACATGTGTTCATTCTGTAATTTTTATCTCTGGTATAGAACCTGGATCCCCATGACCCACTAAAACATCGGTAAGAAGGCTGTGAATTTGGACTGGAATCAGTTCTAAAATAAGGTTCTTACTGGTTGACAACTAGAGCCAGCCAGCTGACCTCACCTATGGAGTGTACTTGTTTGGTGAATATGAGGAAGGGCAGTAAAAATAGTTCCTTTCTTTCCCAGGCTGAGATTTTTCGTGCCCCCCTACCAAGCCATCCAATACTTTCTCCTACCTTCCAAACCCCCATTACTTCTGCTGCAGAGCTGTGATTTCATTGGAGTAGAGGAAACCTCTTTGTACGCAGTTGAGACTCTTTTGAAGGTTGTAACGGAAGCACTGAGAAGTTACTATTTGTCCAGGATCACACATACAACCTACATGGCACAGAAAGGGTAATTCGCCCAGCTGCCCGAGACAGAGAGAGTAAATAGCTTCCCCACGGGTCCCAACAGCATTAAGGGGGGCAATCACACAGCATCTAGGATACAAAAAGATAAGTAGCTTGTCTTGGGTCACTGAGTAACTGACTTGGCCGGGTCACCTGGATGTCGATGAGTGTCTTGCCCAAAGTAACAGTACACCTGGGACACTGAGAAAGGCGGGCAGTTTGCCCTAGGTCACTCAGAGTAACTGCCGTGGCCAGGGTCACCCGGCCCCTAGATGACACAATGTCTCCCCCCGGGTCTCTTGATGGCGCTGAGAAGGATATGTGCCTGAAAAGGTTGGTATAGCACCTTGGATAGTGAGGAGGTGGGTGAGTGGTTTGCCCACAGTTGTCTTTAGCTAATGCCCATCATAGGCAAGATTTGACCCCCGTTGTTCCTTACTTAGGGACCGGTTCTCTTTTTTTCTGTGTTCTTCTTTCCCTTTTTCCTTTCCCCTCCCCCCAAGAAAATCCTTCTGGTATCAGTGGTTCAACCCTTGTCCCGCCGAGGCTCAGCTGAGTCCCTGCTTTTAAAAATAGCTGATGCTGGTGCAACGCTTGCTGCCCATCCCCCTTCTCGCACCCACTGGCCCGCCCCGAAGTGGTCGCGGACCGCTTTTCGTGCCGCGGCCTTTGCGTGGGTAAAGGCTCTTTGGTGAAACCAACATACCGGGAGGGGAGGGCAGGGGACGGCAATACGGGCCCTCGGTATCCCGCAGCCCGGGCTCCTTGCGCCCAGGAGCACGTACCCCGATGCTCCCCGAGCACAGCTGCAAGGACCAGGAGCCCCGGAATGTCCGCAAACATCCAGCCCCCGGGGTGCGGGAGCGGCGCTCAGCAGATGCTCCTCAAAAGGAGGCTAGAGAGCGGGGAGCAGTGCCCCTCCAAGCGAAAGGCTAGCTGGGGTCTTCTGACCAGTCAAGGTTAGTAGAGCAGATCGTTCACCATCTCCTGGGGCCCTGACCAAGTCCCCTCGATTTGGCAAAAACGCTCTTTCTATGCTGGGGATGCTTTCCAGAATGCAGGCTAGGAAGAGAAGCGTAGGCTCCGGGCAGGGAGGCAAGATGGTTTGGTTTGAGTTGGTTTTGCTTGTCTTGCACTCCTAACCCGGAAGATGCATCAGCTGACTGACCCTCCACTCGGTAGGGATGCATATTATTGATTGTTGTGGCAAACTCAATATATTCCAGCTGTTCACCTTTTTGTCTCTGGGTGAGCATGAACCGGGGGCAAGGAGAGCAAAGTCTCCCCTCCTAAGGTTTGCAAGCGCAGCAATATGGGCCACCCAAAGGGGATCAGTATAATTTAGATCCCGGAAGGAAGAGAATAATCTAAAGCATCAATATTTCTACAGTTGCTTTCCTACTCTGTACAGATGGAGAGTTCTAAACAGAAATATATACCTATAATATATAAATAGATATAGATGTATAGGATGAATAAAGGCTGCTGAGCAAATTCGGGAAATAGAATTTCAGTTAGACTGCTATTATTTTCAAAAAACAAAGACCATTATGGAATGTTATCTATTTCAGGAGAAAACAATGAAATGTTTGAAAAAGGCCTAACTGGGAAATGGTAAACTATTCAAACAAATTCAACAAGAATTATACAAAAGTTTGAAATGCCACCTGACAATTTTATATTTGATTGTTATGAGGGATTATAGAACAACTCTATTTTTGTTGTTTTTTAAACAACATCTACCTTTGTGGATTCTGGACATATGATTTGCCTAGGGAATTCTGAATACATAACTCTCTGCACTCATACAAACCATTAATTTCTCTCAAATTCTAGACTTAGAATGTTGCTTGCTACACAGATGCTATAAAGGTTAAGTGCTTGCCCGGAATCACAATGCTAGTGCATATGAGGGGCTAGGCCTAGCCCCTCCTTTCTGAATAACATCACTCTTATCTGGGCACTTAGGACGTGTTTTTTAATATTGGTTGGGAAAGACAAGACAGGTTCACTTCATTGAGGTTGTAAAAGATGCCCTGTTTTAATTGATGTAGGGTTCTCTCTCAATGAATCACTCAATGGGCAGCTTTCTGGTAAAGCTGATAAAATCTGATAAAGCAGGATTATGGGGAATTTTTTGTTATTGTTTGTTTTTCTCTTCCATTTCCTTACTCCTACTTTAATGATTACAGAAGGAAGAAATCAAGTAAACTAACTAGGGAAGCCATTTACAATTCAAAGAAAGCAAAAGGAAAAAATAGAGGCATTTAGCTCAGCAATTAGACACAAGCAAATCACAGGAATAGTTTATGTAATTTTCCATGGGGAAAAAATAAAATAATTAAGCAATAGTGAAGAAAGAGATGAGTCAGATTCTAGGAGGAGGAGAAGGTGTCCTGTTAGATTACAAATAGGGATAGTGTAAAGGAAATAATTTTTTGTTATTGTTCATTTAGCCTTTCTTCTGGGCAAATGGACAAGAGAAGCATACTGGAAATTACTGCTCCATAATTTTTGGAGAACAATTATATTTTGTATTCAAAAAAGATTTTTCATTACTTATGATAATAAAATTAACTAAAGTAATAATAAAACAATGTCACTGAGGTCAGATACCCATTTGTTGGAAAAGATTGACAAATAGATCCCATTATTATTGTGCAAATGTCAATATATACATGACATCAAGTTGTAGAAAAGTGTATTGAGATTCTACAAAACACAGTCATTTGTTCATTACCTTTTAGGAACTGGTCGATTTAACTACTACTTTTCTACATTTATTCTACAAATAGATAGTGAGCAATTCAGGGCACAGATAGTGGGAGATAACTTTAAAAAGTATTGGAATCCTTTCCCTTGAGCTCACAGTCTAGTAGAAAACAAAGATCTGTAGATATAGAAAGATAGAAGATAGAGCGAGAGAGAGAGATCTATAGATAGATACAGACTAGATATTTATATGTAGAGAGATATGGATAGTTACCAAAAAATAAATAAAAGAAGTTATTGGGGAGAAGGAGCAAGCATTTACTGTATTTACAAATATTATCTCATCAGAACTTCATAACAACTCTGTGTTTATATCCCCATTTTATAGCTGAGAAAACTGAGGCAAATGAAGGTTATGTGGTTTGCTCAGGGCCATAGAGGTAGTAAGTATTTGAGATTGGATTTGAACTCTGGTCTTCTTAATAGATAGTGCTTTATTCACTTTCACCACCTAGCTGATCTGTGAAGGTTCTGAGAAATTCAGAAATGCTTCAGAGAAGGGATCATTTGAGCACATTATTGAAGAATGTTTGGATTTTAACAAGTTAAAGGAATATTCCAGGTAGAGGAACCACTATGAACAAAGAAAGGTGTGGAAAGCACAAGCTCTGTGTGGGTGGGTGGGTGGGTGGGTGGGTGTGAGAGAAAGAGAGAGAGAGATAGACAGACAGAGATAGACAGAGAGAGACGGAGAGGAACAGAGGGAGACAGAGGGAGGGAGGTAGCTACATATAGAGAATGAGTGGGATCCATAGTATGGCAAATCTTGATTTTAAGGTTGGGGAACCATGAGTCATTGATTAGGGAAGTAACACAATCAAAAGGAAGGCCAATCTGGTGGTATTTTCCCACTATCGTTGTCAGGGAAGTAAGGAATGGGCTGGACAAAGGAGACACAAAGAGATTGAAGATAAAGATTTAGCCTTGGATGGTCACAATTGCAGAAGGATAGTTTGGCTTGATGGAAAGACCACTGCCTAAGGGATGAGAAAACCCGGGTACCAGTCCTACCTCTGCTTCTCACTAGCTGAGGATCTTGAGCAAATTGATCAATTTCTCCAGAATTGTAAAGTGAGCTAACAAAACTGAATTTCCTCTGTCCTTCAAAAGGGCTTATGAGCTTGAGTGGAAGAAAATGCTAGGTGTATATTTTCCAGTAATCTCTAATAGAAATTTAACAATTTATTTAAATTCAATTATTTAAAAGCATTATTATAATGAAGAGTCCATAAATTTCTTCAGACTGACAGAGTGGTCCAAGACACACACACAAAAAATTAAGAATCCCTGTCCTAGAGAGTTTAGAGGGGATGTCTGTAAAAATTTAACAATGTATACCTAACATTTTGCTATTTAAGATTCCTGATTTTTGACCTCGGATGTTGTCTTAGGATAATGATTGTTGTTGACAATGAATATATCATTGTCAGAGAAGATTTGAAGAGAAAGATAATAATGATTGGTTTGATTTGGATATTTTTAATTTTTTTTGGTTGAAGTTTATGAAAAAAATTTGGCCTCAGTGGTATGTAATTGGAAAAAGGAATAGTATTTTAATAGTCACATAATGTCTTAGTATTATTTGGAAGATAATTTTGAACTTCTAGTCCCCTTGAAAGGATGTTTGAATCCCCCTAGAGAATCCACAGAACACATTTTGAGAATCACTGATACATAGAAATAACAATTTTTCCTGTCCAAATTCATCTCTATCAAAAACTGTAAAACAAAGCAAGAGGAAATGCATTTCTGTATTTTTCTTTATGTAAACAAAGGTTTGTAGGGGGTGAATCTGATATTTTGGTTAAAATGAAAGCTGAACTTAACTATGTGTCTCAGCTCTCCATAACGGAGAATTTAATGTTTGCCAATTTCTCTCAGATTTCATACTGCTTTCTGATGAGGGTGTTTACAGATACTGTTCCCTTTGTCTTGAATATTCCTGTGGGAAATCACACTTTCTTACTTTATTTTCTTTTAGATGAAACAGCAAACTATTATTTGCCATTTGTTCTCATTTTAAGGGCAATACCTTTTAATTAGAGAAGTAAGAATGGTAAATGAAAGGTCAAAAAAACAGTTAATGATAATAAGTTGAAACTCCTTTCAAATCTATAAAAATCCCAATGACATTTCTCCTATCCATGGATTCACATTTGAATCAATTTGCCTCTGAAAGGAAACAAAGTGTGTGTGTGTGTGTGTGTGTGTGTGTGTGTGTGCGCGCGCGCGCGCTCCTGTGTTTCAACAGCAAAAATAGTGGGCAGAGGTGAGCCCCACTCAATCACCCCAATTCCTTAAGGATGCTGACTCAGTTCTTACCACTCCAAGGTAGATTCAGGATGAACATATAAAGCAAAGTGAATTTTGGGAAAATGAAATGAGAGCACAGATATTAAATATTACTTATCTGTAGGGTTTTTAGTACTTAGGGAGAGTCTGAAATCTGGAACTTCAGGGACAGTTACGAACATAATTAAACTCCTAAATCTGCCTCAAGTAAAACTGGGATCTAGGCTTTGAAACTAGGTAGTTTGAGGTTTGCAGCGAACTGAAAAAAAACAGCCAACTGGAATGATTCTGTGATTCTGCTGTATAAATGTTAAACAATCATGCCCCACCCTCTTTTGGTAATGGGCCAGTATTACAAGTACTCATTTCCATTAGAGGTGATAGATTTCTTCTGATCAATATGATTTTTTTTTAGCAGCAACATGACATGATAGAAAGTTTTCAGTTTAGTAAGACCTACATTCAGATTCAGCTTCTGAAGCTTTCCCATGGTGTGACCTTGAACAAATTGTTTATCTAGACAGTTCCCTAATAGAGTTCCACAAATTGATGTTCTACCTCTGGTCTTTTTGAACACAACTTGTGCAAAACTTTCAACCCAAACATTAATGAATTGACAAAGGTGTAATTATAAAGTAAAGGTTGATACTTTTTGTTAGTGTCATTTCCACTGATAAAATAATCTCGAGTTTCTGATGTTGAATTTTTGCCAGTGCCAGGTTTTTGGTGTGAAGAACTTACTTTCTTTACTGGGTCTTCAGTAGTTGTGGCTGTAGCTCCCACACTGCCATTGCCTGTGTATTTTCCAGGATTATGGTTGATGGCATTGATCTAGAAGCATTGCTATTTCTAAGACTCTTGGACTCAAGCTCTCCAGGATTTTATGGAAATGGTTTGACTTGTCTGATCCTTGCTGGCTCCTATCTCTCCTTCAGCTGGACTGGCTTGCCCATTCTGTGTGTGGCAATTGGTAGAGGCAAAGAGGTAGAGAGGACATAGTCTATCTATGGAAGAAAGCCAATAATCTGGACGAAGAAAGAACCAGCCTGTCATCCAGGGGCACTGTGTTCAAAACAATTAGGCCAATTTATTCAGAATGAGAAATGTTCTAGCTCTGTGAGAATGTGAAGCTGATTGAAATCTTGATTTTGAAAAGTATTCTTTCAATCATATCCCAGAATTCTAGAATAGGAAAGGACTTTCGTGTCCATCAAATCTAAGTCATATGCAGGAAGGAATTCTCATCACAACATAATAATTAGCTAACTTTTATGTAGTACTTTAAGTTTTGGTACCTAGAGTACTTTGTATATATGTATTAATTTATATGCATTTTTTTAATGTACAGTTTGGTACTTACAGTATTTTTGTATGTGTATATATAATAAATACATACATATAGATATTTATATGTAGGTCTTATTTGATCCTCATAACTATTATCATCTCTGAAAAAAATTGAGGTTATCAAAGGTTAATTGACTTGCCCAGTGTTCTATAGCTAGTAAGTATCTGAGGGAAGATTTGAACCTGGGCTTCAGTTCCAATACTGTATTCTACCACCTAGCTGCCACATATATATCTGATGAGTGGCCATCCACCCTGGATGCACAAATCCCTCTAAAGCCCTCAGTGAGACAAGTATTATCCCTTTTCCTATGAGAAAACAAGAACCAAATGTTTGTGACAGATTTTAGGCATGAGTAAGAAATGATTGCCCTCCCTTGGATGAACCCGACATTTTTCTCCACCTTGCTTTATGGGAGGAACCAAGTTGTGAATAAAGTGAATAAAAAGAGAATCCAGTTTTCACAGTAACTGTGGATATAGAATTACTCTGTAAAACTATTTCTCATCAGGAATAATTTATAAATAAGAAAAAAGGAAGATGATCAGTATGTTTTCAAATGTGTATTCATTCAGAGGTTTTTTTTTTCTTTCCAAGCAACTGTTTGAGGTAAAAGGTCATATTAAATTGAGTGCCTGTCTCCTTAATAGGATGACGAAAACTGGCTAGCAACAACAAGAGATTTTTATTTTCATAGAGTATGAGTCGGCTTTACCTAAATAGTGGCTGGCTTGAAGTGCCGTGGGGAGATGGAGATTTAGGTATGGCCTGGACCCTGGTAAAAATTATTTCTATTCATGTGGATGTTTTTATTCTAGAAAGGTAATGTTTACAGAACAGTGCAGAGTGCCGTTCCCTGTTAAATTATATACCAGATGGCTTGGAACCAGTGTTGTTTCTAAATATAGTCAGAATTACCTCCTATGTAGTTTCAAGAGAGACCAGAACAGTAGGGGCTCGATTAGCATTTTGAAAACAGCCGTTATTTGTTAAAATTACTCCATTTTGAGTCGTTTACCCTAAATGGATAAAATTTAGTTTTCTGTTATCAAGTTAAATTGGAGAAAGAGGAGGTACAGGGAAGACTGTTCCTTTGGAAACTTTGATATTATGCTTAGAGAGCAGAATCTAGTCATCTTCACCTGGTCAAGGGAAAATGGAACTTTGAAATTGATTATTTTACATGTTTATAGTGCATCTATCTGGTATATGGTCTTGGACAAATCTAATAATAAGCATGAAGCTTATTAGAATTGAAAGTAGTAACAGATTTAGTGCTGTAGTAGTTGAACAGAACCCAATAGCTGCTACGTTTACGTATTCTTGGAGGGGAGAAGGGAGGGACAAGATACAAAATAGAACTTGGAATAAGATAGAACATCATTTGATTCTCACATGTTAATGACAGGCATTTTTTTTTCCTAATGGATGCCTGGGAAGTATATATGGGGGAAGCAATATTTGAGTATTGCAAACAGAGTTGGAAACAAATAGAAAAATGTTGGGTTTTTTCAGTGATTTTGTGTATGTGTGTACAAATAGATAATATAATTTATTTGCCTATTAGATTTATATAGCTTTGTTCTAATGTTAAATAATATTTAGAGTAGCCTAAATAGGTTCAAAAATTACTTGCTGACTTTGTGTAATTAATTTCATTTACTTGAGTGCTGAAAATACTTTAAGTGGTCAATATATGCTGTTTTGTTATTTATATCTTTCAGATCCCTCCTTTCTTTTCTTCCACCAACTCAGTATGTCCTTGGGAATGTATCATCTATATCTGAGAATATAGGGAAGTCATAGGGGAGAAGAGAACAATAAGCATATATTATCTCATTTGGTCCTTACATAATCTTGCTATTATTATCTCTATTTTACAATTGAAGAAACTTAGACATAAAGAGATTAAGTGATTTGCCCAGAGTCACTCAGCCTAGAAAGTGTCTTGAGGCCACATTTGAACTTAGGTCATCACCTTGTTACCTATCCAGTGAGTTACCTGTAGAGTATTGAGAGTTCTCTAGAACACAGAACAACAGAATTATGGGCTTTGCAACTGATGCTAGTTTGACTAGCCTCCTTATGGGATCCTCCCATTCTCTACAAGTCCTTATAAAATGTCACTTCAGGTTTATGGAAATGTGCCCTTCTGCCCATCGAGTTCAACATGTTTTTTTTGTGATTGTTATTGCTATATCCAATTCTTTATCCATTCTTGACAATGGAAAGCACTGCTCCCAGATATGATACCAAATATAACATCATGGACTCATGGAGATATTTGAAATTTTAGAGACAGAGAATCCAAATCAAGTTGTAAGCAGGCAACATGTGAAAAAATGGGAGTAGAGTGAAGAGTGAAATAAAATACTTTCTTCTGTCCTTTTTAATAATTCTTCTATAAGCCCATCTCTTCCTTCTTTTAATTTCTATTCTTGTGCCTATAGACCACACTGATATTGTGGAAAAGTCAAACCCAATGTTTTTGACTGAAATCCCTACAAATAACATGGCTAGACCTATTGTCATTTTCAGATCTTCATAATGGTCCCTGAAGGAATATTTGGAGAAATCACCATTTCTTCTAGTACTTCTCTTTATCCTTTTGTAGGGCTATAACTGGTTAGCTGCCATAATGGGTAGGGACAATGGAAGAGTAAGTAATATGAATGGAATAGAATGATGCTGTACACTATCTTTTAGTTCTAGTCTAGAGATAATTAAATTGATTCAATTTTGACAACATAAAAAAAATCAGTCCTAACAAATGCCATAATTACAATATGCATTTTTCATTAAGAGAAATATTTTAGAATTAATTATTTAAGTTATTACTTATTAAGCAGAGTTTTTTATATAGGAAGCACTTAATGACTATTTTGTGAATGGACTTGGTAGTTTTGCCAGGGATTCACTAGAGGCAGCATGGAATAAGGAACACAGCATTGGCCAACAAGCTCTGTTTGAGACCCATCTTACACATAACTTTGGTTATGTGGCCCTGGCAAGTTAAGTAACAATTTTTTTCAGTGCTCAAATGCCATGCAAACAAATTTTCAGAGACTTAGCATCAATATATTATTCCGCAGTTTAATGTAATTTCCATCATAAATAGGCTTTATTTTTTTTGATGAAAACTGATGTGCCACTTTCTGAGCCTTAATTTTTTTAATAAGAGAAACACTCTCAAAAAAAGGATAATTAATGTATCATTTGAAATTTTCTCATTGCAATCAAATTGCATACACAAGATCCAGGTGCTTATGAATCATTTTTTATTTACCAGATTCCTTTACTTTTTAAAAACCATTTTTCTATGGAGACTGAAAATTAACCATGGCAGTTCTCAAAATGAAACTTGCATCACAATGGTTATTTTTTAAAAAATATTTTTAATATTGCTATAATTTTCCACTTTAATATGTAAGTCTAAAAAAATCCCATCAGTCATGAAATATTTACTGATATTCTTGCTACCTGACAAGAATTTTGCATTGAAAAGAAAGCACTGAACCCCACAAAAACTATAACAGTAACTTTTGATTAACCAGAACACTGCAACTGGGTGATTTCTCATGAATTCCATTCCTTGGCTAATTAATGGCTAACGAGGAACTTTTTTTATGCTTTCTCCTATTTGTGCTGTATCCATTGACACTTCCTCCCTGCCCCCCAAAAAAAGTTTTAAAACTATATTATCTTCACCACAGTCTTCTTTGGAAGATAATTCAAGTTGTCATTCAAGTTATCATTTGAATTCTGTGATCATTTGAGATCTGTGACTTTACACCTGTGAGTTTTACACACATGCACACACACACACACACACACGACTGGTATGCTGGTACAGACAACATACTTTTAAGTTTCATTTGCATTATTAACATTTTCTCCATCACTTAAGTCTAGACAATTAACAAAACAGTAGATCAAGGTCTTGTTGCATTTGCTGATTTCTGAGGTACAAATGCTCACATTGAAAATTTAACAATCAGATGTCATCCTAAGCCTATGAAAGCCAGTGGCAGCACATCCCTAGATATGTCTTTCAGACCATTACTCTCCATGTTTCCAATTTCTTGTATAAACTTCAATCCCTGTCCTGGAACAAAACAGATGATTTCTGGCCCTCCTGAAAATTACTATTTTGAAATAAAGGGTTTTACTTTAGGAGAAGTGAAATAAGAAAATGAAATACTAAGAGAAACCCAAAGGAATTCAGTGCAATTACTGAACTGCTTACCCCTCAGTTTTTATTTTGGCCCATATCTAGGTAATAACCAAGTAAACAAATTGACTTAATCTGAGACGCCTCCTATTCCACAGAACAGTAACTCACTGCTCACCTTTATTTTCTATAGAACATTTTTGTCAGAATAACTGTCTAAGGTAGGGAGCACAAAGAAGAAAAGATAAAATAAATCCCTTACTTTTAAATTGGGTGATAAGCCCCTATCACCTGGGAAACAGACATATAACTCTAAGACCTCAGAGTCTTTCTATTATACTATCATTTCCCAAATAATGTTCCATGGAATCCTACTGTTCTCATCAGACTTTGAAATGACTGTGAAAATTGTTCTTCAGTAGTAGCTCAGGTCCACAGAGTTTTGATGGAGGCGATTCACATCAGAATTGGGAGATTTTGGAAAGTTGTCTTAATTTTTTTAAGCTACAGAGAAATAACTAGTTTCTATATGATCATACATTTAGAGTTGCAGAGGGTTTCAGACGTCACCACTGCCAATTCCCTTCATTTTACAAATGTGGAAATTGAGTCCCATAGAAGTTAAGTGACACGTTCAGGGTTACATAGCTATAAAGTATCTCACATAGGATTTGACAGGTTTCCTGACTCCTAAGTCCCATCACTTTATCCATTATACAAGACTAACTTTCTATAGAAAAAAAAGCTCACTCAGCCTGATGTTTCTTTTTTTTTATTTTTTTATTTTATTTATTTATTTAGTAATTTCCCCGTTACATGAAAAATTTCTTTTTTTACAATTGTTTTTAAAATTTTTGAATTCTAATCTTATCCCCAACCACAATTAAGAAAGCACTTGTGATGTTGTACAAAACATTTCTGTAAAATTCAAGTTGTGAAAGAAAACAAAAATCTACCACCCTAATGAAAATAAAAACCCTCAAGAAAAATTAAGTTTAAAAGAGAGAGAGAGAGAAAGCTTCAATCTATATTCAGAGACAATCAATTCCTTCTCCGGGTATGGATAGGATTTTTCATCTTAAGTCCTTAAGAGTAATTGTGGATGGTTGTACTACTGAGAATAACACAGTCTTATAGCTGGTTATCCCAGAACATCACTATTATGTTGTATAAAGTACATTTCACTTTGCTTGAATCATGAAGGACTTTTCAAATTGTTTGTCTCATCCTGCTCATCATTTCCTATACAACAATAATCCTGAGCTATTCCCCAATTGATGGGCATTCCCTCAATTTCTAATTTTTTTTCCCCCTAAGAGAGATGCTATGAATATTTTTATCCGTAGAAGTTATTTTTCCTTTTTAAAAAAATCTGTTTTGGTATTCTTGCTTACTACTGATGTGGTCAGGTCAAAGGATAGACATGAATTTGTAGCCCTTTGGACACATATCTTTTGATCATTTATCAATTGGGCGTGGCTCTTATTTTTTATAAATTTAACTCAGTTCCCTCTATGTTTGAAAAATGAGATCTTATCAGAGAAACTTGTTTTGAAATTCTTTTTACAATTACTATTGCTAACTGCAGCTTTATGTTTCTGATCCAGTATTTCAAAAACAAAGAAAAATCTAAGAGACATTGTTTCAAATACACCATTTCCAGATTCTACATCACAAATGTCACAGGGTCTGTTGATACAAAAAGTCCCGATTTTCTTCAGAAAAAGAATTTCTAACTATCCCCACCATTAATATCATAAATTTAAAACACTCTTGGAGATAATTCAAGTGGACAAGCGTTGCCAAAATCTGCTGTTACTCAAGGAGTCGTAACAACAGGGTCAATCACTCTTTGCTGGAGCCTCCTTTAGGAAGGGAACCAGCTGCTGGCATGCTTCCTATTACTATCTGGTGTACAATGACCTTTTAAGGATAAAAATAAAAATCTTCCTTCAAATAGGTGTCAGCTTGGTTTTATCCAAGCTCTATCCTACAGCTGCTGCTATTACTTAAGCAGTTAAGTTAAGCGATTGCTAATAAGAAGGAAATGGTGGGAAATACATGTTTCAAGCCATGAAACGAGTAAAAATTAAAATGTCACTTTCTGTATGGAAAAGTTTAGTTCTGGCGATACACTAGATTTTCTTGTTTCTTTTGCTGCGTAGTATCCCAATCTAGGAAGCAGTTTGTTAATACCAAGATGATATAATTTTAAGAAAAAAAATCTGTATTAGGTATCCCTGAAATTGTTTCTCATAGAGCTTACTTAAGTCTGTTAGGAAGAAACCTTTGAAAGCAGGGATTCTTGACCCCTTCTACATCATGAATCCTTTTTTACAATTTGTAAAAAGAGGCCCATGGACTTCTTATAAGGATATTGTTTTTAAATAATTAAAGAAAATGCTAAGTTAATGAAAATAAAGATGTTGTTTAACTTATATTGGATTACTTGTGGGGAGGAAGGAAAGGAGAAAAATTTGAGACATAAGATTTTGCAAAGGTGAATGTTGAAAACTATCAATTGCACGTATTTGCCAAAAATAAAAAGCTATTATCTTAAAAAAAAGATAAAGAAGAAAAAGAATAGAATGATATAATTTTTTTTCTGGCCTAAGTTCATGGGCCCTCTAGAATCTCGTCATGAGTCTGTGGACTCCATGTTAAGAATCCCTGTCCTAAAGATTTAATACTAAAGAAAGAAGAGGATTTTACTTCTTCTTTTAAACAAATAAGATATAGAGACAATTACAAAATGTAAAAGAGACAATTTCAATTACATGACATTGAAAAGCTTTTGCAAGAACAAAATTAATGCAACTAAAATAAGAAGGGAAGTCAAATGGTGGGAAAATCTTTGTATTTATTAAATGTCTCTGAAAGGATCTGGTATCCAAGATATATAAACGATTAATAGAAATATATTAGGACAAAAAAAAAAAAACCTCTGATAATCCTGCTTTTTGAAAGCCACATACCAAATGGGCAGAGAGGCCTGTGTCAGTCTTTTTAGGGCCAATAGAAGAGTCTCACAGGGCAATTTTCTCAGGGACAGGCTGCTACTGACAGTGTGAAGCCTACAAAAGTGTTTTCTCCATATCTCTATTCCTTAGCTTTAAAGTAAAGGGTATTGGACTAAATAGAATCAAAACCCCTTTCAGCTATAAATTTATGATTCTCTTGTAAACTGTGTTTTCTGAATCTTTTTTTTTTTTAATCTGTAGTGGCTTGCAAGCTGAGTGATTTTCTGCTTAAATCAGGTTTAAACTAGTCAGAAATTCCATAAAGATGCCTACTCTTTATGGCACCAAAAGAACAGGGTGAATTAACATCAGAGTGTAAAACAGTGAGGCTATTAGATATAAATGCTTTGTTTTACTATTTCAATGTATAAATCATCTCACCGATATGGGTTCTTTCCTTTGCTGTGGATAAGACGTCACATATCTTCATCTTGTACAACTCTTGTCCATGTCCATGTCCATAGACATTTAATTTGTTTCCAGTTCTTTGCTACAACAAAAGTGCAATTCTAAGCATTTTAGTGTGTTTGAGGCCTTTGTTTTTATCATTGATCTCTTTGAGGTACATGCCTAGCAATAGAATTCTTTCTCTTCCATGATTATTATTTGCTACTCAGAGTGACTGGAGTAGTAGTATACCTATCTTTCTACAGCTCTTCCAAAATTGATTATTACCATATTTTGTCACCTGACAATTTGCTGTGTATAATTTGAGGAATTAAAATTTTAACTCGCATTTCTTTTATCATTAGTGCTTTGAAGTATTCTTTCATCAGATTATTAATAATTTATAATTTTGTTTTAAGAAATATCTGTTCCTTTCCTTTGAAAGGAGCTTAATTGGTGAATGGGTTTTGGTCTTACTGTATTTCTATTAGTTATTTATATATCTTGGATATCAGATCCTTTCGAGACATTTAATAGAAATTGATGTCCCTTCTTACTTTAGTTGCATTAATTTTGTTCTTGCAAAAGAAGCTGTTTGTTTTACATTTTGTAACTTCTTTAATCTTTGAATCTTGTTTGGTTAAAATTTTTTCTCTTGCCCTCAAATGTGAAAAATATATTACATGCTGCTTCTCATTTTTTAATGGTATAATCTTCAATGTTCTGGTCATATTTCCATTTTGAATTTAATGTAGAATATGTCATAAAATGTTGTTCTATAAGCTAATTTCTGCCAGACTAATCGCTTTTCCCAGCAGTTGTTATCAAATAGTGAAAATTTCCCCCTACATAATCTATATGGTAAGACTTATTGAATATTGGATTATTGAGTTTCATTGTTTCTGATTCTTTTTATTCTATCTAATCTGTTCTGTTGACCTGCTCCTTTATTTTCAACCTGTCTCAATTATTGTAGAGAAATGCTTTTTTCTAATGTAAATCACTAATTTTTAACAATCAAGAAATTCTTCAGCAAAATCAGCACACTGATAATGTTCAGGTGATGGTTACTATGGTTGTAAGACTTGTCCCTAGAGAAAGCAGAACAGGTCTGATGCTAACAGATCCTTTTCAATTTGGGAACATATCTAGAAAGTTATAGCAGAGTTTGGAATAATTTAATCCAGGATTCTCCAAGATAAGCAAAGATATTTTGGGCACTTTATTGCCTTCTAAATCTGTCTCTCCTTAAGGATAACAGAGAATTATTAACAGGGATTAAAATTTTACTCATGAATTTTTGTTTACTGGTGGTTTTTTTTTTTTTTTTTTGGTAGGTTCTTGGGCAGATCGATCACCCCTCCATGAAGCAGCAAGTCAAGGCCGTCTACTTGCTTTGAAGACTTTACTGTCACAGGTAAGAGATGACATGAATCCTTTAAAACTATTCCTATTTCCATATGATGAAGTACTTTGTTGAGTATTATTTACGTGCTAGGCTGTTCAGAACATTCAGAATCATGGCTTCTGATGATCTGAAGGAGCTACAGGGTAAGCTCCTCCATTAAAGTGTAAGCTCCTTGAGGGCAAGGTCTGACATTTGTTCCTTTTTGTATCCCTGGCACTTAACACAGTACCTGGAACTTAATAGATAATTAAAAAGTATTGAATGATTGATCTAGTCTAACCCCTACCTGTAAGAAAACTCATAAGTGCTTAAATGATTAACTCCTGAAATGATGAACTTTGATCTTTAAACAGATTTTGGGGAGCTCTGATTATTAGGAAGATTTTTATTCTGTTGAGCTAAAATCTACTTCTGTAACTTCCTCCAACAGCCTTAGTTGTGCTCTCTAGGGCCAGGAAAAATAAGTTTAATTCATGACATAACTTGGTAGTCCTTGTTTATATTTAAAAACAAAAGTTTTGTTCTTCTCTTTCCTTCAATTCTTTTCCTCTTTGGGCAAAACCACTCTAAGCCTTAGTTTCCTTCTGGGATTGTTGTAAGGATCAAATGAGATAATTAAGTGCTTTGCCAACCTTAAAATGATCTTAAAAAACTATTATTATTATAAATATTACATATTATTATAATTATTGCTAATTATTATTATTATTGACTAATGGTAAGACTGAATCTGGAATACTTTAGTAAGAGTTCTGGGTGTCATATTTTAATAAATACATTTATTGATAAACTACAATATTCCAACAAAAATTAAATCAGGATATCAAAAGGATTCCTTATCATATTTTAGCGGATTGGTTGAAAGAATGAAGGATATTTAGCCCAAACTCTGTTGTTTAACTTCTTCAGCCTCTGTTTTCTAATATAGACATCTCCATCTGCTTCAGCCATAAAGTAGATAGTAGCACACATATACAGTGCTTCAATCAATCAACCAATATTTGTTAAGTGCCTACTATGTATGAGGCACAGTACAGAGTTCTGGGGATTAAAATAACAAAAAGAAACAACAACAAAAACAAAAATCTAAGACAGACCCTGATCTTGAGGAGCTTACAGTTTAAATGTAAAGACAGCATGCAAATAATTATGTACAAGCAAGCAATATATAGTGAATGATATTGGAATAATCCATAAAAGGAAGGCACCAGAATTAAGGGGAAACCGGAAAGGCCTCCTGTAAAACTCCCTTTTTCTGGGACTGTAGGAAGCCAGGAAAATCAGGAGGCAGAGATGAAAAGGAATAATATTCTACAAATGGATGACAGCCAAAGAAACCATCTAGTCAAGAAATGGTCTTGTTAGAACAGCAGCAAAGAGAGAATAGGGAGGGAGGGAATGTGAAGTATAAGAAACTGGAAAAATACAAGGGTGAAAGGAGTATGGGAACGTGATGAAGGGCTTAAAATGCTAAACAGAGTAATTTATATTTGATCATGGAGTTTGATAGGAGCCACTGGAATTTCTTGAGAAGGTGTGGTGACATGGTCAGACCCACATTTAGGACAATTACTTTGGAGTATGGACCAGAGCAGGGAAACCAATCTGCTGGTTGCAGTAGTCCATGGGGTGATGAAGGCTCAAGGTGGAGACCGTGTCAGAGAAGTGGGTTTAGGGGCTACATGTCCAAGAGAGATTTTAAAAATAAAACTGATAGACTTTGACAAGATTGCATATGGTAGTGGGAGTATAAAAAGTTGAGGATGATACCAACATTTTGATTTTGGGTGATTGGGAAGATGGTAGTAAAAGAATGGCTCAAGTCTAATAGAAATCTGATCAAACTCCTAAACAGACTTTTAATATAGTGTCATCTATGGGAATATGTTAAAGTTATAGTATCATCAAAGGCAATATGCTTACCAGTGAGTTATAAAGTTAATAATATGTATTAAGTGGGATAGTAGAAGTCAAGTGCTCTGCAAACTTTAAAATGCTATATAGATATTAGCTGTTATTATTAATAGTAATACAGGTTTACCTGATATAAGTTTTACAAACATTTTCCTCATATCCATCTGTAAGATAGGTTAGTTGCATACATTATTAATGACATTTAACAGATGACAATTCTGAGTTGTAAAGAGCTTGATGTCTTTCCTTCCTCCATCATAACTAATAAATGGCCACTCAGCTTTCAAGTCCAATAGTCCTCCCACTATGCCATCCTACCATTGTGGTATGAGGAGACCAAATAAAGTAGTAAAGCTAGGTTCTTTCTAGTCCTGATTCAGCCAGTAATTAGCTAAGTGAACCATTAATTTCAGCAGCATCAGCTCTTTATCCACCTATAAAATGATGGGGTTGGCTTAGGTGATTCCTAAGGTCCTTATCTCTAAACATGGGAAAACTTCATGCTTTGGGCAGTCTAAGAATAGGTCACTAATTCTACAGTTACTCTGAATAAAGTTTGCTTATAACTAGAGCTAAAGAATGCTTCAGTTATTTTGCTTTTATTGTAATTGAAAAAGAAATGGACTACACATATGAGATTTGTTCCTACCCTGGATTGCCTGGAGCACCATTATTATATATTATAGCCCCTGCTTAAGCAAGAAACAATCACCAGGAAGCACTCTCTCCTCACCCCGTAGGGCAAGAAAAAGAAAGAAAAAATTATAGAAGCCCAAAGATCCCCAAACACATTTTTTAAAATGTCAAGTTTTATTAAGATTATCTTATGTTGCATTTAAAGACAATATAAAATACATTTACAGTTGAAGGGCATTTCTCAAGCACCTCACTTCTACAGAATTAAATATTTCTGATTTTTAGCAAATCCTTAGAGGATACTTAACAGCACCATCACATTCTGTTAGATTCAGTTAAAGGAACAGAGAACATATCCATGGTATTTTTTTCCCCAAAGTATCAGGATCATAGCTGGATTCAAACCAAGCCTTGGTCTGAAAAGTGCTATCACAATAGGTATCAAGTTGTCATATAGCTCATTCTGATGTGGGTGGGGGTGGGGGACATAAACATTTAGCACCTACTATGTGCACTGTCTCAACTTAGCCTAAATGTTACATGAAACATTTCTTCCCAACAAAATAATCCCTGCTGCTGAAATCTTAGAAGTCTCAGATCTCTTTAACAAAGATTTTCTCAACTGCCTTGGCTTGGGCTAAATTTTTTCCATCTCATCTTTGAAAGTTCTTTGTATCACATCTAGGGATACAATGTCAACACAGTGACCATCGACCATGTCACTCCACTGCATGAAGCCTGTCTGGGAGATCATGTCGCATGTGCCAGGACTCTTCTTGAAGCCGGCGCCAACGTAAGTAGACTTTTTGAAAACATCCTGTAGCCCTCCATTCTTAAGTCATTTTCTGTGGCTCCTGCTAGATTCCTCTTCATGTTCAGCTCTGATTATAGCCCTTTTCAAAATCAGTGGTTTCTGTTTGCTTCATGAACTGAGTGAAAATTCCTCAAGGCTCTCCACATTCTGACTCCCTCATTAACTTTCACCAGTAATTCCTCTTTTCTTTTCTATTCTCTCTATTCTGTTTTTCTATTCTATTCCAACTAGACTGCTGGCTGCTCCCTGTGCTTTTTTCTACTGTAGTTCTTTTCATTATGCTGTTTTTTCTCCCTAGAATAACTTAATCTTATTTCTCTACCTTTCAAAAACCTACTTAGCATTCAGTTCCACCTCCAAGGCCAGTGGTGTAGTGGATAGAGTGCTGGGCCTAGCATTAAGAAGAACTGACTTCAAATCCAGCTCAAGCACTTCTTAGTGAGTGATCCTAAGTAAATCATTTAACCTCTGTCTCATCTGCAAATGGAGACAAAACATTTGCCCTCCTGGGGTTGTTGTGAGGATCAAATGAGATAATAAAGTGTAAATCAGCACAGTACCCAGCACATAATAGGCACCATATGTTAGCTGCTATTTTTTATTAAAGCTTTTTATTTTTTTAAATATATGCATGGACAATTCTTTAATATTAGCCCTTGCAAAACTTTGTGTTCCAATTTTCTCTCCCTTCCCCCATACCCTCCTCTAGATGGCAAGTAGTCCAATATATGTTAAGCATGGGTTAGCTGCTTATTGTTGGAGTTCATTCTGTTGTTATTATTTCCTCCATGAAATATTCACTGAAACTCCTAACCTGATAGAACTTCTTCCTCCTCCAACTTTGCCTTTCCCTACTAACATTTCCCTTGTATAACTATACACCTTGTTATGAGCCTGGACAAGGAGCTTAAGCTTTCAGTGCAGCCAGATAATTCTCTTAAAATAAATTGGAGAGTTTAAGCTTTTGGAGGGCAAGGACTGCCTGTTTTTGAATCCCCAGCTTCTTAGCACATAACCTGGCATATAATAGGCACTTAATAGAGGTCTTATTGATTGACTGAGTGGTTCTGCTCTGCTTTGGTAAAAGGAATTTTTTTCAATGAAATCACAGAAGCAGTCAAAAGAAAAAAAAATCTCAGCAAGATTGGCCATATTCTGCTTTGTATTTTAGACATATTTGTATTTCTTTAATGCTTTCCCATACTATAACCTTCTTGAAGACAGAAACCAAGTCTTAACCCATTTTTTTTTCTATCCCTGTTGCACACAGCCCAACACCTTGCATATGGTTGGCCCTTGTCACTACAGATTGGATTGAGTTGAATTCCCAGACTTCTTTCTGGATAGATGAATTCCTCCTTCCTCAATTTAGCTTTTCTAATCTGGCACTGATCATCCCATTTTTTTTTTATCACATTTTAAGCAGTCATCTATTTTCACTTTTCTTAACCAATTACTTTCTCTGTTTGACTCAGAAATATTTATATTCACATGATTCTGTCACTCATTCTCAGTTATTGCAAAAATTAACCTTAAAATTGACCTCTACATGTCTATCTCTAAAATACATTTTTAGATGTTTAAATCCACAAAAAGAGGGAACATATTGAAGATGGAAAGAGTGTTCAGTCTCATGCCCTACCAGAATCATTACTGGTAATTGATGAGAAACAAAAGAGAAAACAATAGGAATTTTAAATGGTGTCTACTTCAATAAAGCATTTATTACTGGAAAATTGACCCCTGCTAGTTCTGGTTTCTAAAAAGGACTTCATTCCATCTGAACTTTTTTTCACATTTAAGTTTTTATCATATTTTCTTTTCTCAGTCCTATTCTTAGCTTTCTCTGATTTGTAGGTGAATGCAACTACAATTGATGGTGTGACTCCATTATTCAATGCATGCTCCCGAGGAAGTGCCAGTTGTGTCGAGCTTCTGTTGGAGTACGGTGCCAAAGCTCAGCTAGAATCATGCCTTCCCTCACCTACGCACGAGGCAGCCAGCAGAGGTATGCCATCAGGATCCTAGATGTATGTAGTCCAATGGGAAGAAGTAAGACAGACCAGTTCAAACAGTACAGTCCATTTTTGGCTCCACGAAAAGGGAGGTGGACAATGAAGGTACATTCTTCAGGAGAATAAACTCTTCCATCTTTTCTATTGGCAGGTCATTGTGAATGTCTAGAAGCTCTGATATCCTGGGGTATAGATGTTGACCAAGACATTCCTCACCTGGGAACCCCTCTGTATGTGGCTTGTATGGCACAGCAATACCATTGTATCCAAAAACTTCTTTATGCAGGTAAATTGTTTTTATATGTGTATGTAGAAAGATAGATATATTTGTATTTGCATATATGTTCATGTGTATATATTTATATATTCTGTATTTCTATATCAAGGTGCTTTCCATTATTTCCATTATATGAAGTTATAATGTAACAATGAATATATGTATTACCTTTCCTTAAAAAATATACATTTTGGCAGGCAGCAATTTTTCCATGTATCTATTGCTTTTGAGATTTCTTTTTATTGTTCACTTGTTCAGTTGTGTCTTGACCTTGTAGACCAGCTATCCATGGCATTTCTTGATGAAGATACTGGAGTATTTCAACATTTTCTTCTCCAGTTTTATGCAGGCAGAGGTTAAGTGACTAACCTAGGGTCTCACAGCTAGTAAGTGTCTGAGGTCAGATTTGAAGTCTGGTCTTTTTGACTCTAGGACCAGCCCTCTGTGTATTGCCCCACCTAATACTTTATTTTAATAGAAACTTTTTAGTGAAAATATTTTTACTGTGCATGTCAGTGTTCAATTGACCTGTCAGATTCCTGTTCTTCTTGAGTCTTATATCAAGGCTTGAAACATAATTCTTCTCTTACTCAATCCAAAATGGAATCAACAGTTAAAAATTGATTTGGGAGATAGCCCTCTCTTTCCTGGTTATGGCTTCTTGGGAAATGATATAAAATAATTGCTTAACATTGAGTACAACTCAATATTTCAGAGTCTGATTCTTTTTGTACAGCAAAATAACATTTTGGTCATGTATACTTATTGTGTATCTAATTTATATTTTAATATATTTAACATCTACTGGTCATCCTGCCATCTAGGGGAGGGGGTGGGGGGGGTAAGAGGTAAAAAATTGGAACAAGAGGTTTGGCAATTGTTAATGCTGTAAAGTTACCCATGCATATATCCTGTAAATAAAAGGCTATTAAATAAAAAAATTAAAAAAAAAAAAACTGAGTACAACTGGGCCAAAGCTGCCTCTGTCAGATTAAATTCCAACCAAAGCCAAATACAAGATCTTTGGGGACAATTACCCATTGCTTAAATAACCTTATCTCCAATTATTTCCTTCTACAAATTCTCCATTCCAGCCAAACTGATAGGTTCATACTGCCCTAAAAAGACCTTGCCTTGGAGCTTAAATATACATATATATGTGTGTATATCTTTATATATGTATATACATTTATATACACATACACTTATAAAAAAAGAGGTCTTGCCTGAGTCTTATACATATACATATGCATATATATACATACATGCATAATACACAAACATAATAGAAAGATAGCCTCTTAAAGAAAATGTAAATAGTAAAATTTGAAAAGTTAAATATATATGCAGAGTAATTTTATTTAGATATTCAGAAACTTTTTTTTAAAAATACCAAAGGTTATTTTTGAGAAGCCATTTCAAAAGCTGAAAAATTATTTTTGGAACAATAATGTGGTTATACTTTAATGTAATAAAAAGTGAATTCATTTATGATAAATTCAATATGAAAATTAAAATAATTCCCAATGCAATATAATAGACTATTGTTCATGAAATTGTAAAGTAACAATGAATATATGTATTAACTTTCCATAAAAAAAATTTCCTAAATGTTTAAAAGAATTACACTTGTTTAACCTATATCAGATTGCTTGGGGAGGAGGGGAGAGGGAGAAAACTTGTGAACATAAGGTTTTGCAAAGGTTAATATTGACAACTATCTCTTGCATGTATTCAGAAATAGCATTAAAATGCTATTTAAAAAAAAATTTCCCCCAGCTCTACTTTTGAAATAATAACATCTTTACACACCCTTGTTGGCCAGTGAGTATTAAGGCCTCTTTGGTATGGCAGATTTACCCAAGACTTATAACTATTAGAAAGATCTCCAAGAAATGAAACAAAAATCATTGTCCTTCCCTCCTCCCACCACCTCCCCGATTCTTTTCTTTTTCCTTTTTGTCTTTCCTGAATTTAATAGACACCAAATAAAACAAGCATTTCCATATACAACATAGAACAGAAGAAGAAGGTAAAGTTGCATATTTATATTACATACAACTGGCTTTTAAGTCTACAGTAAGTTTAACATGCAATTTTCAAAGCTATCCTGGTTGCCTGTAGCACTTTAAATTTCAAAGTAATTTCATATATACTACCTAATTAGATATTTAGGATAACCGTATGAGGCAGAATGGGGAAGGAACTGTTGGCATCTGCATTTTGCAGATCAAAGGGGGGAAAAGGCTAAAGAAGTGAAGTCAGTTGCCCAAAAACACAGGATGATAAGTAGAATAAAGGCTTCCCAGTTTCCAACTAGAATAGGATTTATGATTCACCTGTGGCCCAATATTTGAAAGAGATCTCATTTTGGATTCTACCTTCCTGAGCATTTACAGGGGATCAGTATCCATGAAATACTTTCATGGAGCTCTGATTTCACTCATTAGTTACTCCCTTTGTTGGTATGCAGTTATACCCCTTCAAATCACACATTAGAGATTTAAAAAATTCAAGTCTGCCTCTTAAATGTTTTTGTCACTTGACTTTTCTATATCCTTTATTTTTGATGTAGAGTTTGCTTTTCCACATATGAAGATAAGTTTTTCAAAGTATTTTTTTTAAATCTATGCTTTATCAGCTTAAACAAGACAATAATACAATAATAGGAAAGACTTTTTTTTTCTAAAATTCTCATTCTTTGTGACTTAAAAAAATTATCTGTATTGTAAATGAATAGTGGGAGTCAATTCAAGGCAGATCAACAAGCAAATATCAATTCAGCACCTATTCATTCAGAGCATTGTGCTAAGGAGGTGGAAAAATCATTAAGACTGTTTTGCATTCCACAGCTCCCAGTTTAGTACACTTCTGTGCACAAGTTGCTTCCATCTTTAAAAATCCCTCACTAAAATGTACTATCCCAGAAAGCTATTTTCCTATGTCTCTTCTCCCTCTTTTAGTCAACTTTCTTGGAAAAAGCTTTTTAGCCCTGAAGCTCCACTTTTGCAGTATGGTTTCCAACACCATCATTCAACAGAAGCTGCTCTCTTCAAAGTTCACCAGTGATTTCTTAATTGCTAAATCCAAGGGTTTTTCCCCTCATTCTACCCTCTCTATGCAGTACCTGATATTATTAGCCTCTTCATCCAGATGGGTTTTTTGTGACTCTTCTGTCTCAACATATATAAATGTTCTTTCTCAATCTTTTTTACTAGATCTTCATCCATAGAACGTCCATTAACTGTGTTCATTCTCAAAGAAAATCAATGACATCATGAGCATGATGTCTTGACTTGTGTATAAATTGAATTTAAGTAAGGCAGAACTTCTTCCAGAGTCATTAAAGTCCCAGTGGCAAGACAAAAGTCAATATGATTGACAATGGCCCTCATATACAGTGGATGACCTTCGCCTTTATAAATTAAGATCTAGGATCTGTCCTGAACTTTCTTCTCTTTTTCCTCCATACTAAGAATTCTTAACCTTTTTTTTGGAAGGAGAAGTCATGACTTATTTTAACAGTCTAGTGAAACCTATGGACTCAGAAGGTTTTGTTCCCTACATTGATAAAGGAAATGTGAAATTTTAGCTAAAGGATTCTGAAAATTAGGATATATATTTTTTCTCCATCCAAGTTCATAGATCTCCTGAAATCTATCCATGGACTCCAGATTAAGAACTTCTACACTATATTATATGAAAGGTGATCTCATTAGCTCTCACAGGTTTTGTTATCAACTTTATGCAGATTATTCTCAAATCTGTTCATTTAGCCCTACTCTCCTGAGCCTCCAGTTGCCTCACTTGTTGAACAGTTCAAATTGAATGTCCTAGGCATCTCAGACTTGAGATATCTAAAATAAATTCCATTATCTTTCTCTCCAAAACCCACCCTGTTTCAGAACTTCCTTATTCCTGTTGAGAGCACTACTATCTTCCCATTCCCCCCAGGTTTTCCACCATGATGTCATCCTCAGCTTATCACTCACTTCACATAGCCAATCTGTTGCCAAACTTTGTAATTTTTTCTTTAGAACAAATGTCCCCTTTCACATATGTCCCCTTCTCTTCATTCACAGAGCCACCATCCTGCCTCAAGTTTTCATCATCTGTTGCTTTGGTTAATTACAAAAGACTTCTGAGTGAATTTTCATCCATCCTCCACACATGTGTCAAAGGGATTTTATCCTCCCTATTCAATAAACTCTAGTGACTCTCTACTATCCTTAGGATAAAATAGAAATTCCTTTATTTAGCTGCCTGTTGTGCCTTCAGTGTTTTCCCCTCCTAATTCTCTAGAATCTCTGGCTTCTTTCAAGTTTCAGTTACTGTATTACCTCCATAAGAAAGCCTTTTCCAAGTCCCTAGATACTAGTCCCTATCACTCCTAGGCTGGTTGATTTGATGCAATATATTTTTGTTTTCAAATTAATAGAAAAATATAATGCTGCAGTGCTATTCCAGTGAAGAAATTAAACAAAGAGATATGTGTGTATGTGGGAGGGCTATCCACATATATACATTTTTATGTATATATATGTGTGTGTGTGTGTGTTTTGTATGTCTGTGGATATGTATATGCAGATACGTATACATGCATGTAGAAATGTATAAATACAAACATATTCCTGTAGTCTCCCCAATAAACTCTTTGAGAGTAGAGACTGTTTCTGCTCTTTCTTTATATCTCCAAAGCTTTATCCCATAAATGTTTGATAAATATTTGTCAACTGATTGATTATTAGTAGGAGAGGAAATAAAAGGGATGTTTTTTACAAAACTACTTAAGGTCATAATACTGAACTCCTGAAATTATGTGAACCATTCATAACTTCCATAGAGAATGATTTGCTTAGACCTAGGGTTGGTTATGTTACAAATATAAAAGTTAAGAGCTTTTAGGATTTTAATAGTCTTTTCTCCATCCTTTCCTTTCCATATATATAGGTGCTGATGTTCAAAAAGGCAAGTATTGGGATACTCCATTACATGCTGCTGCTCAACAGTCCAGCTTAGAGATTGTGGGTATTCTGCTTGAATTTGGGGCTGATATCAATGCTAAAAATACAGAGTTTCAGCGGCCTGTGGATGTAGCTACTCCTAGAAGCTTGGTTGAGAGGATGTTGCTACAGCAGGAAGGTAAGGGGGAGAAAGGTTTTTATATGTATACTCCTGAAAATATTTGCAATTTTTAAGTCCATGACTTATTCATATATTTATAAATTTCAAGTAGGAAAACTGAATAAATGTGATATATTTTGCAGTTTTTAAATTCATAGAAAATTATAATACTGAAATATTGTTCCAGTGGAGAAGTTGAACAGATTGTTGTTGTTTGTTGTTGTTGTTTGTCCTTCGTTCTTGAAAAGTACCAAGACATCAGTAGTGTGGTGCCATGATATGCAAATGAATTGGATTTAAGTGAGGGACACAGTGCAAGGTCACCTGACTCACCTTCCCCTCCAAAGCCATCTGGGTTAAATGGCAAGATATAGATAGGAAGATTGGAAATGGCACTGAATGCAATGGAAAACATACCCAAAACATGAAAAATTCCTTTGCCACAATCATCAATTAATCAAATATTTATTAAGTGATCACAATGTTCCAGCCACTGTGCAAAGTATAAAAAGAAGCAGAAGACAATTCCTGCTTTCGGGGAGCTTTTACAGTCTAGTGGAAGAAATGACATAGAAACTAATATGTACAAACAAGCTCTATACAAGATAAACAGAAATAATTAACAGAAGGAAGATATTGGAATTAAGAGGGGTTGGGAAGATGAGATTTAAGTTGAGACTTAAGGGAAGCCAGACAGCAGAGATGAGGCTCCCCACATGTTCCCAGACATGAGAGAACCTGAGAAAATGCCTGGAGCCATGAGATGAGGTGCTGTGCTCATGGAAAAGACAGGAGGCCAAAGTCACTGAAATGAAGCATATGTAGCCTGGAGTAAGGTATAACAAGATAGACAAGGTAGAAGACTAGGTTATGAAGTGCTTTAAATGCCAAATGGAATATTCTGCATTTGATCTTCAAGGCAATAAGGAACCGCTGGAATTTATTAAATAGAGCATTGACATCATCGAATTTGCATTTTGGGAAAATTATTTTATTGGCTAAATAGAGGATGAATTGGATTGGGGAGAGACTTGATGTAGGAAGGAATACTCACCAGCAGGATACTGCAATAGTCCCGGGGTAAAGGGATGAGGGCCTGCACACCAGCAGAGTAGCAGTGTCAGAGGGAAGGGGGAGTTTTTAAGAGATATTATGAAGGTGTTATCAACAGACTTTGGCCACTTATTGGATCAGAGACTGATGACCCTTGGACCATTTTTTCAACACCTTCTTCAGTTGTCAGTCATCAAATTGAAGATTAGCTTAGTTGGCCTCCATGGTCTTTAAATACTTAAGGATACTCTGATTCCATAGATTGAGTCATCTAATTTGTTCCCCTAGAAAAACTTCACCAAAACCTTCATAGACAGACTAAGAAAAGTATATCCTTTTTTAAGGATTTGCAAGGAAATCTCTTCCACAGCCTTTCTTTACAGACAATTTTGCAATTATTATTTAGGAAATCTGGCTTTTTTAAGCTGAATTTTTCTAACTAATTTCCTCAGATTCTATTCCTTGTGAAAGGTAGATTACATTGTTGTCATTGTCTCTATTTAGTGATTATGTTTGACAAATAAAAAATTGAGACATCTGATTTAACAAAAAGATTTCTTTTGCAAAACTTTTTTACAAGTTAATATTCTTTTCTTGAACATAGGACTTGGCCTAATAAATATGGGGTATATTGTCATTTTATATATTTCATTATTGTTGTTTGTTGTTGTTTTGCATGAATATAGACAATCAGTTAAGGGACTTCATTTGTTCTCTAAGTGATCCTAAATATATTTGGCATATCACATTCAGCTCTGGACACCACATTTTAGGAGAAAGAACCCTAATTATCTGGAAAGTATCCAGAACAGAGTGAACTGGGATAATGAAAAGCTTTGTGATCATTGGTTGTTTGGCCTGACTAAAGGGAGACATGAAAAACTGTCTTCAGGTATTGGAAAGGCTGTCGAGTGAATGAGGAATTAACTTGTTTTTCTTGCTCACAAAGGACAGAAGATTCAGAATGGCAGTTGTGGGCTATATGTCTAGCTTCCTAATAATTGGAGCAACCTCAAAGCAGAAGAGGTTATGGATTTGTCCTCATTCAAGAGTCCAAGCAAAGAGTAGATGACCATTTGCTAATGTCATTAGTGGGGGGATTTTTAGTGAGGTGAGGGTTGGATCAAATGGTTGCTGGAGTCCTTTCTAACTTTAACATCTTGGGATTCTATGATTTTTTTTAACTCCTCATAAATCCAACATGGAATTCATTTTGAACTCACTCCATCTTTCTTCTTAATCCTTTCACTTGTTGAATTACATGATTCACAAAAATAACACAAGATTCTAAGAATTTTAGAATTGGAAGTGACCATGGAAACTATACTCTCCATCCCTCTCATTTTGCATATAAGGAGATTGAATCCCAAAGTCTGATTGAGGTAGAACCAGGGTTATAATGTTCTGTCTACCTCACCCACCTCCAACCTCTATTGGAGAACTCTTTCAACAATGCTATGCAATTAAAAAAACAAACACAAAAAAGCAAAATAAATGCCCATGTATATAACTAAATGCCATTAAAATGTAAATTGACTTAATATGTTGTGAATCAGAGAAAGAAAGGAAATAATTTTGAGGAAGAGGACAAAATATGGCTTCTGTTTTATTTTAAATATTAAGTACAGTAGTAAATAAATGATCCTGTTGAAATATAAGTACTGTTTTCTGTCATAAATATAAGAACTTTAGAAGTCTGTATTATTTTCTAAAGAACAATTTCTAAGAAATATGTGAGTTATTTTTCTGAGAAAACAGATAAACATCTTGATTCAAACTGTGTCTGTAATGATGCCTTGATTGATTTTCTGATTCTTTAACTCAACAAAGATTTTAATATTCTTTGCTTTTATTATGAATATATCAATAATGCTAACTATCTGATCTTGGGCAAATATCTTTGCTTCTGGGATCACTTTCTTCATCTATAAATATAAGAGTCACTAAACATATACTGAGCATCTACTATGGGCCAGGCATTGTGCTAAGCACTGGCTGGGAATAATTAAAAAAAAAAAAAAAAGTAAAAGATAGTCCTTGCTCTTAAAAGACTGACAGTCTGATGAGGGTAGAATAGTTGATCACTAAAGACCTTTCTAGCTCTAAATATGCAAATCTGTGATATCATACTAATCTCTACTTATACTTTCTCTCATGTATCCTTTAAAAATACTTATAATCAATGTGGATATTGTACTCCTAGTGCTGATTTTTTCCCCTTTATACTACTTGATCATATTCTTTCCATTTAATAATAATAATAATGTTTATTATGTACCACTCACTGTGCTAAGTATTTTATAATTATTATTTAATTATCCTCACAACCACCCTTGGGGGGGTAAGTGTTATTATTATCCCCATTTTACAGATGTGAAAATTGAGACAAATGAGTTAAGTGATGTGCCCAGGGTTACACAAATGAGGCTGGATGTGAACTCAGACCTATACTGAGTCCAGTCCTGATGCTCTATCAGCTACACTACTCAGCTGTCCTTAATTCAGTTTGTGAACTTTGGAAATGGATATCATGTAATTCTGTTTTAGTCTTTGCTTAGTAGTTTCTGGAAACTTGTATTGCTTTAATTCAACAGGCACTTATTAAATATCTACTGTATGCAAAATGAGAGACCAAAAGTAATAGCCAAGAAGACCTACGATCAAGATGTGCTTCAAGTGCTCTGTTTTGCTAATAATTTTCTTGAGACTATAAATTATGAATGAATAAAGTTGCGTATAAGTTTAGATAATTTGTATTACTGGAAAGAATTTACATACAGGGATTTTCCCATTCCAGCAAAATCACAGGTCCAGATCTACCCTCAACTCCAAAATGTGCTCATCCTAATACTAGACACTGAGTAAATCAAGACCAAAGGGGGGGAGGGGAGGGAAAGATGGGGTGGGGAGAGATACATAGCAATACATATGCTTGTAGAAACAAACCAGGACCAAGGTTCTCAGTAGACAAGATCAATAACCACTGGTTTCTACACAGTTAATAAACAATTTTGAGGGACAGGAAAACAGGGCTATAAGAGATTGAGATTTCTTGTTGGTAAAAAAAAAAAATGGGAGACACTGATACGAGAGGGAAAAGGGGTCGTTTTGTAACATTCCTTAAGTAGAGAGATCGTGGGATTCAGAATCATCTTATGACTTCTCCAAAATCAAGTGACTTAAAACAGCTGAAACATAACTTCACAAAATGGTGGATAAAGGACAAAATGGAGTTATTAGTACTGTTTTTTTTTTTTTTTTAATGTAACAATACATGTTCCCCTTTTCAAGCTTACATATAGATGTTACAGTAAATTTCATTTCTAATCACTGCTTCTCTGAACAGTTTGGAAAAACACAATTTTTGATTAAATTTCCCCTTTGGCCTAAACACAGTCCTTTAAAAAAAAAAAAAAAAAACTTACATACTATCCTCAGTTTGAAGAGTAAAATTATCTCCTAATCTTGCCTTTCAGAAGCCAGAAAATTAGGAGTGTAACCCCCACTTGTATTTCAGCTTGAAGAGGCAATTTTTATCCAGAAATCTGAACTCCCGTCAATAAAATGTACGATATAGAGCATATCATCTGTTGAGTAATGTTTGGTTGAAGGGCTTGATAAAATGTTGAAGCACAGAAAAATCTACATGGGTCTTGGTTGACAAAAACCTTTTCTACTTTATTTATAGCTACCCCAAGCTCTCTGTGCCAACTTTGCCGGCTGTGTATCCGCAACTGCATAGGAAGAGCAAGACTACATCTTGTTCCCCAGCTCCAGCTTCCAAAGCTCCTGAAAGACTTCCTACAATACCGATAAAGCAGTAAACTCACCCTTGATGACTCAAAAAGAAAATGTTGCTGTTTGTTCTCTAGAATGCTGTATGTTTCCTATCCAAATATCCTGGGGATACGGTAAAATAGAGTGTGAGAACCCTCAGGAAAGATGTGTAGATAGCTATAGCTTAATATCTACTAATTGGATGTTGAATTATTTTGGTTGATGTTAACTGTTCTTTGTATCTTATGTATTGAGGCACCATATGGTCTAGATTTCATTAGCTAGTCCAGAGAATACTTTTGTTTATATAGGACAAAAAAAGACCCTCTACCATTCATGTAATCTAATCTTCAAACAGAAATAGAAATGCAAATGCTTATTAAAACTATTCAATTTATATTACATTGTGAAATGTAATCTATATTTCTTCAGATGTCCAATTAGTGGCTTAGTTGTATCTACTGAAACTGTTTATTGCACTTTGTTTTTGTATAACTGTAGACTGTGACTCATAATTTGGAAGGAATAGAGATCTTGCATCTGAGTTATACTGTATTAAAAGAAATTCCCTGTAGTGCTTTTTTTTTTGTTAAAGAAATAAAACAATAGGTGTTGTTTATTCAGGGTGGACGTACTATCTTGGCCCGTTGAGTTACCTGCTAGGATCTCCAGGCCTGTCATTCACCTGTCACATTTCTTCCTTCTGAGGGACAGACTGCAGTATCAGAGATTTCTTCTCATTGTTTACACACATCAGTTTAAGAACCCAGAAACAGAGTCAGGAATTGTGAAGCAGAGGTAGTAAGCCAAACAGGTAGGACTGACACTTAGTGAAATTAATTAAGAAGCCATAAGGTACACTCCTCGGTCTCCAGAGGATTCAATCCAGCACTGAATAAAATGCAAGATACACTTTTTAAGAAGAAACTGGTGAAAAATTACTTAGTTTTAAAAAGAAATACTAGTAGAATACTATTTTAATAAGCTAAAGTGACATCAAAATCTGCAACACTGTATCCAAATCTCATTAATGGTGTTTTGTTGTTGTTTACAATAAAATGTAGTGTTTGTTATGTTTATACACAATAAATGAATGAATGGTATAGAGATGGGAGAGAGGGGAATTATGAATATGAGGGGTTATTTCTATACCAATGGTGCCTGCAAGGGTAAATATGACTGTATTCATCCCTTGAAGTTGTAAGTATATTTGAGTGAAATGTAAAATATTCTTAATAAATTCTGATTTTTTTCAAAATTTTGTATTATTGATTTCATATGTGTTTTAATAAATAATAATCTTTTTATTATAATAAGGACATTCGGTCAGCTCCAAGTGGATATTTCAGATTTTTCCAGCTAACAAAGCACCCGAGAAATACTATCAGTAATTTTGTGAACTATCAAATGGTCAGCAATTTAGTTTAAAAAAGCTAAGTAAGTTACAAAGACACTCAGCATTTCGCACTTTGTCTCTAACTATAAATCAATGGCCTCCAAGATCTCTTTATCCCATACATAGTATTCTTAAAGACCTTCAGCTGTTAGATTTTTTAAATGGTAAGAATGTAGGCCAGTGGTCCCCAAACTTTTGTTCTCAATATCTTTATCCTATTAAAAACGATTGAGGATCTGTCCAAAGAGTTTTTGTTTATGTGGGTTATAGTTATAGATATTGATCACATTAAA
The DNA here is from genome assembly GCF_902635505.1 of Sarcophilus harrisii. Taxonomy (NCBI): domain Eukaryota; kingdom Metazoa; phylum Chordata; class Mammalia; order Dasyuromorphia; family Dasyuridae; genus Sarcophilus; species Sarcophilus harrisii. The sequence continues at coordinate 107,240,579 of NC_045431.1, read as the reverse complement.
AATAAAAACTAATTATGAATTTGTAGACTATCTGAAAGGATTTCATAGATTCCCAGACTGCTCTGAACCATACTTTGAGAACCACTGATGTAGGTTATAGGGGGTGGTGTCAACCATCCTTTGCAGCACTTTAGACACTTCCTCACATAGCGAGAGAGGTGGTAAGGGTCCTCCAAAAATTTACCCTTGGTACAAAGCTCAGTGAATATGTAACCATTAGAAATCATAGTTCACTCATCTGTTCCACTGTATTTGTTTTTACTGGTTAGCTGGAGCATATGGTTAATTCAAAGCAAAGGCATGTAAGAAAAATAGCAACAGAATATGATCCCCAAATCTTGAGCATAGTTTGCCACAAAAAGTCCACATATCATGAGCAGGAGTGACGTACACACTCAGGATACGTGTGAAAGGCACAATATTAGGAAGATGAATTAAAGTCCTGCCTGTCTGGTTGGGTGACCCTGGGCAAATCATTTAAGCTTCCATCCTTGATTTCCTCATCTATAAAAATAAAGGGGAATGTGACTCGATGGTTTCTGGTCTCCCTTCCAGCTCTATGTGTCCCAGCTTTTTACTGTGGTTTGCTGCCCCATATGGGATCCCATAACAGAATGTGTGGGGATCATGAAATTATGAAATGGCTGTAAGCTACTAACTCTCTACATTTTCTTGTCTACATTTTATGGTTTTTCTTTCTTACTATCAGTGTGTCAATGATTAATTCTTGCAGCTGCCAGTATGCCTGCTGAGCCTTCTAATCTGTTTTGGGGTTGGTAAATAAAGAGTTAGAATTATGTGTCAATTAAAGGAAATAAAGTGTGAATCAGGGCTTGAAGGGAATTTTTCCTAAAAGTAAAGTTTGTAATAAACTTTAGTGTAGATTTTGTGATAAATTTCAGTAGCTCAAAGGGCTTTTGTTTTTAATTTCTTTTTTTCTGGGATTCTTCTGGATTCTTATGTTCTTGAAAAGCTAAAATTACCATGTACATAACCAAAACCACAACATATTTTTAAAAAATTTTCAAACTTTATTGAGGATATTTAGCATTATACAGATTTTCCAACTATAAGTAATTATATATAAACAAATTTGAGTATCTTTACTGTACATTAAATGCTAAATGGGTAGAGACCTGAAAATATCCTTATTACATAGGGTTTATTCTTTTAATATATTCATTTCATTTAATCAACAAGTATTTATTGAAAATTTGCTGTTTCAAGATTGTATGATAATCAACTATGACAGACTCTTTTCAGCAATGTGGTGATCCAAGACAATTCCAATAGATTTGGAATGGAAAATGCCATTTTCATCCTGAGAGAAAACTATGGAGATTAAATGTGGATAGAAGCTTAGTGTTTTCACCTTTTGTTTGTTTGTCTGTTTTGAGTTTCTCGTTGTTTTTTTCCCCTTTTGGTTTGATTTTTCTTGTACAACATGAGACAAATATGGAAATATATTAAAAAGTATTATATATATATATATAAAACATATCAGATTTATGTTTTAGGGAAGGGTGAGGAAAAGGAGAAAAGGAGAAAAAATTCATGGAATACAAAGTCTTACAAAAATGAATGTTGAAAATTATCTTTACACTTCAGTGTGCTTTCTACAGCCCCATGTTGGGGTGCCAAAATGTACTTTCCAGACTAGGTCTCTGGAGGATCTCAGAACCAGCTAGAGTCCTTGTTCTTAAAGAAGGAATGATAAGGCAGGTACTTACATGGATGGTCAAATATGGAGTCTTTATTTCAAGTTCTCTCGGCCTTAAATACCTTAGTACAATAGTACCACCATAGCACACTGAGCATGTGCCAACTATATAATAGTAAGATTACATCACCACAGACACAGAACATGTGCTAACTATAAGCACCCTTCTATTATTATGAAAATGCCTCTTTGCTGCAAGTATCACTTCTTCAAGTAGAACACAGGTTGTCATGCTGACTTCTCAGGAAGGCCGAGATGCCCCTAAGGGGAGATGAGAGGGGAACTAGACATTGTCAGCAGATTCCCTGTGGGTTGAAGGATCTTACACCTCACTGAGAGTTCCCCACTGTCTGTGGCTCTCTACATTACATGTATTTAGAAAAATAATATACAGTTGAGGGGAAAAAAGAAGAAAATTTGCTGTTTCAAGGCACTGTGAATCTATTTCATCTACTTGGGCAAAGCAGTGTTAGTCCTAAAGTAGCAGAGCTCCAGGACAAGAACATTGGATCTGGTTTCAGAGGACCTGAGTTCATATGTTGGTTATAAATTCATTGTTTGTATGACCCAGGTAAGTTATAGGTTCAAAGAACTGATCTCAAAGGTCATCTAATCCAATGCTTTCCTTTTGCCAATGAGAAAAAAAAAGTGACAGGTAGTAAATAGAAGACCTGGGAATTAAATTTCTGGCATCTTCAAGCCTTGATTTTCATTATGTATAAAGTAAGGAAGTTGAATTCTTTGACTTAATGGTCCCTTCCAGACCTAAATCTACGTTAATATGGAAGGTAATGTGTTAATATTTCATTTTAAATTAAATGTGATCATTGAATTTTTTTTTTTTTTTTTTTTGCTAAGGCAATTGTGACTTGCCCAGGGTCACACAGCCAGGAAAGTGTTACGTGTCCAAGACCAGATTTGAACTCAGGTCCTCCTGATTTCAGGGCTGGTGCTCTATCTACTGGGCCACCCAGCTGCCTCATTGAATTCATTTTTTTCATGAGAATTCTATTCACATTTATTTTCAAATAGGCAGTGAAACTAAACCTGGAATTTAAAAAGTAAATGATGAATGGCACATTTCCCATTTCTCCTATGGTTGTTGTTTTAGTCATTTGTGACTCCTGTCCGACTCTTCACTATCCCATTTGGGGTTTTCTTGGCAAAGATAATGCATTGGTTTGTCTTTCTCATTTTATAGATGAGGAAAGTAAGGTAAACAAGATTAAATGACTTGCTCAGGGTCACACAGCTAATACATGTCTGGGGGCAGATTTGAACTAAGGAAGTCTTCCTGACTCCCAGGCCCAGTGTTCTATCCACTGTGCCACCCAGCTGCTGCCTTTCTCCCATGCAGCTGGTGTCAAAGAAATATGGTTTCTAGAGTGGTATTTCAAATTTTAGCATGTTTTGTATTTTTTACCTTATTTTGAGTATTATTCTTCAAAAAGAAAATATCTTCTCTTCTCATACACTGTCTGTCAGCATCATTATTCTGGCACTCATCATCACCTAACTAATAGCCTCCTTCCTAACTGCTCTTCCAGCCTCCAGTCTCTCACGTCTCTAATTCATTATTTATATGGGTGCCAGCATTATTTATCTAATGCATAAATCTGACCATGTCACTCAAGTGCTAAGAAATCTTCAGTGATTGTCCCATTACTAATAAGGTAAAATAACAAACTTAGTAGCCTGGCATTTCAGAATCTCCTGCTGCTCCCAGTCTAATACCAAAATACTTTTCCAATCTTATTTCACTCATTTTCATGCATTCTCTATTTCTCTCTGCCCCATTACTTTTATTAACCTATCTACCAAACCAATGAGTAGAAGGCAACCTTTTGACAAATAATAGCATCTTATTTTATGATACTCTGTTGAGCTCATTAATTTCATTTCCATTATTAAAGATGATTTGCAGTAAGAATTTGCTTCCATATTTTAGGGAGATCTTTAGTGATAAATGAATTTTGGTGCTATTATTTCTAAATATTTAGTTATTCAATGAATTACTTGGTAAAGTATGGATCTCTTCACCAAAATTCCTTTTAAAAGTAATAAGACTACTTATCTGACTTTGAACCCAACCTTAGAACACTGTTTTGGCAAGTTGGGATGAGAGGAGAAGCACCATACATAGTTGACATTGGCAGAATAACCCTGTAAATATGGATGATGGTGGTCTGATTAGAAGGCCAAACACTAACTTGCTTCCAGTCATCAGATTCCTGCCCTCTCAGTGATATGGGCCACAAATCTGATTGGAGGTGATTGCTTGAAAGGTGTAAAAATGCCAAGGTCAGCATTCTATGGTTGTTGCTGACTGTGTAATATAAATGGACTACCAACTCAGTCAATCTGAAAATAAACTGAGCCAGTGCATTTAACAATTAGAGACAATTCTTGGATTTCAGAGAACCTGCAAAGATTCGAAATATTAATTCATTATTGGTGGAACTGTAAACTAATCCAACCATTTTGGGAAGCAATCTGCAATTATTCTGAAAAAGTTCTTAAACGGCATATTTCCTTTGACTCAGAAATATCATTACCAGATTTATTTCCAAAGACAATTAGAGAAAAAGAAAATGAACCGATATGTTCTAAAATATTTATAGCAGCTCTCTTTGTGATGACAAAGAATTGGAAATTGCAGGAATGCCCATCAATTGAATAATGACACTTTGTTTATGAGAATGATGGAATATTACTGTAGTTTAAGAAATGATGAGATCAATGTTTTAAGAAAATCAGATAGACTCGTATAAGATAAAAACAGTAACATGAGCAGAACCAAGTATATAGTAATAGTCATATTGTTTTAAGAGCAATTTTGAGTAAGTTATTTTGGCTATTATAAGTATCCAATCTAATTACAGAGGACATATGAAGGAAGATAATATCTGCTTCAGAGAAAAAATTGATAAATGGAAGTATGTATAGAATAGTAAAATAATATGTATACATGTACATATATATTTATATATGTATATATAAATATATATATATATGTGTGTGTGTGTCTAATAGTAGCCATTTTGGGGATGGGAGGGCAATGAAGATGGGAAAAAAAATTTATATGATAACTTCATTATATATTTATAAGGAATAGCAAGTTGTACATACTAGATTTGCAGTTTCATGTACAAGTTTTTAAAAATTAGTTTATTATGGAAACGTTTGTTTTATTCTACAAATTAAAAAGAAAACAAAAAAAGCAAAGTATAAAAAAGCTGAGAGGCAACTAGTGAAGCTGGTAGCTGCACGGGTGAAGGGTTTTCTTCTAATGCAGATGAGGGGCCCCAATATATAGTCTCTGACCCAGCTGTTCCACTTCCTGCTAAGATGGGAGCCCCGAGACTGAAAAAGAGCAGAACTGCGCCAGGGATTGAGGAACTCCCCAGATTGCTAGACAGCTTCACTCAAATCTTCTTACTGCTCTCAAGATGGCTGTAACTTTTTCCATAACTTGAGGGAATTTTCAGGATCTCCTTTAACCAAGCCATTGGGACCTTCATAAGGGGTATACTCTTTATCCCTTATTAGATGGTTGAAATGGTAATTCTAACCCAGGAAGCAGCTAAGGGCTATCTGTAAAGGAGAGGGTGAAGTTACCCAAAAAATGGTTTTAAGAGATTAGATTTATTTGGTCCTTCCAAGGTCCACTCTAAGTTATGTCCAATTGTCTCTGGGGCAATTAGACACACACACACACACACACACATATATATAAATATATGTATACATGTATACATATTATTTTACTATTCTATACATACTTCCATTTATCAGTTCTTTCTCTGAAGCAGATATTATCTTCCTTCATATGTCCTCTGTAATTAAATTGGATACTTATAATAGCCAAAATAACTTACTCAAAATTGTTCTTAAAACAATATGACTATTACTATATACTGCACTTCTAGGTGGAGCTCAGCCAGAATGGCTTCAGACTTTAGCTATAGCTATAGGCCTAGTCATAGGCTCCCCCCCAACCAAATGGTGAAATCTGAGCAGCCTGTCAAGGCAGTTGTGCTTTGAGCAAGTTCTGCTGTCAGTGCAAATACACACTGGGAATGCTGAGGTTCCCTATAGGGGCCACCAAAATGTTGAGGTTACAAAGTGTAGATTTTTCTCATCTCACAGCACCAGGATGATGGAGTTAGCCACCAAATGATAGGGTACAGGGTAAAACCCCAAAAGTATATTAAAGTTATCAGGGAACGCTATAAGTCATCTCAAAAGAATTTTTACGCTTAGGTGGCTTCCAAATCAAGGAGCAAAATTTTAATTATGCTGCTAAGAGCAGGCTAAAATGCACAATAGTCTTTATCGAGGAAAAGGGGTTTTAGCAGTTAACAAAGGGAAAGACAAGTTCCCTAGTAGAACTTACAATTAACCAGGAGGAAAATGCCATTAAAGGGAAGACATCACCAGAAAGGTAGGAATATGCCATTGACTGACTGGCAGACTAAATTCATAAGAGAATTAGCAGACCAACTTCAAAAGGGGGGTTTAGGGGGAAATGGGATTACACCATTGACTATCAAACTAATCCTAAAATGGATTTAGCATCCTAAAAAATTAGCTATAATAAGGAAAAAGATGCCATGAGGCAGGAGTACTTCATGGTGGGCTATACCTTAAAAATTTGCATATAGAAAAGGTGGAGTTTCCAGAAACCTCCACCTGGGGTGGATTGTAGTTAAAAGTCCATTTGAACACATGGCCTACTTAATTGAGAACAAAAGTTCCACTGAAAACTGAGATGATCCCATCAGTACCCCTCCTTGTTTACCACAGGGAATAATATAATTTTATCAGTGTTTCAGGTCTCTGCTAATGCCCAGGACCTTATTAGGAATGTTGGGGAGGAGTCACAGTCCCCCCAACCTACAAGATGGACAATGGAGTTTTCTGTAAACTTCACTGAAATCTGAAGTGTCCCCCAATGTTTCTGTCCCAGAATCATTAAGGGGAAATGTAATGTTCTGGTTGGTTTTCTGAAGGTTTCAGGACCAGCCTTCATTTCTGCAGAGTAATCACCACAAGAATAGCCAGGTGTTGAAGTCCAAATTCTTTATTATCTCCTTCAAAGTCTAGTTTCCTTGCCTGGGGCTTCGGCTAGTTTTCTTGAGGTCTTCTGGAATGTGTCTTGGTTTCTATGGGGGAGGCAGGAAGCCCACCACGATGGTCTCTGTCTTGAAGTCTGTCTCACTCTGAGAGCTTGTGCTCTAGCCTCCAGCCACCACAAAGGTGGGAGATGAAATGAATCTGTCTGGCTGAGTTTGTCCCAGCTTATATGCTCTACACTGAGTATAAACCAATCATATCACTAGGGAACCATTATTTGTTGTAAGATTAAATCAATCATATTGAACTAGAGAACTATTAATCATCATGCTAAAATAGATGACCACTGTCTTATCAATTCTACTTGGTTAGCCCCTTGTAAGAATCCTTGTTTCGAGTACAGAGTTCTGGCCCATAACAGGGAAGCTATGGAAGGCAGTCCATAGACAGAAGGGATGCGATGGAATCAGTATTTGTGTGGGCCCGTTCAGCAGCTTCTTGGCACCTTACTATGAATAGGTCCAATGGAAACCCTTAGAGTTACCTGAATCATCTCATGTAGTTAACACCATACCATATCAGGGAGCGAAAGATACTTCTTTAGTGATGGAGATGAAAGAAGCTGGAATAGTTCATTATACCAGATCCCCTTACAACAACCCTGCCTTGCCTGTAAGAAAGGCAGGTAGTACCTGGCAGCTCACAGTGAGCCTACAGAGAACAAAGTACAATCATCCTGCCTATCTCTACACCTGTTACTGATCTTGGTGTTGTAGAATAGGCCCCAAATCTGTTGTATGAGGCTACCAACCTTGCCAATGCTTGTCTTCTATTCTTCTTGGGTGAAGCTAATCAGGAAGAGTTTGTGTCACCTGGGAAGGAGTCCAATATCCTTCCTAAGATCTATTTAAATTCTCTTTCATATGTGCCACATTATAGAGGGCGGAGATCTGAGACAGAACTCCCTTCCTGAGGACATTAATGTACACTGTGTGTACCTGTGTGTGGCCTGTGACCAGGCCAGCTGAGGTCAGCATGGCAGAGGCCCTGGATCAGATGCTGGCCCATATGGAGAACATGTGGTGGGAATTCAGTCCAAAGAAAATCTAGGATCTATCCTGCTTACATTTTAGGAAATAGTGAGTGGAGACAACCCAGAAGATTCCAAACACAGTCCAAAAATAAACTACTGATATTTGCTTCCCCGCTATGAGAGAAATGATTATTAATAACCAATTATTAATGTTGGAGGGGATCCAGGTTTCCCCCCCTTTTTATTTCCTCTTTTAAAGACAAGGCAACTGGGGGAGGATACCTGGGAGGATAGGAAAGGGGTATGTGTGTGTGTGTGTGTGTATGTGGAGTGGGTGTGAGTATATGTATATGTTATCTATATATCTATATATGTGCACATAAATATACTTTTTTGCTGGAATCATTACAAACTGTTAAGCCATTGGAGTTGATAGAGGCAATAATTATCTAATTTAGCATGGTTAATATGATTGATTTGATCTTAGAAAGAGATATTTTGGGCCAGAACTTGAAACAAGGTACTAAGTACAACTGATAGAAACGATTCTTGTGTTCACACCTTTACAGAGTTCATAAGTATCTAAGTACTCAATGGAGTTCACATGTTTGGGAGATTTCAGAGAGCATGCTGGGAGATATCCCACAATCCCACTCTCAGAGAAGTAGCATAAATATAGTTCCAGTGAGCCACTCGAGAGAGTTTTTCTCTGGAACATTGACTGGGGTTGGAGACAGAGCACTCTGGGAGATACAGAAGCCTACTCGCCTCAGTCGGAGTTGAGCTGGAGGCGATAAAGGACAAAACTGCAAGATCTCTTAGAATCAAGCAGAGAGATAGACCTTGAGCTAACCGGGCTATATTGAAGGAAACAATAAAAGATCTGAACTTTTATCACCTGGCTGTGTTTTGGGAAAAGAAACACCAACACTTTTTCTCAAATGTAGCTTGCTTGGGAATGGGGGAGGTGGGGGGAACAAAAGGGTGGAAAAAAGAATAAATAAGGTGAGCAGCAGAGAACCAAAAACAATTTACAGGGAAGTAAAGAAAAAATGGTCATTCATGAATATAATTTCTACTAATATTTATACTTTCTTGATCTGGTAATTTGTTGTTATATATTTTGAATCCTCCCTGATGTTCTACTGAGCACAAAATGTTCTTTTTTGTTTTGCTTTATTCTGTTTTCCTTTTTTTCTTACTGCTTTTTTCAAATAAAAAAATAAAAAGGGGAAAAAAAAAGACAAGGCAGCATTTGAAGAACAAAGCTGATGATGAGTAGAGTTAATATTTTCCTCAATCTTGGGGAAAGACCCCACTGAACTGGGAGAGCTTATTTTTGATTTAAGAGTAAAGAGAATCTAATCAAGATGAATCCTGGTCCGTTGTTTAACTATATAAGTAGTGGGGTACAGTAGATTCCCATTCCCTTCCTCTACCCCCCCCTGCAGTGTGACTTGATCAATCAGCTTCTCTTTTCCCCCATCTCTTCATAAGAATAAACCTACTTTTCATTATAATACTTAATTCTTTATCAACCAATAAGTTGATTTCCAACTGTCAGGATAATCCTTTTCCAATGATAATTAACCACTGGGGGGCAATGGAGTAGCCCCCAAGCCATCTTTGGTTAGGAGAGAACCATGCCTTCAATTTATTATTTGCTAGTCATAATAGACTATTAATTACCCAGAAGCTATTTCCCTCAAAATTTTCATTCAGTGTTTGTGTGGGCTCTGTCAGCAACCTGCAAGCAAGGCAGATGGTACCTGGTGGCAAGGTCAATCTCTTTTGTTCCTTAACTTGCCAAACATTTAATTTATCACAGCATTTACCCTCAAAGAAGAGGGTGCTGGCCTTAGAGCAGCACCTACAAGAGTGGACATTAATCTGTGAAGCCCTAACCACAGATCTCTGTGCTTTTTAAGCTTCAGGAGTAGAGAATCATTTGTAGTTTGATTTTATATTAGTATATAAACATATGAAATGGATGTGGGTTGAGAGTCACCACCAAATTTATCCCAGGAAAAATTTTTCTTTATGTTACTTTGTCTTTAAGTTTTAATTCTCACATGCCTTCTAAAATCCTTTATTTTTCAAGATCCAACTCAGCTGGACTCAATGAGGCTTTCCCTGATTCTCTACCCATTTCTTACACCCAAATAAAAAATCTTCTTAGGGCACTTTGGTTCATTTTTTTGCTCTGATCATATTGACCTTGTTTCATATTATGCAAACATAATGGCATCCCCTTAATCTCCCTTTAAGATTCTTTTGGGCTTTGACTTTATAATTTGCTCCACCCTCACCCACTATATATAAATTCAGTATTTCTCACACAGTAGCTGCTTCATTTGCTAAGTTAAAAGAAACATGAAACTCTACAATTTTTCACTATCTAGAAAATGAGGATAACAGGAAAACACATGTTAATATAAAATATTTAAATAAATTACATTCTTTTTGTTATTTTAATAAAGTTGCTACTGGTATCAGAATATATTGTAGGGTACTGACCCTTTTATTGGTAAACTACTTGATGACTTACCCTGAAGGATAGAAAAAAGAACACTTGTATAATATTTCCAGTACTTGTTCCAACCAAAATGCAAAACAATGCCTCTCTTCCAATCAGATTTCCCTCAAACCAGGAAAACTAATAAAAAGCAACTTATTAAAAAATGATATCTCAGAATTTTAAGGAGGGACAGACTGTTTAGAGAATTGTTTTTCAGATTAATGGAAGGGATTTATTTGAAGGCAGGATAATGAATAAGGAAAGTTTCTTACTTCTCAGAAATGCTGTGAGGATAAAATGAGATGTTTGCAAAGCATTTTGTAAATCTTAAAGCATTAAGTACTGATGATGATGATGATAGTGATGATTAATGATGGATACAAGGCATTGTGGTCTATCAATACATTTACTTGTGAATATTTTTAGAGTTTTAAAAGTTATAATTCACAAAAATGTAAATCAAATAACTGTAGGGAGTATGGAAAAAATTTTTAAGGACTGCTGATTTTATGTCTTACAATTGTTTTTTTTTTTGTTGTTTTGTTTTACCTAGTAAGGCACAGATGAGTCACTGTCCACTGTCCACTATAGGAAAAGTTAGGCAAAAGAAGCAAAGGGTAAAATGAGTGTATCAGGGATCCACAAGGAGTCAGAGACAGGAGGCTGATAGAAGATAGGATGCTTCAGTTGATTTTCTGGGATACTAATCAGAAGAGAGGCATTTCTTTGTATGTTGGGTGGAGCAGCTGCTGAAAGGGCCTTGAGAGCTGAATCCTACTGTGTTATACAGAACTGTTCATGCTCTTTGCTTTCTGGCATCATCACCAGGTTGAATGATGGTAACCTTTATCATCCCCCAAGGGGGACTGATGCTTGTGCTGCCTTCTATTGTCCTCTCTGGTGCCAGAAGTAGAAACTATGGTAAATAGGCTCTTTGCATCTATTTTACAGAGACTGGTTCTTTGCAAGGGAGAAGAGGCAGAGAACTGATTAGACAGAGCCAAATCCCCTTCCATTTACAGATCAGAGGAACTTGACAGTTTTTTGGCTTAAGAGAACTGCTTGTCATTACAATAGCTTGACACCTTCTCAGATCTTTGTGAGCTAAAAGAGCTGTCACGGCTTCCCTGGCTCAAAAATAGGGGTAGCTTTGCCCAAAAAGAGTGGTAAGGATCAGAAATAGAGCAGAGAAGCAATTTTCTGAGGAACAGATGACTTCTGAAGGAACAAAGGGCATCAACACTGTCAAGTCCTGAGTTATGTTGCCCAGGTGTATGGATATACCCACTCATGGCCCCCCATGCTAGTTTGTGTGTGGGCAAACACTTGCCTCAGATTTATGGATATACTATGATATTTTTATTATTCTTACTTTTGCCAATGCTACTTATTCCTTTGCCTTATTGAATAAATTTTTTAGGTGTATCCATCTTCCCACACCAAAGTTAATCTTAGATGAGGGGAATAAAGAGAGAGAAGTGGGGAGGGAGAGAAACTTATAACATACTTCTGGGAACTGTAATACGGATGACTGAGCTAGCCTAGAAAGTGGTACTATACTTGTACTACTCATTTTTAAAAGTAATTTATGTTTAAATAATTGAGCCTGATATCCTTTAGAGAATTTATGAGGATCCAGACAATAATAATACAGGATGGGAAGACATGAATAGACTTCCATATACATGAATACCATTGAAGTACTAACATTGGGAGATGGAGGAAAGGGTAGTTGGTCCAGTGAAGCATGTAGGCAGTTATGTTTATAAGCTTACTTTTTTGTTCCTTTTTTATATTTTTAAAATTTATTTATTTTTAATGCACACTGTTTTATGAATCATCTTGGGAGGGAAAAATCAGAGCAAAAGGGAAAAACCATGGGAGAGGAAAAAAAAACCCAACCAGAAAAAAGTGAACATAGCATGTGTTGATTTACATTCAGTCTCCATAGTTATTTTTCTGGATGCAGATGACATTTTCTGTCCAAAGTCTATAGGGATTACTTTGGAGCACTGAATCACTGAAAAAAACTAAGGTTTTCATAATTGATCATCGAATATTCTTGCTGTTATTGTGGACAATGTATTTCTGGTTCTCCTTGTTTCACTCAGCATCAGTTTGTGTAAATTTTTTCCAGTTCTAAAATTAGCTTATTCATTTTTAAAAGAACAATAATATTCCATTATTTTTAGATACCACAATTTTTTCATCCATTCCCCAATTGATGGGCATCTACTTATTTTCCAGTTTTTTGCTACTATAAAAAGAATTGCTACAAACATTTTTGCCCATGTGGGGCCTTTCCCCTTCTTTATGATTTCCTTGTAATATAAACCCAGTAGTAGCATGGCTGGGTTAAATAGTAGACACAGATAAACTCACTTCTAAAATCCTACTCTTCAATCATCTTCCTGAAACCTATGCCAATAGATCTAAGTTCGGCTGCATTATCCCAAAATGAGAAAGTATGTATTAGTCACAATTATGAAATTTTTATGTCATTACAACTGTGGAAGGTTGTCCTCTACCACAGAGAAAAATTGTGATCAGCCTGAGAGACAAGAGTATCCACTTATCCAAAGTTATAGGTCCTTAAAATAAGCTTCTTGTAGCTTGAACTGTTCCAGTAGGTGTGCATTTGGGAAGATGGACTTCCTGGCCATCTCCACTATTTGGTATCTCCATTTCAGCCAGCATTCCCATCTCCCTTCCCCACCTCCAAACTTGGACTTTGCCCTTTACCCAAGACACTGGGTTCTGAGAGTGGAACTTTCATATCTTATCTTGCCAGGACCCAGTCTTCCACACCATGCTGCCCTGTCCCTTTCCAGCTCCCTTTTATGTGATCTCTCCTTATAAAGAAATTCTCAAGAGCAGAAACTGTCTTGCTTACTTGTATCCTTTGTACTTAGCACAATGTCTGGTCCTTAATAAATTTAAATAATAGAAAACTTTCAAGTGATGCTTCCATCTCTTACCTCCATGGATGGGAGAAGCCTATTTGCTCTGCTACAGCCATCCAACAAGGAAAGTGGCTAGTTGTTCAATTAATCTGTCCCCTAGTCTACCTCTTCCCATGGTGAGGCAGTTATGGGATAGTTGATTAGGTGCAAATGTAACTCTTGTTTTCTCTGCTACTGAAGCTGCTCATGAGACTAATTTTTAGTACTTGTAAGTTATCAGTCTAAAACACCATGTGCTTTAAGAGAAAGCACAAACTCCAGTTTGAAAAATTGCATTTTTCAAAGCTGTTTTACAGTCACTCGTTTTTTAAGAAGAAAAACCTTCAAATTGGTATCTTATATCAATATTCATTAAGACAAAGAATGCATGCATATACTCTTCCTTGCTAATGGCACAGGGCCCATTTGGATAATCCTTAGAAACCTTCAAATTATTGCTGAATTCTATTTTATAGGCTGCAAAATGAAGCCAATTTTCTTTCTAGAAAAATTTCGGAATTTTTTTCAGAAATATTTCTAATTCAGTACATTTTAAGTATGATTATATTATACTTTCAGGATGCTTTTTTTTGGCTTTACACATATATTTACATGTAAACCTAAAATAATGCCTGCATATTCCTGAGAAAGGTAATTCAACATGATTTAAGAGTACTTATTTTTCTGTCTGTAAATAGGATACAAATAGTAACATAAATAGAATATTTTTTTATGTAGCATCACAACTATTAATACAAATAAAACAGGTCATTTTCTTGCTTATTTAAGTTGAGTACTGACAAGTATGAAGAGAAAATGGAAAATATTTATGATACTCAGATTATCCTGTGAAGAAAATCACACAAATCATTTTCTTTTTATTTACCTTTTTCTTATTTGTTTACATATTATATACAGGTTTACTAAGAAACACTACTCCCAAACTTTCTTAAAACTAGTATTGCTTTATTTAAATTTTTTTTAGTTTTCCAATTTATTCACATCATAGAAAAACTTCATCTAGCTTTACTGGAAATTCATTTAAAATGCAAAGTGAAATATTACATTATAAAGCTAAAATTTAAGATTAGAATTTTGTATTTTTAATTAGATATTTATTCAGCACATAAGAAATAAATGTCAAATAAACCAAATGATATTAAAGTACTAAAGAATTGTTTTTGAAAGAAAAAATAATTGGAACAAGATTATCAATCTATAAATAAGCACTGATTAAATGACTATAATCTTTGAAGCAGAAAGGCACCCCAGGGGATGCGAATATGTCTGGCAAGTCAAACTACTATCATCCCATGGACTACCATCTCCCCTTGTTTTTGACAAAGAGAGAACCTAGGAGCCTGAACTCAACTGCAGCCACTGCTGAGGGAAAAATCATCGTAGACGGGTCTATTCACATTCCTTTACCAGCAACCACTGCTGACTGACCATCACAAGAGCCCTGGGAGTGACAGGACCCTCCACAGAAGTGGCAAACTTGAGAATTACAAGCTTCTGGAGCTTTGTTCCCAAAGCTACCAAGTCAGGCCTGAACTAGATTAAAATATTAAAGAAGTGTTTTAACAAAATAAATAAAAATACAACATAAATGTTAATTTGTGATTTTCTAAGTCAATATCCCCATGGCTCCAGACTAAGATTCTTGGTCCTGCTAACGCTTGTTCTTCATAGCCATCATCCGAGGAAGCAGCTCTGGAGGACAAAGGGTCTGCCAGCACTAATTGCCAACCAATTCACAGATCCCTTAAGGAAGGCAAGCAACCTACATGAAGCTATAAAGTACTAGGGGAGAGAAAGGCAGCCCACTACCACCATCTCCACTGTCATCTCCCCTCAGACAACCCAGGATTCTGAACCCTAGATCTTGGGAAGGGTAATGCTTCTAATCTTTATGACAAATGTATTTGAATTGATGCAAAAGGAACTGAGCAAAACTATTTATATTGTAACAACACTGAAAGGCTGAACAACTTTGAAAAACCTCCAAAACTATGATTAATGTATTGTAATCAATCAGATATAATGATTCTGGAGGAATAATTATGAAAAACACGATCTACATCCTGACAGAAGAAATAGATTCATGATGCTAAATGAGATATGTTTTTGCACATGATTAATTCAAGAATTTGTTTTGCTTGACCATTCATATTTGTCCCAAAGGTTTTAGTCTTTGTTGTCATGGGTGGGTAATAATGAAAATTTGTTAAATTAAAAAATGTTTTTTTAAAAAGTATAATACTAATTAAACCAGTCATCTGTTAAATCTGGAAGTTGGAGTTGCTGAGAAAATTGTTTACCTAAGCAGAGAAATAGCCTGGAAGAGAAATCAGAAGTCTACCAGTATAACCAACTAAGCTTCACCCAATGACATCTTAGTCAAACACAGTTTAGATCAATTCTCTTTAATAGAAGCAGCATAGTTTTCTTTTCTTTTCTTTTATTTAATAGCCTTTTATTTACAGGTTATATGTATGGGTAACTTTACAGCATTAACAATTGCCAAACTTCTTGTTCCAATTTTTTACCTCTTATCCCCTCCCCCCTCCCCCAGATAGCAGGATGACCAGTAGATGTTAAATATATTAAAATATAAGTTAGATACACAATAAGTAGACATGACCAAACCGTTATTTTGCTGTACAAAAAGAATAAGACTCTGAAATATTGTACAATTAATTGGCTTGTGAAGGAAATCAAAAATGCAGGTGGGCATAAATATAGGGATTGGGAATTCAATGTAATGGTTTTTAATCATCACCCAGAGTTCTTTCTCTGGGCGTAGCTGGTTCAGTTCATCACTGCTCCATTGGAAATGATTTGGTTGATCTCATTGCTGAGGATGGCCAGGTCCATCAGAACTGGTCATCATATAGTATTGTTGTTGAAGTATATAATGATCTCTTGGCCCTGCTCGTTTCACTCAGCATCAGTTCGTGTAAGTCTCTCCAGGCCTTTCTGAAATCATCCTGTTGGTCATTTCTTACAGAACAATAATATTCCATAATATTCATATACCACAATTTATTCAGCCATTCTCCAACTGATGGGCATCCACTCAGTTTCCAGTTTCTAGCCACTACAAAAAGGGCTGCCACAAACATTCGTGCACATACAGGGCCCTTTCCCTTCTTTATGATCTCTTTGGGATATAAGCCCAGTAGTAACAAGCAGCATAGTTTTCAACACAAAAGCTGTTTATCAAGGAATATTTAAGGACAGTTCCTGAGACAAAAAGGGGTCATCAAAGTTTATGGATTAGCCTGAAGACATGGATTTTCCTCACATGCTTCCTTGGCAGGTTTCTATAACTATATACTTTGTCTTTCCTACAGAAACTGAATGCTTTTCTGATATATGACTAGATTTATCTGTGGATTGAGATATTCAAATTCTTGTATCTGCTTTATATATTTATAATGCTATTATTACTTCTTTTTGTTAAATAAATTGCTATGTTTAAGGTCTAATGTTATCATTTTGAGAGGGTGTGTTTGCATAAATTGAAGAATATTGATTGGAGCTTGACAAGTATAACTGTCATACTGGTTATGACAACCCTAACTGTTATACTGGTGAATAAAGGGAACATGTTCTCCACAAAATAGCTATATCCTGAGAGATCTGCACTAGTGAGATCAAGCAGGTGTGAGACAAACCAGAGAGTGAATCCAAGGCTTTATCCCAAGAGATATTAGAGATATGTCTATCTTAAATATAATGTGTCTAAAACTGAATTCATTATTCCTCTCCTGACATAACCCTCTTAACCTCCCAACCCCCTGTAACTGCTGCAAGTACTGCTATATTTCTAGTCACCCAGATTTACAGTCTACATGTCATCTCTCCAAATCCTATTAATTGTCAGGTTTTTCTACCTTTGTAACATCTCTAGCATATGGCCCTTTCTTTCCCATGATACTGTCACCACATTGGTTTAAACTTTCATCATGTCAAACTTGGACTATTACAATAGCCTTTTGATTGGTCTCTCCCCAACTACAATCTGTTTTCTATTTGGTTGTCAAACTGATCTTAAAGCACAGATCTGACCATGTCATCACTTCTCCTCTCTGACTCCCCAACATTTCCTCCCCACCTCATTCAATAAACTCCATCCAATCTCTTATTACCTTCAGGACCCAATACAGAATTCTCTATTTGGCTTTTAATGACTTTCATAGACATGGCCTCTAATGTTTGTTTTTTAACAGCTTATTCCTTCTCTGTTACCCCATTTAATTAGTGATCCTTTGCCAAGAAATTCCAACTCTTGGCATTTTCACTAGTTGTACCCCAATCATGGATTTTTCTTCTCTCACTTCTACCTCTTGGCTTCAATGTCTTTTTTTTGGGGGGGAGGGGTGCCAGTTAAAATCCCTTATTCAAGTAATATTTCCTGACCAGTCCTTTCCCTTTATAATCTTGTATATATTTGGTTGGCATGCTATATTGGCACACTACACTGTGAGCTCTGGTGTAAATTTTTTTGGTTTTATTGGTATCCCCAGTGCTTAATAGTGTACCTGGCATATAGTAGGCTATGAATAAAGGCTTGCTGACTTGACTTGGACAGGTGATTTCATTGGCATAATGTGTGAGCAAACTTCCTCTACCACTGTAGGGTAGTTTCTGCAACATAAATAGATTTAGAGAATTACTTAAGAGTGGATAGGGATTAAATGACTTATTAGGGAGCCTACTGTCAGTATGTCAGAGGCAGGATTAGAAACCAGATCTTATTGCTCTCAGACTTTATCCCTACACAGGGATGCCTAAGTACCAAATCTATACAAATTAATTTCAAAAAGGAGTGGGGATTGAGAATTGAGGAAAGGTCTCATTAAAAGACAGCTGAGTAGTGCTTTGAAAAAGAAATTATATCAGAAATGTTTTGCAGACTTTAGGTCACAGAAACATCAATTATTAAATATGGGTGGGGAAAATGAGCAAACTTTAAAAGTTTCACTCATCAGAATCCAAGACAAAGAGTATTTATATATAGATTTACTTTGGAACATCACATACTTGAACTACCAAAATCCAGATAAAATGCAGGGGCAGAGTGATCAAGACAAGGCAGGAGATAGGGAGAGTGCAGGATCCCCAGTTACTACAGGCAATCAGGCAGAATTAAATAAAGTTAAATACCAGAGTTGCTGTTTGTCCTTTATTGAGGAGGTCAAGTGACACCATGAGCAGTATCTTTTTTTTTTTTCCCCAAAACATATGCATGGATTTTTCAACAACAATCCCTGCAAAACCTTGTATTCCAATTTTTCCCTCTCTTTTCCCCCCACTCCTCCCCTAGATGGCAAAGCAATCGGGAAATGTTAAACATGGTAAAAAAAAAAATTATGTTAAATCCAATAGATGCATACATATTTATACAATTATTTTGCTGCACAACAAAAATCAGATCAAAAAGGAAAAAAATGAGAAAGAAAATAAAATGCAAGCAAACAACAAAAAGAGTGAAAATGTTATATCGTGATCCACACTCAGTTCTCAGAGAACTGAGTGTAGATGCCTCTCTTCATCACAAGATCATTGAAATAACCTGACTCATCTCATCATTGAGGAGAGCTGTGTCCATCAGAATTGATCATGATATAATGATCTTCTGGTTCTGCTCATTTCACCTGGCATCAGTTCATGTAAGTCTCTCCAGACCTCTCTGATAGTAACCTGTTGATCATTTCATATAGAACAATAATATTCCATAATATGCATATACCATAACTTATTCACCCACTTTCCAACTGATGGGCATCCACTCAGTTTCCAGTTTCTTGCCACTACAAAAAGGGCTGCCACAAACATTTTTGCAATATGAGTCTCTTTCCCACCTTTAAGATCTCTTTGGATATCCTGTGAAAGATGTAGAAGACCCTTACCCAATATGATTATTCAGAGGTCACACAGTAGAAGGCAGAAAAGTTGTTTATTGAAAAAACCTCCGGAGGATGAGCCATCCCATCGAGAGATAAGAAAGAGAAAGCTCATGGTAGGAGGGCTAAAGAAGTAGTAAAGATACATAGCTTTTATACAAGAAATTACATCACAAGAGAGCACTGAGAAGGGGAGGGGGAGGCATCTAATTGGTTGTTGCTATTTGGGGAGATTGGAATGGAAGTTTCTGTTTCCCCGAAATCTCCTGATTTCAAGGAAACAAAGTCAGGCCTTTAGGCTTAATCAAGCAGACAGTGGTCCAGCTAATAGACTAAATATCCATAAATGTTCTCAGCTCAGGTTAAGTAAATATGTTTTCTAGCTGGTCAAGGCTCAAGTAGATATGAGCCTGCACATATTATACAGGTCATAGGGGAAACACAGAAATAATAAAATACAGAAAAAGAATTCATACATTCCTGTAAGTTCTTCACCTTATCTATTCCCCACAGTCCTATAGAAATATTTCTGGATCAAAGGGCACATTTTGATAGCCCTTTGAGCACAGTTCCAAATTGCTCTCCAGAATGGTTAGATCAGTTCACAACTCCAACAATGTATTAGTGTGTCCATGGGAAATATCTTAATTTGTAAGTGAATCAGACTTAAGTGAGGTAAAATTGCACAGGTCATGAGCCTCACACTCTCTTGTGGAATCATCAAAGTCCAGTTGTTGAGGTGTACCAAATGTCTAGATTTGGGGGTACCTAAATGAAATTAGGGTGGTTAGGATTCGGCGCTCTCACCACCGCGGCCCGGGTTCGATTCCCGGTCAGGGAACCAAATGTTGAGGTGTAGACCACATGTTGAGGTCTACATTTGGGGTACCTAAATGAAATTAGGGTTCAGTTAAGGTCTAGTGGCAGGTTTGGGGTACAGGGAGTCAAACAGAGTTCCCCTGCAACCCCCTTGGATTCGGCGCAAGGATACGGCGGTATATGAGGTCTAGTAGCGGCGCGGAATTCCCAATAAAAGCATTTATTGGCCCAGAGAGCTAGATTAATAAAAGAGGTTTATTATTGAGTTTAGAAGTAGGAGATAGGTGAAGGTAGAGATAAGGAGGGCAGTGGACAGAGGGTCCAGTGGACAGAGGGTCCAGTGGACAGAGGGTCCAGTGGACAGAGGGTCCAGTGGACAGAGGGTCCAGTGGACAGAGGGTCCTCACATGGCGACCATGTTTGGAATCTCTGCAAAGAGGGGTTCCCAGCGTGACCCTTTTGTAATAGGAGACTTAGCTCGAGGGGCTTTGGGGTGTAGCCCCAAAGTTGGCTCAGATCCAGGTGGGGCTGAGTCAAAGGGTAATTTACATTAGCTGGGGGGGGGGGGGTTGGGAATCAAAGATTGGAATCTTTCCCCCATCACAGTGACAAGCTTGTGGAGGACCTCAGCATCTTCTGAAGCCTAAACTCTAGGCCTCCAAGGTGCCGTCTTCACCCACCCATTCTACCAGGGAAAGTTTTCATAGGCTAGGGGCATTTGTTTCCCTACCCTTCCAATTCACCCAGAGGTTTGAGGCTTACAACGGTTCAGCCCAGTCTCACCAAAACAGTTGACTCGGGTGTGGCCAATAAGCGCCCCAGAGCTTCTTGGAGCAACAGGCGAGAGAGAGGTAAATCAAGCGGCCCCCACAGATGGATGAACAGCCCCTTTAAAGGGTGCTGTCCGCATTGGAGGCAAAGGTGCTAGTTCTTTCCAAACCCTCCCCCAAGGATGGATTATTTGATCTCTATAGCTTCATCAAAACCTAGAGCGCGACAAATACCCAGACAGAAACGGGCAGGAAGCCAGAGGAACTGGCGATTCCCATTCCCGGGGGAGCATTCCCATGAAAAGGCTAAGGGAAGATTTTTGGGGTCTAGAGATGAATTTGGCAGGCGCTTTAGAACCTCCCCTCCCCCCCAACCATTTCTTTTATAGATGAGGAAACTGAGCTCAAGCAGCTCAGGGGCGGCTCTAACACAATGGACGGACGAAGACGTCATTTTCTCCAGCCTTCCCAAATGGGCGGGGCTGCCCAAGCCTCTAGAATGGCCCAAGGTGTTTCTAAGAAGCACTCCCCCTTCCGGCGGACGTGGCCGCTAGGGGGCGAGCGCGGGTGCGGCTACGCCGTCTCCCGCACAGTACCAGAAGAAGCCGTTACCAAGGCGGAGGACTCCAGACCTAAGGCGGAGGACTCCAGACCATGGCCGCCTCAGGCCAGCTGGCGGGCAGGGCGCCACGGACACGGCCGCCAGCTGTCTCTATACCTGCTTCCACAAAGCGGCGAAAGCCCATTTTGCCATACTGGTGTCCCCCGAAGAAGTCCCACCTGCCCCGGGCCGTACTGCGCTGGCTTTTAAGCATGGAGCTCACTTATTACCCTAAAAACATTAACAGGTGTGTGGACCCACGCGGCACCGCCCCCGCTAGTCTCCGGCGCGCCTCTCAAGCCGCCCCGCCCCCAGGACTGCGCCGCACCAACCAGCTCTTGCTCCCACAGCCAATTATCTCCCTGACCGCCCCCCCCCCCCTCTTCTTCCCTTCCCCACCCCCCGCTCTGGTCCCCTCTCATCCCCACCCTGTCTGCCCTGCGCTGTCGCGCTTCTTTCAGCCTCGGTCACCTTAGGATGTAACGCCGGGTCTGAGCTATCCCACTCTTATCTTCGCCCCTTCGTCCTTAGCGCCGGTGCTCTCCCCGGCTCTCCACGCCCACCCCCACCCTCGCCCCCCATCCCCACCCTCATCCTCGCCCTCGCCCCTCACCCTCACCCTCACCCTCACCCTCGCCCTCCACTCCCACCCCTACCCTCACTCTCCGCCCCCGCCCTCACCCTCCACTCCCACCCCTACCCTCACTCTCCACCCCCGCCCCCACCCTCGCATCCTCGCCCCCGCCCTCACCCTCATCCTCGCCCTCCACTCCCACCCCTACCCTCACTCCCACCCCGCCCCCCCCCCTCGCCCCCCGCCCCGCCCTCATCCTCCCCCCCACCCCACCCCTCATTCCCACCCCGCCCCCACCCTCCATCCTCGCCCCCCCTCACCTCTCCTCCCTCCCCTCCCACCCCACCCTCACTCCCCCCCCCCCCGCATCCTGCCCCCCGCCCCGCCCTCACCCCCATCCTCCCCTCCACTCCCACCCCTACCTCACCCCCCCCCCCCACCCTCGCATCCCCCCACCCCCACCTTTCCAACCCCTCAGTCCCCGCCCGCGCCGCCTCCCCTTCCTCCTCCTCCTCTTATCACCCCGCCCTGCATTTACGTTTCGTGCGAGACACCTCAGAGGCCCAGGGTCCTCTAGCTACCTCTATTAGGAAGTATCGAGGGTGGAAGGCCCTATTTTTTGCGATAACCGAATAATTTTATACTCAGCTCTTGTAAAGACAAAAATGAAACCTCCTTTCAAGGCTTGCTTACATTCTGGGGAAACTGACGCCACAATTGTAAAATGACCAGTCCGAGGAGCCAACAGGTTAAGGGCGTGGCAGAACGGGATTTAAACTAGTCATCTGTTTGTGAGTTCATTGATCTTAGCTCCTGTACTTTCTGGGCTTTCCGTGAGAAACCCAGAGTATAGTTGTCTTTAGGGTAAGAACTGAGTTATAATTATGTCCCCTTCCTTGTTAGATTTATCATCTGTAAAGTGGGGACGATAATAGTTTGCCTGAAAATGTGAGCATCCACTGAAATAGTACTTATATACAAAATGCTTTGGAAACCTTTGAGCAGCTACATAAATATTTGTAACTGTATTATTCCTGAAATTTGTTTAGGTTTCCTCTTGTTGCTAACTTCATCCCAAACCCACTTCCCCAACTTTTTTAACCCAATGAAATCCCTTCCTTTTTTTTTTTTTTTTTTTTAATTTAGTAGCCTTTTATTTACAAGCTATATGTATGGGTAACTTTACAGCGTTAACAATTGCCAAACCTCTTGTCCAATTTTTCACCTCTTACCCCCCACCCTCTCCCCCAGATTGTAGCATGACCAGTAGACGTTAAATATATTAAAATGAAATCCCTTCCTAAAGGAGACTTATTAAATTTAGGTTCACCCACTTCCATTCCTCTTTTCTGCTAGTGAACAAAACAAAGAAGAAATGGGAGTTGGGAACACAATATACATCTCACATTCCACTTTTGACTTGTTGCTTTTTTTTGAACCTAGGTTTGTCTAGCAACAAAACTCAAGGTTCTTTGTGATCAGTATTGATTTTTAGAACCCTTTTAGCTTTTTTTGATAAGGCACAGGTAACAAATATCAACCAACATGCATTTAGAAATAATGACACATTCAAATATTGTAGAGGGTATCCTATAAACATATAGTCTACCCTAGATCCTAAATTGATAAAATTTAGTTCAAAAAATATTAATAGATTAATAGATCCCTAAGAAAAACTTATAAATCATCATGTCCAACTCCCATTTTTAGATATAGATAAGGAAATTGAATCTGGGAATGGTTGAATGATTTCCTCAAGGTCACAAAGCTATGGTAAGAGAATTTGAATCTTTGAATCAACCTTTTGCATTTAGAACTACCTCTTTTTTTCATTCTTAATGTACCAAACTATCTCAAAACCAAAGCATTTTGAAGAATTTTTCACTTTAGATTTTATAACTCTTCAATTATTTCTAGTCCATGCTGAATATTTGAATTACACAATTCAATTCAATTTAGATCAACCAGCATTTGTTAAGGATTGTGCTAGGCCCCGAGGAATATGAAAAATTTATATTAGGTAGGGTTCCATCTGTGTTAGAGTTTATAATCTAAATTGTTAATATAATATAATGGCGGACTAAAATAAAACATTCTGTTTAATCTCCTTGTTACTGGTCAGGGACTTTTCAAATGGCTTCCTGCTTGCAGAAATATTCAGTATCTATTATCCAAGGGATCTTAAACTGATTACTTTTGAGAATGGAAATTCTATAAAATCCAAATTGGCTAATTGGGCACAGCTAGAAAAGGTAAGTATTAACCATATGTGATTTTAAGAAAATAACATATACCTCAATTCTGATTTTTTTTTTTAAATGCCTTAAATTGTGTATTCCCTATTTGACATTGAAATTCCCCAATGGCTGACCTCCATATTGGAAAATGATACTTTTAACAAACTCCCAAGAGAGCAAATGTTTTGCTTTTTTTTTCCCCATGGCTATGATGATGAGTTGCAGAGAGCCATCCATGTATCTAGTTCTCTTTTGGAATCAGTAGAATCTACAAAATAATATTATGAGACTAATTATTATGAGAATTTGAATTATTGAATTATTGAATGAGAATTGAATTGAATTATTGAATGAGAATTATTATGAGACTAACTATTATGAGAATAATATTATGAGGCCATCATCAAAAAAAAATTCTTTTAAATGTCACAAACCCTAATTCTGCTCTAGAGTTAATACTATATGTATATAATTATTTATATAGTTTGTCTATAAGTTTACTTAGATATTTATTCTTCCCTAACCATGTATGACTATGATATATAATGACTGCTAGGTGGTGTAGGACATAAGACTCCTGGGCATGGAATCAGGAAGACCTAAGGTCAAATTCAGCCTCAGGCTCTGTGACCACCCTGGTCAAGTAACTTTGTCTTAATTTCCTCATCTGCAAAATGGGGATTATGATAGCACCCTCCTTCCAGAATTGTTTTGAGGACCAAATAATATAATCTCATATATTTTATTCCATTGAATTATGTTTGCTTTTTAGATGTAAGGAAGTAGATTAATTGAAAGATATAAATGTAGGAGACATCTAAGTCAATAGAAAAAAAAAATGAGAATGTAATGTAGAACTTTTTACTATCAAAACTGACTCAGCTAACAGATTTTTTTTTAATTATTATTAGTTTTTTTCAAAAAAACATTTCAAAATACCCAAAGAATTAATTCATGGGACACTTCACAGTATACCTGGAGTACCAGAAATATTGATACAAGATATCTACACGTTATTGACAAAACAACAGTGAGTTAAGAGTTATTATTTATATTTTTCAGCTTTAAAAGAAACCTTTTAAGGCTTATGTAATTTTTTATTTCCAAGATTTTGTGTTAACAGCTGGATTTTTATTTTGTTTGTTTTCAGAATTAAAAATATCCAAGACAGCTATGTGAACTTCACAGATTGTAACTACCAGATCAATTTGCCACTGGTGCTCAAAACAACAGCTTCGAAGTTTATCAAGAATAACATTAGGTTATCTGAATTATTGAGTAATCCCAATGTGCTCAATCATCAACTTAAAATAAACTTTCTGTGTCTATTACAAATGTTACAAAGAAAACTCAGTAGGAAACTTCATCCAAGTAAGTTTCTCTTGAAAATATTTTTTTTCTTTTTCCTTTTTGGATCTTATATCCTGAAAAAGGGAACCATCCTAAGAAACTACCTGGTCTCCTAAAAGGTGAGATGAAGGTTGGACCTGAATTAAGCAGAAAGAAATGAAATTTCTCTTTCATAATTCCCACATCACTAGGATGTGGTGATATTTCCTTTTTTGCTCCTTTGACTTTGCACCATTTTAACTATCCTTCTATTTGTTAGTAAAATTTTAGTCAAGTTACTAATTATCTAATTATCATAGTATTTTGTGTTATCAAATGTGAGTGGCAATTTCTTTATCCTCAAATTTATCATATATTATTCCTTCAACTATACAGTATGATTTTCAATATTATAGCTTCGAGTAATTATTTTAATGATTCCAAATTGTTCATTGCTACAAAAGCTCCGTATTGACATAGATATTTTCTCATCTTTACAACTTTACCAACAACTTCTTCCTTCTTTGATTAATAAAAATTAATTAAAAAATCAGTGAAATATTTTGAGCTTTTAAAAAATTTAAATTTTATTTTTTCAATTACATATAAAAACAATTTGGAAACTTCATCTTTTACAGTTTTGCATTCCAAATTCTTTACCCTCTCTCCCTTAATTTCTCCCCTCATTGAAAAGGCAAGCAATTTGATATATTATACATATACAGTCATACAAAATATATTTCCATATTAGTCATGTTGTGAAAAAACCACAAACAAAAAAAAAAAAACAAGAAAAATATAGGGAAATAAAAAAACAATACTTCAATCTGCATCTAGATTCCACCTTCAGAATTGTCTTGGATCTTCATATTGCTAGGAATAACTAAATCATTTAGAGCTTATCATCTTATAGTATTCCTGTTGTTGTATATACTGTTCTCCTAGTTCTGTTCACTTCACTTTGCATTAAGTTATATAAGGCTTTTCAGGTTTTTCTGAAAACGTGTTGCTCATCATTCCTTATGTTATAACAGTATTCCATCACAATCATAAGCCTTAAATTATTGTCATTCCCCCAGTTAATGGGCATCCCTCAATTTCCAATTCTTTGCCACTACCAAAAAAGCTATTGTAAATACATTTATACATATGGGTTCTTCTCCTCGAATTCCCCTCCCTCCTTCTACCCCTCCCACTCCCATCCCACCCCACCTCCCCTTTCTTTTTTTGATCTCTCTGGGATTGGACCAAAATTACATCGTTATGTTGGGGGCAAAGTTTAACTATATCCAACTATGGTTGATAACAGTTGGAAAACTCTACCTCAAGTCAAGCACACAAGTCTATATGAACATTTGGAGTGAAGATGGCTGGCTCTACATTTGCATATCTCATCTTTTTTTTTTTTTTTGAGATACTACAATTCTGCTTTGCACATGAAGTACAATTCCTTTTTTGATGCAGGCACATCATGATGGATGGTCCCATGCCAATGTTTCCAGTGTCTCACAATCTATTCCAGACCTCTTGACAGTGCCCTTGTATTCCTCTTCTTCTGTGAATGCTTGCCTCATATAAGTTCCCCATAAAATAGTCTTTTTTGCCAAACATATGTTTGACATTTGAACATGGCCAGCCCATCATTCTGTGTAATAGAGTTTGAATGCTTAGCCTTTCAACTCAGCAAAGAACTTCAGTGTCTAATACTTTATTTTGCCAGGTAAATTTCAGAATCTTTCTAAGACATCTTAAATGGAAGTGATTCAGTTTCCTGCCATGCCACTAATATATTGTCCAAGTTTCATAGGCATATGACAATGAGATCAGCACAATGGTCCAAAGACCTCAGTTTGGTAGGCCATGTAATATCTCCTCTCCCTCATTTTTCTTTGGAGCCTCCCAAACACTGAGCTAGCTCGGGCTATGTGTGATCAATCTCATTGTCTTGTGTATATTCTTGGAAATTATACTGTTAAGGTAAATGAACTTATCCACAGCATTCACAGTTTCTCCATTTGTTATAACCAGTAGTTCCATGTATGTATGCTATGGTGCTGGATGGTGGAGAACTTCAATTTTTTGGTGTTGTCAGGCCAAAATTATCACAAGAAGCAGAAAACCAATGCATATTCTGCTGCATCTCAGCCTCAGAGGCTGCATCAAATGTGCAATCAACTGCAAAGTCACACACCTATTCTCCTCCCTCCTTTAATTTTGACTTGTAGTCTTTATAAATTAAATAACTTACCATCAGTGCAATAGCTGATGTTGATGCCATTTTCATTCTTGTTAAAGGTATTTGCAAACATTGCTAAAAACATCCACCGATGACTGGGAAATTTAGAGCATCATCTCTTTGTTTGTTTATCTATCTGCCTACCTATATATTTATTATTAAAGCTTTTTATTTATAAAGCATATGCATGGGTAATTTTTCCAACATCGACCCTTGCATAACCTTTTATTACAAATTTTCCCCTCTTTCCTCCCACCCCCTCCCCTAGCTGGCAGGTAGTCCAATACATGTTAAATATGTTAAGAGTATCATCTCTTTTCCAGAATTTGCAAGCATGCCATTAAAAAACAGACATACGATACTGATGAACTAATGTGGGCAACCAAATTTTGTCATGACCTTTCACAAATCCTCACAATTGACAGTATCAAAGCCCTTGATCAGATGTGTATAGACCTCTGTTCTGCTCCTGGGATTTGTTCTGGAATTGTCAGGTAGTTTGCAAACACTGTTATCAACTGTTCCTCTGCTCTTTCTTTAGCCTCACCCATGCTCAAGTAGTTTACCATCTTCCAGGTAACCTGAAAGAACTCTGGCCAAAATCTTGCCATCAGTGACTGAGAGAGAAAGACAGAGACTCTCCTTCCCCCAGTTCCTTTGGTTTTTCACAAGACTAGTTCCATTTTCTACAGATGAACAATGGCGGCATCTTTAAACTCTTAGGGGATAACCTTCTCTTTTCATGAAACCTAGAAGAATTGTTAGTTTTTATATGAGCAGTGGATCTGTACCTTGTAAATCTTAGCTGCAATAGAATCAGTACTAGGCACTTTGTCACACAAGAGGGTCTAATGGCATTCAAAACCTATTCTTCAGTTGGAGAAAGAGGCTAGAGAGAGATTGATTTTAACTTGAGGTAAAAAGTCAATGGCTTCAGCATAGATTGATGGTCATAATGATAGAGATGGTCAGTCCATCTCTCCAGGATCATATTCTTATCACCAATCAATCTGGCTCCATCTACTGAGTGGTTGAGATGCACTATAGATCTTTGACTATAAATGGCATTAGGTCTTTGACTGTAAATGCATTTTGAACATTATAAAAGCACTTTGGATTGTTGCTATTAGTATAAAACAAACTTCATAGGCCTTCTTACTGAGCCAAGAATCTAGTTTTGATGGAGTTAAACACTACCTTCTTAAAGATGGACAGACTACCCTATTGATAAATCATGTAAAATTATTGTTTTTTGTTTAGCAGCTTCTGAATTTTTTCAACATTTCCAACAACATTCTCAACATTTCAACAAACATCTTGATGTTTGTGAGTTTCTGGCCCACGTGAGTCAATATAGTGCTGTATACCAAATATCTGAAAACTTACCATTCACTGCTGGGAAATATGTGTTGGCTCAACTTTTCCTCCAAGTTAACACTGTAATCTCTTGACATTAAGTTTTATAGTAATTATCTTGTTTTGGGGCTGCTGCTTTTGTTAAATGTGAATGCTTAGCTTGGATGTATGTCTATGATCATTCCAGCATTCTGTACTGTACATTGCCTTCATTACCCTGTTTTTTCCTTTTTACAATGACATTAGATATGCATCCACAAAATTTTATGGCATTTAGGTAAATAGAAGACGGTATGGGAGATAAGAGATCATTAGACATATAAATCTTCAATAATAAGTGGCCATAGCTGCTGTTTCCCCACTCCATTTCCTCCAACAACTCCCTGTCATGTCTGATAGTCTATGTGTACTCTGGTGATAAAGTCATTCAGAATTACAAGCTTGATCTTTTTCAGCACACTGATGGGTCTCCAAGTCTTCCTAAAATTTTTCTTTGACTTTATCAGGATTTATTATGGTAGAAGCATAAAACACAATAAGGGTGGTATAGTGCTTTCTTGCAAGTGACAATCTCATTGTTATGAGCTTGTTATTCCTTCCTTTTTAGAGGCATATAGGCTTAATAACTAGATTAGTTTTGATGCAAAACCTCTGCCAGCTTCATGGTGATATTTTAGTCACTCCAGAAGAATGTGCTTCTAGTTCTGACATTGATAAACTGGCCTTCATTTGCCAGCCTTGTTTTACTCAAGACTTCTATTTGGAGGCAATTCCTGCTGAGTTCTCTTGCAAGAAGAGCTACTCATCTTTCAGGACTACTGGAATTCTTATTGTCCATAAAAGCATGTGCACTTTCCATGTACCAATAGTAAGTGGAATTATATCTTACAAAAGTTTTTGTGCATTTTTTGTGTTTTGACTGCAGGGTATATCCCCACCTACCATGATAAACAGGCCAGGTTTGGTGAAAGAAAAAAAAAAATTAGGGTACCTTTTTTAGCCTCCATCACTCTAAAAGTTAAGCAGTGTGGTCCTTAAAAGATACTGCTCAGGTCCCTGAGAGCTTTCAAATCCTACTGCTACTTTCAGTGAGAAGGTAACCTCATGGCCTGGGCCATCTGTTTAGAGGGGTGTGATTATAGCTCCTGGTGTATCTGCACCCACTGCTTCATCACTTTCCTTGCCTTATTGGGATTTTGAAATAGGGAATAATGGTAAAATAGCATTGGTAAAATCTTTTGGCTCACATAAATTGGATTTAAGTGAGTTAGTTTTATGCAAGATCATCAGCCTCATTCTCTCTTCCAGAGTCATCAGAGTCCCAGTGGCAAGCAGAAGTCAAGATGACTAGCTGTGGCTCAGAATACAATTGATGGACTTTCATTTTTAATGTCTAAGCAAACCGTGAAGTCTCCACAGCTCATGCTTCCATTGCCTTCATGGCCTATTGGAACAAATTGTTTGCATCTGCCCATTTAACTAGGGGCAGTCTTCATATGACTCTAATATCTCTCTAATTCACTGCTGGGTTTGAGACCTGTCAGTTACCTTCAACCAGATTTGGCCCATCAGCCTAAATGATTTACTGGGGTGTGGCTGCTGAGTATGTTACAGATGAAAGTTGGGTGGTAGATTGACACTAAAGGTGGAAAGCAGCTCTGAAAAAATCTCAGCAGCCCTCACACCAGAAGTATGAGTCTTCTCCTTTGCACTTAGTACATCCAGTAATGGTGTTAGCTGGGTCAAATGTTATGCACAATTTTATCACTCTTTGGGCAGACTTCCAAATTGCTTTCCAGAATTGTTAGACTAGTTCACAGCTTCACCAATGATGCATTAATGTCCCAGTTTTCCCACATCCCTTCCAATATTTGTCTTTTTTCTTTTGTGTCATATTAGCCAAACTGATAGATGTGAGGTGGTTTGGAATTGTTTTAATTTTCATTTTTCTAATCAATAGTGCTTTTGAGCTTTAAAAAAAATACCACTATAGATAGATTTGATTATTTCATCTGAAAATTACCTGTTTATATCATTGACCATTTATCATTTGGGGAATGGTTTGTGTTATAAATTTAACTCAATTCTATATATATATTTGAGAGATGAGGTCTTTATCAGAGAAAATTGTAAAATTTTATTCAGTTTTCTGCTTTCCTTCAAATCTTGGTGGCATTGATTTTGTTTGCACAAAAATTTATAATTAAATATAATCAAAATTATCCATTTTATATTTCATAATGCTCACTATTTCTTGTTTGTTAATTAGTTCTTCCTTTATTCGTAGATGTGGGAAGTAAACTATGCCATGCTGCCCAAATTTGCTAATGGTATCATCACCCTTTATGTCTAAATCATCTACTCATTTTGACCTTATCTTGGTTAGCTGGTTTTTTTTGTTTTTGTTTTTGTTTTTGTTTTTGTTTTTGTTTTTGTTTTTGCCAAATTGCTTTCCAGTTTTCCCAACATTTTTTTTTTTTCCAAGTAGTAAGTTTTTTTCCCAAAATTCTGGATCTTTGTGTTTATCAAACACAAGATTGTGGTTTTCTACTTGCATATTGTGTACATGATTTATTCCACTGATCTATCACTCTTATTTCTCAGCCAGTACTAGATTGTTTTGACAATTATCACTTTGTAATACAGTTTGAAATCTGGTTACAGCTAGGCCATCTTGTTTCACACTTTTTCCCCCCATTATTTTCTTTGATACTTTTGATCTTTTGTTCTTCCAGATGAATTTTCTTATTACTTTTTCCAGCTCTCATAAGATTTCTTTTTTTTTTGGCAGATTGGTATAGCACTGAATAAGTATATTAAATTAGGTAGAATTGTGACTTTTATTATTATTGGCTTGGGTAACCAATATTTTTCAATCTTTCAGATTTGATTTTATTTGTGTGAAAACTGTCTTTTAATTCTGTTCCGGGGTTTGTGTTGGCAGGTAGACTCTCAAGGATTTTATGTTGTGTACAGGTATTTTACATGGAGTTTATCTTTCTGTTTCTTGCTGCTGGACTATAACTTTGCTGAAGTTAATTATTTCATCTAGTTTTTTAGCTCATTCTCTGGCATTCTCCAAGAACACTGATATTATTTACAGAGTAGATTTTTCTCATTGCCTATTCTAATTGCTTCAATTTCTTTTTGTTATTGCTCTAGCTAGCATTTCTAGTATAATACTGAATAATAGTGATGATAATGATATATTTCCTTCACCCCTCATAAGGCTTCATTTATTCCTGTACTTTCTGGAGTTTTTAATAAGAATATGTGTTATATCCTGTTAAAAAATTTTTTCTGCATTTATTGAGACAATAAATCTTTGGTGATTTTGCCACTGATATGGACAATTATGCTTATAGATTTCTTAATATTAAACCTACCCTGCATGCCTGCTATATATCTCACTTGGTCCTAGTATATGATCTTTTTGATATGTTGTTATAATATTCTTGCTAGAATTAAAAAAAATTGCATTGATAATTACTAGTTTATAGTTTCTCAATTTTTTTTTGTATTAAGGTTTAGGTATTAAAACTACATTTATGTCAGACAAGAAATTTGATAGGATTCCTTCTTTACCTATTTTTTCATAATAGTATACATGTATTAGAATTAATTATTCCCTAAATGTTTAATAGTATTCACTTTTAGATCTGTCTGGTTCTGGGGATTTTTTCCTTAGGGAGCTCATTGATGACTTGTTCAATTTCTTTATCTAATATTGGGTTATTCAAATATTCTATTTCTACTTCTATTAATTTGGGCGATTTATATTTTTGGAGATATTCCTGCAATTCACTTAGATTTTAATTTTTACTAATATATAATTGAGCAAAATAACTCCAATAATTGCTTTAATTTCTTCTTTATTGGTGTTGAATGAAATTTCCCTTTTCATTTTTTATAATAGTAGTTTGGTTTTCTTCTTTCTTTTTTAAAATTAAATTAGCCAGTGGTTTATGTTACGCCCCCAAGACAAAACCATTCCCAGTTTTATTTACTATTAGTTCAGTTATTTTCTAGCTTTAAATTTCATTTTTGATCTTCAGAATTTCTAGTGTTGTGTTTGAGAATTTAAAATTTTTTCTCTTTCTAGTTTTTTTTAAAAGTATATCCCCAATTCATTCATGTGTTTTTCTGTTTTATTGATGTAAATATTTGGAGATGTAAATCTTTCCCTAATTACTGCTTTGAATATATCCCACAAATTTTGGTATATTTTCTCATTGTTATTATTCTCTAATAAAATTATTGATTATTTCTTTGATTTCTTTTTTAATTTAATTTTAAGATTAGATTATTTGACCTCCAATTAACTTTCAATCTATTTTTATGACTCCTTTTTAAATATTTTATTTTTTAATTACATGTAAATATAAATTGTAACATTCATTTTTTTTTTAAAAAATGAGTTTCATATTTTCTCTCTTCCTTCTTTATGACGTAAGCAATTTGATGTAGGTTTTATATGTGTAATCATTTTATATGTTAAACATTTTCAAATAAGTAAAATTGTGAAGGAAGAAACAGTCCAAAAGAAAAAAAAAGCTATGGAAAAAAACAAAGTGAAAATAATACGTTTCAATTATATTTAGACTTTCATATTTAGACTCTTCCAGTTCTTTTTGTATTTAGATTGCTCCAATTTTTTCTCTAGAGTGTGGATAGCATTAAATTCTAAAAGGATGCATTTAATATTTCTGCCTTTCTTTATTTGGTTATTGGGTTTTAATGCCTTAATACATGATCAATTTTGGGGGAGATGCTAAATACCACTGAGAAAAAGGCTTAATTCTTTCTATTCCCATTGAGTTATCTCCAGAAGCCTGTCATATTTAATTTTCCTAAAATTCTATTTATCTGCTTAACTTCTTTCTTTTTATTTTTTTGTTAGATTTATCTAATTCTTAGAGGGCAAATCTGAAGTCCCCCACTAGTAGTATAGTTTAACTGTTTGTTTTCCCCTATAAGTCATTTAATTTCTAATCTTAATATTGCTTCACTAACTATGGTACCTTTTAGCAAGATGTAATTTCCTTGCTTATCTTTTTAAATTAGCTCTATTTTTACTGAGATCATGATTTCTATTCCTTTTTCTATTTCAGTTGAAGCATAATAGATGCTTCTCTCTCCCCTTGCCTATACTTTGTGTGTTTGTCTCTCTGCTTCAGATATGTTTCTTGTAAACATTGTATTATAGGATTCTGGGTTTTAATCTATTCTATTATATACTTCTGTTGTATGGATAAGTTCATCCCATTCATATTCACAGTTATGATTACTACTTGTATATTTCCCTCCAACCAATTTTCTCTGTTATTTTTTCCTCTCTTTTGCTTCACCTACCCCTCTTCAATTGTGTTTTGCTTCTAATCACCATCTCTCCTAATTTGCCATTCTTGTTATAACTTCCACTCCTTTTCTTATCCTCCTCTCCTATATAGTAAGAAAGTTTTTTAGGGGGGGAGACTGAGGATATATATATATTTTTAATTTTAAACAAATACAAAATAAGAAAAGAAAAAAAAAAGCTTTCATGTAATATAGCAAACTATATAAATTCCCTTTTCAAGAAAACCTGAACCACATAATGTTTTCAAAGCTACCCAGCTTTTCTTTCCTTCCTTGTTGGTTTTCTTTTGTTTTTTTCTCTCTCTCACACACAAACACACATACACACACATTCCTACAAATATATATAAGAAGGTGAATATCAAGATATCTTCCTTCATATGTCCAAGTCTTTCCATGTTTGTTTGTTTTAATCAGCCAGCTCATCATTTCCTATCTGAGAGATTATCTATGAAAGTTTTTTCCCAAATTTTTCTGCATTCCTTTTGTTCTTGGATACAGACTTTTTCATACAAGAAAGTTTTAATTTAAAGTAATCAAAATTATTCATTTTTATACTTCAGCTTTGCTCTTACTTTATAATATAGTTTTAGGTCTGATACTACTGAATCTACTTCCTTTACATCTTTTCTCCCTAGCTTCTTTGAAGTTCTGACTTTTTGTTTTTCCAAATGAACTTTGTTAATTTTTTTTCTAATTCAGTACATTTTAAAAATAATTTAATTGGGATATTAAATTAATAGAAGAGTTAGGCAAAATTATCATTAAAATTATATTGGCTTTACCTACCCATAAAAATAAATATTATTTAAATTATTTACAACTGAGCATATTTGTATAAAAAGTGTTTTATGTAAATCTTGTTCATATAATTTCTGTGTCTGTTTTGACAGTTATATGCTCAGATATTTTATGCTGCCTAGGTGTTTTATTGGTCTAAAATAACATTGAATAATATTGCTTACACATAATGTAGTTTCTTTATTTTTCATTTTTGATTAAATCTTTTATTAACTTTTAATTTTTATATGAAGACATGATTACATACTAAATTCTACTCCTGCCCTTTATTTTATCTTTGTGTGTATGTCTAATTTTTTAAATTATTTCCGAAAGCAATATGTTATTGAATTCAAATTTTTAATGTGCTATCAATTTCCATTTTATGGGTAAATTCATTCCATTGACATTCTAAGCTATAATTATTGTTTTTTTCCTCCTTCCTATTTTTCTTTGCTTTTCTTACTGTATTTACTCACTTCTCTGCTTTGTTTCTATCCACTACTTTGCCCCCCTATTCCTCTAAGAATCCTCCTCCCTTATTCTCTGCTCCATCCTATGCCCTTATCATCTTATTTCTTTCTGAATTTAGAAAAATTTTATATATATATATATATATATATATGTTGTTCCCTCTTTAACACATTTTTGATGAGAATAAGGTTTCAGTACAATCTGTCTTCTCCTCGGCTAGCTTCTCTATTATCATTTTGCCTCATTTTTATGAGATAATTACTGCTTTTTTTCTCTCCCTACAGTTTTATTTTTTTAGAATTACCCCCATCATATAACAATCATAAGAATATTGCTCATACTTTTACATATATGAAATAACCAATTTGATCTTGTTCATCCCTTATAATTGGTCTTTAATGTTTAACTTATATTTATCTTGGGTGTCATATATTGAATTTTCCTTAAATTATGGGGTTTTGGCCATTTTTTCATTCAGGACTGTAATTAACTTTGCTGCATATGTTATCCTTGGTCATAACTGAACTAGTCTACCTACAGAATTTCTATTATATATAACTCTTTAAGTTTGCTTTGAAAGATTTAAGGTTTAAAGGAATATTTGCTTCTTCGTCCCCATTAGAATGTTAGTGTTATATAAATCCTTCCAGTTGCCCCAAATTTTTTTTTTTCTGGATTTTTGTGTTTGTATTTCAAAGTTCCTACTAAATTCTGATGTTTTTGTCAAAAATTCTTAAAAATTCTCTTCCATAAAGATCTATTTTTATTCTCTGTAGAATTTTCCCATAGAACTTGTTTTTAGGGTAAGTCATTCTTGATTTTAAGTTTATATATTTTGCTTTCTGGAACGTTGTATTCCAAGATCTTGTCTCATTTTAAATATAAGATTCTGAGTTTTATGTGATAGTGTAATGTAGTGAGTACAACTCCATAAGTGACTTAACAGAATTCTGTCATCACATTCTTGATAGATCTCCTTTCTAGCCACCTACAGCTTTACAGGCTTCCTTGCCACCTCATGGACACCCTCTATTCACAACACCCATTGAATTTTTTAGCCATACACAGCTTCCTGGTGCCCTAGGACAACTCTGTCCAGGCCAAACCTATGTGGAAAATTAATAACCTACTTAAACTTATTCATTAATGATAAACATGTTTCCACTCTATCATATCTATCCCATTCTTTTGGTACTGAACCCCTAGTTGACATCGTTCAAAACCTCATTCTCCATTTCCCACTGACATCCCTTATTGACATTTCCTCTAACTAAACCCCATATCCCATTTTAATTAAACTCCCACTATAAAGTTACCCAACCTTTTCTCTCTGCTCTCTGAAATTCTTGCTCCATAAATAACAAGCTGGATTTTATCCTAGACCACTTCTTTTCTTGTTCTGTCTTCTAGTATTTACTGAGACTTATATTCCTCGTAATTATACAACTTTCCTGGCCATCCTTTCCAGCACTAGTTGTATTTTCACTTATATCCTTCAACATCTTGGTGGAGGTGAGGGAGTTATTAGATCATTGCTTGTTTCCTTTTGTCACTTCCAGGTTCTTCCTTAATCACCATTATTAAGTAACCTCTCCTTTGAGGATCATCCAGTCCATATTCATTACCCAATAAAGAATCTATTGTCTACAGATCCCTGAACATTCTCTCACCTTTTAAAAAATACATTTTGGTTTTTTTTTAAACACTTCCAGTGACATTTAAAAATTTTTAACGTTCATTTTTTTAAAAATGTTGAGTTCCAAGTTCTCTCCCTCCTGTCCTTCCATCACCTCTTGAAAAGGCAAAGCAATATGTCAACATATGAAGTCATGCAAAACATATTTATGTATTAGCCATGTTGCAAAACATACACACAGCCCAATACAAAGAATATCAAGAAAGTAAAAAAAAGCATACTTCAATCTGTACTCAGAGTTCATCAGTTCTCTCTATAGAGATAGTATTTTTCATCATGGAAATTGAAATTGTCTTTTATTAGTCTTGATAAGAATAATTAAATTTTTTATAGTTGATGATCCTTATAATTTTGCTGTTACTGAATACAGTGTTCTGCTGCTTCTGTTAACTTCACTTTGCATCAATTCATGTAAATCTTCTCAGGTTTTTCTAAAACCATCTTCCTCATTGTTTCTTATAGCACAATAGTATTACATCACAACCATATACCACAACTTCATTCCGTAATTGATGAGTTTCCATTGAATTTCAAATTCTTCACCATCACAAAAAGTCACTATAAATATTTTTGTGTGTGTGCATGTGGGCTATAAATATTTTTGCACAAATAGTTTCTCTTTTCTTTGATTTCTTTGGATACAGAGCTATTAATGGTATCTCTGGGTCAAAGGACATGGGTGTGCACAATTTTATAGCCTTTTGGGTGTAATTCCAAATTGTTCTACAGAATGGTCAGACTAATTCACAACTCTACCAACAGGGCATCAATGTTCCAGTTTTTCCCTATCCCCAACAGCATTTGTAAATTTCTTTTTCTGTTACATTAACTCATCTGAGAAGTATAGGGTAGTATCTACAAGTTGTTATAATTTGTTTTTTTTCTCTAATTAAAAGTGATTTTAGAGCATTTTTATGTGACTTTTTTCATAGATTTGATTTCTTTTTCTGAAAATCTTTGATCATTTTAAAATTAAGGAATGACATATTTTTATAAATTTGGCTCAATTGCAGAATGAATACAGAGAGGCTTGGAGAGACATTAACTGAAGCTAAGTGAAATGAGGGGAACCAGAAGATCATTATACACATCATATATATTTGAGAAAAGAGGCCTGTTGTAAATATATTCCCCCAGTTTGGTGTTTTCCTTCTAATTTTGATTGTATTTGTTTTGTTTTTTTTTTTTATGCAAAAGCTTTTTAATTAACTTCCTCTAATCAAAATCTCCATTTTGTTTTCCACAATCCTCTCTGTCTCATTTGTTTCATGGATCTGACTTATATTTCTCTGTGCTCCCCTAACTTGTAGTATTTTCTTTTTATGTATATTGATACATAAACTTACACTTAACCATTTTGATTTTATCTTGGGTATAAGATTGTGAGGTTGTAAGGTGTTGGTATATGCCAGTTGTCTGGTTTTGGCCAGACTGCTTTCCAGTTTTCCCAGCAATTTTTGTCAAATAGTGAGTTCTTGCCCCTAAAATTTGGCTCTTTTGAGTTTATCAAATGCTGGCTTACTATGATCATTTATTAGCGTCTTTCCACCTCTCTTTCTGCTTTGCAACTCCAAACTCTGTTCTCATCCTCACTGTAATCCCACAGCTCTTTACCAGGCTATCACTCTTGCTCTGGCCGTATTCTTCTTTTCCCTGTCTTGACTTCTTGGTAAACTAGTTCAATTCTATAGTATTTTCTTCTCAAGCATTGTTATCTCTTTATCCTATTGAAAATCTTGTCCTTCCAAAACTCATCCTTGGACTACTCCCACCATTTGTTGCTTTTGCAGCATTCATGTGCTTTTGAATAAACTGGACAAAAATTTAAAAATCATGCTGACTGGGTCTACTATAATTTTATATTGTATAATTGCAGCTGGGCACTCATTTTAAAAAGGGAATCTTTTAGTCCTTGCTAAATGGGACACTCACTCCAGCCAGTTGCATTTTCACAACATTTTGCTTCTCAAATTCTTAAAGTTTTCCCTTCCTCCCACTTTCTCAAGTGAGAACCTTGCTTCATATTTCACTGAAAAAGTTGAGGCCATTTGCCCTCTTCTCCCCTGTTCCTCATTTCATACCACTCAAATTGATTTCATCTCATTTCATCTTCTCCATCATATTGCTCATTATCATTTCTATTCTCACTACTCTTTTATTGTTCCCTGTTATTCTGGCTGTTTACATACTGCCTACAAAGATGTCTATGTCTTCCCTATCCATACAATTCACTTATCCATTTGTTGATTTAACTCTCATCCTTCCCCTCTCTCTTCTTCTCTTTTGTGGTTATTCTCCTTGAAAAGGCTTTCTACACGATAGGTTTTTCCACTTTTTCTTTGACTTTTATCACAGTCTGACTTCTTACTTCATCATTCAAATAAAATTACTCTTTCCAAAGTTACTCATAATTTTTAAATTGCTAAATATAACTTTTTTCTCATCTCCCATTTTTTTTTTTACTTCTTTACAGTCTTTGACAATATCTGCTTCTCCTTAGTATTCTTCTTCTCTCTACTTTTTCATGAGATCACTCTGTCCTGGTTTTCTTATCTGTCCAAACACTCCTCTTTGCTGGAACTTCATCTATTGCCCACTAACATTGGGGATTCTCAAAGGCTTTGTTCTGTATCCTCTTGTTTCCATATAGTTTTTTAGCTCCCATAATTTCAGTGATCATCTTTATGTAGACAATTCTTAAATCTACTTGTCTAGCTCTACTCTTTCCCAACCTCTGGTTCAGATCTCCAAATGTTTATTTGACATGTAGAACTGGATATCTAGTAAACATTTTAAAATTGTCTTAAATTGAACTCATCATATTTCCCCTTAAACATATGAAAAGGCAGTTTTCAGCAAAGAATTCAAAGTTATCTATACTTATATAAAATGCTCTAAATCTCTATTGCTTGGAGAAATGCAAGTTTAAGCAACTATGAGGTGCTATCCCATACCTATCAGTTTGACTAATATGACAGAAAATGAAAATAACAAATTTTGAAGAGAATGGGGGAAAATTAGGGTACCACTGTAAACTGATTTCACCCATTATGGAGAGTAATTTGGAGCTGTGTCCAAAGGGCTATAAAATTATGCATGCCCTTTGATTCAGCAATCCCACTACTAAGTTTATATTCCAAAAAGATTTTTTTTGAAAAAGGAAAAGGGTCTGTATGTACAAAAATATTGATAACTGGTCTTTTTGTTGTGATATAGAATTGAAAAATGAGGGGATGCCCATCAGTTGGGGAATTGCTTAACAAGTTGTGGTATGTGATTGTAAATGGAATATTATTGCAGTGTAAGAAATGAAGAGCAGGATGTTTTCAGAAAAACTTGAGATAATTTACATGAACTGATGCAAAATGAAGTAAGCCAAAGCAGGTGAACATTGTATACTAATAGCAATATTGTAGGGATTAGCACTTAAAAATATTTCCTTGTATATCCTTCCCTCTTCCCAACTTTCCTATTATTAACTCTAGTGTTCTCTTCTCTAAAATGTAATCATTCTCTGAGGACAAGTTTCTTGCGGGGCTTCTGGAGGCAGCTTTAGTTTCAGTTCAAAGTAATAATCACTTCAAATGCAGCCAGGAGCTAAAAGTTCAGATCCTTTATTGTCTCCTTCAAATAGCCTGGTTAGCTTTCTTAAAAGCCTATCTCGTTCCTTGGTTCCGAGAGCTCTTGCTGCTAGTCCTTTGCCTCTGGACTTCAACCTCTTCAACCTCTAGTCCTTCCGAATCTTCAGCCAGCACAAAGGTGGAAGTTGGAATGGAATCTGACTCTGCCTCCTAGAGAGTGGGCTTGTGGGTTTCTGACTTGTGAATCTCCCAAAGTCAATCCTAGTTGAGGCTCCTAGCTTATATATGCTCTCTAAAGGTGTGAACTCTTAATGTGTGAACTCTTTTAAAGGTATGAACTCTAAAGGTGTGAACTAAGTACATAAGCATTGTTTCTATCAATTCCAGTGACTTAGCACCTTGTTTCAAGTTCTGGCCCATAATATCTCCTGCTTTCATAGGTGGTCATGACCTCCCTGACTTCTCAAGGAGGTAAAAACCCCCAAAAAGAAGGTGATCATGCTTTCCCTGACTGCTCAAAAAGGAGTCAAAACACCATAAAAAGGAGGTGGTCACACCCACCCTGACTTCTAATGAAGGAAGATGAAAACACCAACACGCATATAACCTGTAAATAAAAGGCTATTAAATTAAAAAAAAAAAAAAAAAGGAAATGGGAAATCAAATCAGATTAGTGGGTTCCTGAAGGGGCTCACTTGAAAAAGGTATACATAAATCCATCAATATGGGAGGTATTACACATAATTACATAAATTACATAAGCGTAGTGATATAACAAATAACATGAATCAACATGAGGAATTATACATGTCCACAAGTCCTAGAAACAGTCCAAAAGGAATCCATTGTCCATCAGTTCATGTGCCAGGAATCCAATAATTCCTGCAAGTTTTGAAGTCCTGCAAGTCTCCTCTTGTGTTAAGGAATCCAGTGATTCCTGATGGTTTTCAAGTCCTGCAACAGTCTTATTATCAACCATGCTCTTTCAGTGTCAGATGTTTCTTACATCTTTTCCTTTGTTTTGAGGTTTTTCTCCTTTTCTGTCTCTCTCTAGGTACGTGTTGCCACCCATCTGTTTCCTTCTCCATCTGTTTCCTTCTCCATCTGTAGGAATACAAGCAAACCCTTTCTCCCAGGCAGTTAACCTATCTAATCCCTTCTATATACCACTTTCTGAATCTCTCCTCATCATCTGGCAATTACATTGTAGCTGTTTGCACTGGACACTACTCTGTTGGTTTAAAAAGCCTGTATTCTCCCCAATTGTAATCCCTTTCTATTATCTGATTGCTTTCTGCTGGTTGATCATGTAATCCCTTTCTGCCATGTAATTACTTTTGGCTTATAGATCACATCAGAGTCCTAACCTTCTAAAGACTGTCTGGGTGTAAACTCAGCTGCCATAATGCCCCACCTGTCTTTTGTATGATATCTTGGAGCTGGGCCCTGCCTCTCATTTCCCTGGGTCAATCTACATTCTGAAACCCAGTGGAAGCCTCAGTTGCATTTTAGACATGGGATTTTAGGTCTTCTCTCAGCCTGTTTTCTCACTCTATATCTTTGCCTACACTGAGCTCCAAGATGACCTATTTTTCCACACTGAAAACATCGACAATTTTCTCTAGAAGTCCCTTGCCACGAGGGACCCTGTCTTCCCATGTTCATCATAGTCTGGGTATAATAAGCATTTGTGCCCACTGTGGCACAGCATCTTATGATCTCCTCTAAAGGAGCATCTTTGTGTAGTCCCCATATAATTCTTCTGCAAATCTCATTAGCATTTTCTTTAGCCAGTTGTCTTATCATAATTTTTGTAGCTGCATTTTCTCCAATAGTTTTTGCGACACATATATTGTATCTAGGATATATTGTGACATATTTAACATGTATAGGACTGCTTGCCATCTGGGAGAGGGGGTGGAGGGAGGGAGGGGAAAAGTCGGAACAGAAGTGAGTGCAAGGGATAATGTTGTAAAAAATTACCCAGGCATGGGTTCTGTCAATAAAAAGTTATTATTATTATTTAAAAAAATAGTTTTTGTGACAGCTGTTTGGAAATGTCCCAAAAAATCTGCAAAGGATTCATTGGGACCTTGCTCTATTTTTGTGAAGGCTTCCCCTTGATCTTTTTGTCTGGGGAGGGAACCCCAAGCTTTTGTTGCAGCAGTGGCAATCTGTTCATAAGCTGTTATGGGGCAATTAATCTGTGCTAAATTCTCTGCATACTTACCTTCACTAGCTAATTGTCAAAAGTGACTTGTACATTAGCTCCTGTGTGCCTATGGTGTCTGGCTTAAATCCTACATAATTCATGATACTCCAAAAGCCACAACAATTTTTGTCTGGGTTCTAAAGATGTCTTTGCTATGGATTTCCAATCAAGGCTCTCCTCCTTGCCTTAAATATTCTTCTTCCAAATCTCTACCTCATACCTTCTCTGACTACCTTCAAGTCTCAGCTAAAGTCCCTCTTATAATAAGACTTTTCCAGTCTTCCTAATTTTAATGCCTTCTCTCTGAATTACCTCCCAATTTATCCTATCTGTATCTTATTTGCACATTTAGATGTCTTCCCCATTAGACTCCTTGAGAGCAGGAATTGATTTTTGCCTTTTTAAATAGTCCAGTGCCTCATAAATAGTAGGTGCTTAATAAATATTTGTTGACTGATTGATTCTGCCTGTGATCCTTTGCACTTAAACTTCTGCTTTCTAGTTTTTTGTTGTTGTTTTTAACTCTGGATTTTCTTTAAGACATTTCTGAGGATTTTTTTATTTTGGTGGTGGTGATGGGGGAAGTGTAGTGTTCTTGTTGGTTTCCTGGAGGTCTTGGAGCAGCCTTCTTTTCAGTAGAGTAATCACCACATAGCCAAGGGTTAAAGTCCAAAGTCCAAATTCTTTATTGTCTCCTTGCCTGGGGCCCAGTTAGCTTTCTTGAGGCCCTTCAGACAGGCCTTGGTCTCAGTAGGGGGAGCAGGAGGACAGACCAGCCACCATGAGGCTGATGAAGATGGAATAAATGTCCTTGGCTCCAAGAGCTTGAGCTCCCACTCTAATCCTCTGGCTCCGAGCCTCTCTGTCCCCCAGGAGAGCTACCAGGAGCCTGACTGAAGATGGAATGAATCTATCTCCTTGGTTCCTAGAGCTTGAGCTCCTGCTTCTAGTCCTCTGTTTTCTCCGAGTCTGACTCTGGTTGAGTTTGTCCAACTTTATATGCTCTATTTTAATTATATCATCATAAGTGTGAATCTTGTAGAACAGGTGTCAATCTTGTGGAACTATATTAAGTACTAAGTTCACGTATTAGATTAAAGAATTATTCATTACCATGTTAAACTAGATAACCATTGTCTTATAAATTCCACTTACTTAACATCTTGTAAGAATCCTTATTTCAAATACAGAGTTCTGGCCCATAACAGGGAAGCTCCTTTTAGGAGTCTGTTTTGTTTTTTTGGGGGTAAATTCTTCCCTTTTCTTTATGATTCCAGTAAACCCAGTAGTTTTTGTTTATGATTTCTTGAAATATAGAGAGTGGACTTTTAAAAATCATGATATCTAGAAAGTCTAGTGATTCTTAAGTGATCTTTGATTTTTTAAAAATAGTATTTTGCATTTTCTTTTTTTTTTAATAATCATTTGATTTTATTCTAACATTTCCCTCTTATTCATGGTATCATTGTTTTTTGATTGTTTTCTTCTGGTTTCAGAACCTCCATTAGTTGGATAAAGTTTATCAGTTTCTTTTTTTAAACTCGTTTTTAAACTTTTACTAAGGGAAGGAGAAAAAATTGGAATACAAGGTTTTGCATGGGTGAATGTTGAAAACTATGCAAGTGTTTTGAAAATTAAAACTTTTACAGAAAAA
Source organism: Sarcophilus harrisii (assembly GCF_902635505.1). Taxonomy (NCBI): domain Eukaryota; kingdom Metazoa; phylum Chordata; class Mammalia; order Dasyuromorphia; family Dasyuridae; genus Sarcophilus; species Sarcophilus harrisii. The sequence goes on along the minus strand of NC_045431.1, from coordinate 107,195,701 downwards.
ATTTTTAAGTTTTTACTTCATTTTTTAGCTCTTGATTTCTTCTAAGTATTCATCTGCTCCTTGTTGAAAGTTCAGTTTTTCCTTTTAGTTTGTAGCTTGTAGTTGTTAAGGAGTCACTTTATCCTATTTGGGAGAGGGATGCAAGTCTTTAGATTTGCAATAATTTTTTATAGTAGTTATTTTCTAAAAAAAAAAAAAAAAAAGTTTACTCATGTTTCCAGCTTAAGTATCTGAATTTAGTCATTTTGTCAGAGCTAGGTTCTGCCTTCTGCTGTACTTTTGGTTGGCATATTTGGGTCTGCTTAATCTTATTTTTGGTTCACTGAGTTTCTTTTCTAATCTCCATCTCCCAGGATTTGGTTCCCTTGGATTTTAGAGGTCAGACTGCTGTCATTTGGGGTCCTGTTTTACATCTCACCACAAAATGAGAGGGATCTCAGGATCCAGAGGTCTGGAATGTCCTAAGTGATAATTATTATGTTGTACATTGCTTTTGGAGACTGCCCAATGAAGCTTGCCAGCAATTTCAGGGTCTATTCACTAGGGCTTTTTTGGCTGAGCCCTCCACTTGGACACAGTGCAGGCTACATGTATCTCTAGTCTTCTAGCTTTGTTGGCAGCCTTCTTTTCTATTGTATTTTGGCTTCTGCCTGGCCTCTTGTTTAGTTTTGGGGTTAAGGAAATCCATTACTATGGATTTTTGTGGAGTTTCTTCATCATTATTTGGTTTAGTGCAAACTTCAGGGTTTTGCTAGAGTGGCAGCAGAACAGGTTTCCTGCTATTCAAGCAGCCATTTTACCTGGAATCCAAATGTAAGTTTTAAAAGTTGGGAAGATTTGAAGGTATTTTTTTAAAAAGAAGGGAAGGAGCCAGTGAATAAGAAAGAGATTGAAAATTAGGGGGAGAGGGCATTATTGAAGAAACTTATAATACATTGGTACAAGATCAGGCAAAGGTGGACTCATTGCTCCATATTGCTACTTCTAGACACCTCTCACATCATCTCCTATCATTGCTAAGCAATCTCTTTCCCATACTTGCCAATTTAATTTAACAAACACTTATTAGCTGCCTACTCTGGAACAAGGACTTCCCTGTGCTTGTGAAAATGCCTCATCCAAAAATAAATAAATAAATAAATAAACTGTGTTCAAAGCATTGAGTTGAGTACCAAGGATATAATTAATGATAAAAACAAACCAGTCCACACAGGACTGTTTATTTTTCACTAGGGATATATAGTATATATTTACATAAGTAAATACTAAGGTTTTGTTTTAATCCCAACCTATGATTTCATTTGTGTAGAAAATTCCTGTTAAGAAATCTTCTTTTGCCAATATAGATCAGTTGTAGCCTTGATTCTTAGAGAAACTTTTGGGGTGCAGAGAAATTGAAGGCATTTTATTCAGGATCACAGAGCCAAAATATGGACTTTGGACCCCGTTGTTCTAACTCAGAAGTCAACTCTCTGCTCATTCTGCCAGGCAGCCTTTCAAATACTAAAAAAAAAAAAAAAATTCAAGAGTAAGAAAGCTTCAATTGAAAAAGCAGGAAAGACAGGAAGAGACATTTGATATGAATCTTGAAAAAAGATAGAAATGCTGTGAGTCAGAAGTAAAGAGGAAATGAGAGGTGCCTAGAGGATTGGTGGGTAAGATGATTTGCTCGGAGTCACCTAGACAGTATTAGTGCCCTGACTCATTTTCAGGTCTTTGTGGCTTAGGGGCCAGCTTTCTATACATGGTACTATATATATATATATTTAATATGAAATATTAAATATATGTACACAATATCGATGAATTATAATCAGTTCTGTTCTTTCTCACTTTATTTTGCTGGCAAAAAACCATATCATTGCCCCTAACATGGGTAACCTATCTTACCAGACTCATTAAACATTTACTCCAAAGTAGCATTTTCTTTGTACCTCATAAACTACATTCCTTTCCATATACTTGGGTGTTGCTAAGTGGATTAATTCATGTAATAACTTCCTTTGCTTTCAAATCCAACTAATATATTAGAACCCTGTCAAAATGAGTTAGTGATTGTGTAATAATAAAGTCAAGTGTTATGAAGCTGAAAATCAGCTAATATTTAGCAAGTCAGTTGCTTCATGCCACCTACTGCACCTTAATGAAATAAACCTTTCTACAAAATCTCTTAACAAGTGGCTACCCATCATCTACTTAAAGTTCTCCAATGAAAGGAAGTATAGTCCCTCTGTAGGCATTCCTTTATGTTGTTGAAAAACTAGTTGTGAAAAAGTTCTTTCTTTGTTGAGCAGACATCTGTTTGAATCCAAGATTTCCTATTTAATAACCAGTGTGATCTAGAGCAAAAAGCTTTCTTGCAGCCTCGGTCTCATCTGTAAAATGGAAGATCTTTTCCAGTTCTAAAACCTGTGATCCTATGAAATTACATCAGTTGATTTTGGTTCTTAATTTGTGAGGCAACAGAAACTCTGTAAGGGAGGGGTTTGTGTCGTATTTATTTTATGTCTCCTCCAGTGCCTATCATAGTATCCTATGTATAGTAGAAACCTTTTTTTTTCAATTCAACAAACACTTAAAGTACCTATTGTGTAGAAAATAATATGTTTGAAAGTGAGAACTACAGTTATCCTTTCTACATTGTGACTTTTTCCATCTTGATTTCAGTATATCAAAGGTCAGCATAAGAAATTAAAAGGGAATTTGGGGGGAGTTTTGAAGAAACTACATATAACACAGGAAGGGCAGCAGAAACACAGAAAAAAGTTTGGAAATTCAAAAATCTATAAAATACGTGTATAGTGTTGCATAATATCAACCCAAATTTTACAATAAAGTGCTATATACACAAAGAGTAAGTTCAGACTTCGTTGGCACAAAGGGAGGGCCAAAAATTTTATATGGGCTTTCTAAATCATGGGGGTGCTATGCCCCTAACCCTTGAGGTGCGAGGTAACTGTACAACATAGCTCTGTTCTTGAGAAATTTATAATCTATTGGGAAAAAGAAAGCTATGCAAATAACTACTATGAAATATGAGGGAGGAATAAGAGAAATGCTAAGGAAAGACCTAAGTAATGAACTATAAAGAAATATGAGGAGATAAATTGTTTTTGTTTTAGGATGTGTGTGGAAAGAGAGAGGGGGAGGAGTACATTGACTAGTGTCTTGAATTGATGGGGAAAAAGGGAGGAACCTTAACAAATGGGAGAGGAAATTACATTCCATAGTAGTTGAAATGAATAAAGGTATGGCAATAGGAGAGGGAAAAATAATAAGGGGAGATTTGTGTACTTTGATTGGAACATAAAACATATGCATATAATAATGTGAGGTAAGATTGGACAATATAGGTTAGTTTGTGGAGTGGATATGTGAATGAACAAATGAATGCCTACTGTATCTTCTATATGAAAATCCTTTAAATATCTGAAAAAAAAAACTCTCATGTACTCATTTAGCTTTATTTATTTTCCCCCTATACTCATCTTCCTTTTAGCAAAAGAATTACTATAAATAGAACCTAAAAACCACAATTTGTTGCTGGAGATTGTTCTCTTGCCTTACATTCCTATTCCTAGATGTATTCTACTAAAAATCTTTGGCACTAGCCAAAATAATTACTGTAATTATAGTTTGGAGAATTAAAGATTTTGTTGGAAAGGCCTGCATTTGGAAATTTTTGATGAGTGAAAATCATCATAGGCAGACTTCCACACTTCTTTTTTCCCCAATCAAGAGAGTGAAGAAAAGGAAGACTTTTTAGGCAGACAGGAAATGTAAGGAAACTAATGATAGGGACACTATGTTGTCCTGAGTATTTTAGTTGTATTTCTATGAATTATTAGAAATGTAAATGTCTCCATTAGAAGGCAAGCTCCTTGAGCTCCTCATTTCAATTTCATTTATGGATCCTCAGAGGCTGGCATATGGTGACTGATATATAAGTATTTAACAAATACTTATTGATTGATTGGTCCACTACTCTTTTGTTATTAATATAATATATATAATATTATTATGTTATATTAATATATTATAATATATATATATATAATAATATAGAAAATACATCCTTAACAGTTTTAAATGTGGTTTGTAGTGAAAGATATAAATTTTGTTTTCCATTTTATTTGGTGACATTTACATGATATAGAATAAGGGTTGTGGGAAATATTAGGCTTTCCCAATCATTAACACAATTATGCACATAATCTCTTTAAGACATATGAGTAAAGGTAAATACTGTGAAATTTGGTGGAGGGTGAAATGAAGTAGGTAGAAATTCTTAACTAATATTTATGTGTTTGGTAGTAATGATAAGAAAAAATAAATCTAAACTCTATTATTGGTCATAGATGCTTATTTTAACATACTTTTTAAACATCTGTTTTTGTCATTTATATAGCATGGTATGATGTCAAACCAACATTGGGAGAACTTTGTCTTGGTGATGTGGAAAAGGATAGCAATCTCACAAAAAATGCCTTGATAAAGGAAAAAGTTGTTCCTGTACTAGGTAAACTTTTATTTTACTTTTCTGATAAAATACCACCTTTTAATTTTACCTTTCCTTAGTTCACTCAATTTATTTTTTTAAATTTTACCATAATAATGTACAGTCTAGATTTTTTTCCTCAAAAATGTATATCAATTTGGTTACTAAGCTGTCATTTATTTAAAAGATAGGATTGCAATGTTGTCTGATAGACTACCTCATATAGGAGAGTATGATCTACGTCAATGGTATCAAATAGAAGGTATATAAGGATCCCTCTGGGCACATTGATTTAGAAAATCACATTAACATTATCTATGTTGTATTTTTGTTAACTATTTCCCAATTGCATTTTAATTTGGTTCTGACTGAATTAAAACATTTTGGTTTGCAATGCCACTTAGGCACCCTGTTTGATACTTCTAACCTAGGTAAATGTCCCTTGAGCTTACTACTACTTGACTTTTTTTGACTTATCTTCTAACCACACAGTCTCTTGAGTCCCAAGGAAGCTCCCTCATCTTCCAGTAGATCCAAGTCACTGCTGGTAGCTCCTGTGACCTGGACAGGAGCTACTGACCAAATGGGGTGGCCTAGATGAAGAATGGAGAAAAGGCTCTGGTGATACTGTGTGGCTTATTTGTGCTGAAATAAAGAATGGAGATAAGATCCAAGGATGTTGAAGACACCAGTGACTCAGATTGCCACAATCTGTAGGGTGTTCAAGGGGAGTAGTGGGAAAGGTTATAAGAAGTATGGGATTTCTCTTTCCCTTTCTCTTTCCTCAAGTAGATGCCTGGATCTGGAGGAGGAAAAGGGAGGGTAGAAACTATAAACCTTTTGGGGGGAATGTGGGGTAAATATTTGGGGGTGGAAAAGAGCTTCCCAGAGAACATGTGTTTCTGGAGATGTTCCTGGATATGATTCCTTCAAACAAGTGTTTTAAACTTTGGAGTAAGAGCCTTCTTTGTAACAGGCAGTTTAATCCTATTTGTCTCTGACTCTTTAATTGTTCTGGACAGTTCCTTCCCCACCCCCTTTCCTCCATGTACATCATCCATACCACCTGCTTGATTTTCTTCTCCCCTTTAGTTTAGAAAACTAAAGTTTTCTCTTACCCCAAAGCCCAAAGTGATAATTAGGAATATATGGTAAGCATTAGGTGGGGATGAAGTGGAAAGGTAAGATAAGAGTTGTTCAAAGAAGAAATATTATTGTTTTTATCTTTCATTCCTCCCTCAGAGATATGTCTTCTTTAAGCTAATTGACAGAAGCTGGTGAAAATGGAAGTGGGGTGTGTATGTGGGGGAGGTGGCTTTGGTAAAGATGGAAATAGGTCATTACACATGTTGTAGGCCACCAAAGATGCTTTTAAATCTCATTTTTATTTGGTGGACAACACTAAATTTCTTCTGTTTGCGATAAATGAATAGAGTGTACTCCTTAATAATTAATTTCAGCTTAAAGGTAATAGTTTAAAGGGGGCCTTGATATAATGTTTCAGGAATTTCTGCCTTTTGTGATTTTTTTAGTTTTATTTGACACATATAAAAAAGTAGGCTTACCAATCCTTTAGCTAAGATAATAAACCTATACAAATTTAACAAGAAGTCCAGGATACATTGTATAGAACCTTTACTTTTGATTTCATTTTCAATTTTTTTAGCTGTGTCCCATCTTATTTTTTTTCTTAAGTGCTTTTGATTGTTTGCCTAATTCTGAGAGACTAGGAAAACAATAGAGCATGACAATATAAATTTCTTACTTGCCATATCTCAGCATTTTTAAATCTACAGGCACACTATAGAGACTTGTACAGATCCCAAAACCAAACCACCCACATTTGCTAAGCTTTAAGATGTACATATTTGTAGCACTGTTGCTTTTTGGAGAAGTACCCCAAAATAGCCAAGCCAAATATCAAGCAGGTACATCAAAATAGAAGATTACTAATTTTTAGATATGGCTTGATTTAACAGGTGAGTAACAGCCAGTTTTTTTGCTCTTAAAATTTAAATATAATATAAACAGTGTTTTGACCAGGCTGTGATCAACTAGCATAATTAACTTATACACTTAGAATCCCAGTATCTAAGAGGTAGAAGGGACATAAGTATACAGATTAATGAACATATGAAAAAGAATCCCCTCTATCATATAACTCAGCCAGTCTGTCCTTGATGATCTTCAGTGAGAAAGAACCTACTTTCTCAAGACAATACTTTTCATTTCTCGATTTCTCCAATTGTTAAGAATTGTTTTTCTTTACAACCAAGGTTAAGTTTGTCTCTTTTCAACCTCAACTTACTGTTTCTATTTCTGTCCTTCAAAACTAAGCCTAATCACTCTTCCATGTATTTCTACTTCCTTCAATACATTCTCAGATGGCATGAAATAGTCCTCCCTCTTCCTTGTTGTTCTCCTCTCTTTACTACCCAGGTTATATCATCCTTCTTAAAATGAGGCATCCTCAAAATCAAGTACAGTACTCCATATATGACTGAACAAGGCAGAGCACAATGAGACTTTTTTTATATTCATGGATAACTAAGCCTCTATTAGTACATCTAAGACTATTTTTTTGATTGCCATATCAAACTGTTGACTCATATGGAGCTTGTAGTATATTAAAAGCTTCACAACTTTTTCAGTAGCAATGTATTCACCCTCTGACCCCTGTGAAGTTGATTTTTTGAACCTATGTGTAAGACTTTACGTTTAGCCCTATTGAATATCATCTTATTTAATTCAGTGCATTTTAAGCTCAACATAATATTTTCTGACGTTCTGTGTTCTGTTGTTTGTTGTGTTAGCAACCCCTTCAAGCTTTATATCATTTACAACTCTAATAAATCACAGTCTTTATTCAAGTTATAGATTACAATATTAAACAACAGAAATTTAAATACAAAACACTGAGGAATACCCTTTGCATTGTCCAGGTTGCTTCAATCTGTGCTTTGAGTCCATCACTTCTCTCAGGAAGCAGACAGCAGGTCCATTTTTACCCTATAGAATTATACTCAGTTTTACTGGAATAATTATTCTCGCCATCCCATATCCATATTCTCCATGGAGAAATTCCACCAATTTTCCAGTATTCTAGGTTTTCCTCTTCTACTGGGGATGGCTACATACATGACCTTGATTGTGGTTCCTTTGGTATTTGAATTCTATCTGCTTGTCATTTTTTACTTCCTTCCTTCTTTCCTTCCTTCCTTCCTTTCTTTCTTTCTGCTGAGGCAATTGGGGTTAAAGTGACTTGCTGAAGGTTACACAGCTAGGAAGTGTTAAGTGTCTGAGACCAGATCATTTTTTCTTTTTCTTTAACCTAAAAGCTCTGAAATTTGGTTATGATGTTCCTGGGAGTTTTCATTTTGGGAACAATCAGTGGATTGATGGGGAACAATTTAGAAGGTGACCACTTAGAAAATAACCAGTGAATTCTTTCTATTTGTAATTTGCTCTCTAGTTCTGAGATGTAGGCAATTTTAAGATGTCTTGAATGTGTTCTCATTCTTGTCATCAATCATTCATTTCAATCATGTCTGATTTTTTAGTAAAGACAGTGAAGTGGCTTGCCATTTTCTTCTCCAATTCACTTTGCTGATGAGGAAATGGAGATAAGATGCAGTGACTTACTTAGGTCACACATTTAGTAAGCTACTTAGATTGTATTTGAACTCAGCTCTTCCTCACTCGGCTTGATCATTCTATCCACTGTGCCACCTAACTGCTCTTAATGTCTAGGGTTTTTTTTTTATAATAGTCCAATGATTCTTAAATTTTTTTCTTCTTAATCTATTTTCCAAGTTAGTTGATTTTGCTATGATATACTTCATTTTTTCTTCTATTTTCTCTTTTAGTCTTTTGGCTTTGTTTTAATATTTCTGTTATCTCACATAGTCATTGACTATATTGAATCCTTTGAATTTGCAGAGAGTTTCTTGGGCAATGTTTTGTACTTCTTTATTTCATAACTCTCATTTCTTTTTTTCCCCTCAAACATTTTCATTCCATTAAAAAATTTTTATAACATTTAAAATAGGCCCACAAAATCCTTACCTCATCTTTCCTACAAATTTTAATTTGAGTTTGAACCCAACCTCTGTTTTTCTCTGAAACAACGCTTGTAGATATTTTGGAGTCATTCTCTGTTTGTGTTTTGAACATCCCTGATACCCTAATATTTCATTATAGTGGGGTTTTTTCTTTGTAGGTTTGCCCATTCTTTCAACTTGCTTCCTGACTACAAATCTGATGTTAGGTCTGGGTCCTGGAGTACATCAGGAGGAAAGATCTTTTGATGCTTTCCTTGAGTACTGTATTATTTCAAGATATCAGGAACAGGCTGGGGACCTATAAGCCTTCAATGTAGTCATTGATTCAGAACAGAATTTGATTGCTGGCTATCCTGGTCTGAATTTTGTCAGTTCCTCACCTGAATTGTGGTTTGAGGAAGACTAGAATGTGCTGGAGTTCACCCCTTTTTTAGCCAGCTAGAAAGAGAGCTCTATTGGCTCAGAGAAGCAAAACTGCAAGCTCCTTTTTGGTTTGGGATTCTTGCCCTGCTTATCCTTCTGCACATTGAGCTAGATGTTGAAAGTGAGACCGTGAGATTTAAGCCACACCTCAGCTGCTGTGGCTGCTGGCTGCTGAACTTCCCACTTTCTCAGGACAGTGCTCAGGACTTCGCTCCTTGGGAATGCCCCTGTTGTACATTGGGCTTCTTCTCATTCCTGGGATATGCAGCTTGGTGCTAACAGTGGATGTCAAAGCTGCCAGGGGGTGCCGGTCCCTACTGAAGTGCCTGAATATTGGGATGTGGCTGGTACTTCCTCTTGCTCCGATGCCAGCCTCTTCTTGGGTGCCGCTCTTCCACTTACAGAACGTCCCCACTGCCCCAGATCTTCCGACTCCCTATGTTGAGCTGGACTGAACAAAAGATTCACCGGGACTTTTTTCCCCCCTGGATTTAGTCTGATACATTTTCTAGATCGGTCATTGCTCCAGCATCCCGGAACCACCTCGACAAACACTTTTTTAAACCAATTATTTACAAAAAAATAATTTCTCCTGAATCTCTGGACTTTGATTGATAGAAATGATGAAAATATTACTTGTGACTCCAAGGTCTTCATTTTTATACCCAAAACTTTTATTTTTTTTTAATGTTTTAAAGGCAATACTTTTAGGTTTTTTCCTCTAACAGTATTATTTATATGTATATAATTCATCAAAGTTGGATATTGTAAAATGTTTTGACAAATAAAATCTGTAATTTGTTTTGGTGTAAAAGAAAAAAAAAACTGCATTTGCTCTCAGGAGATCTGGGGAATCCTGACTCCAGCATTTATTGGCTTTAAGATTATGGCCAAAGTTACATCAATATTCTGAGCCTTTCTTCAAATTAAATGGGGATGATAATATGCTACCTAATCCCATAGGAATATTGTGAGGTGATCACTTTGGAAACCTTGAAATATAATAAAAAAGTAAATGATTCTTTTATATTTAGACATTAATTATTAGTAAAGATTTGTGGCAGTTATTTGACTTTTGGTTTTTGTTGTTTTGTTTTTTAAATTTCCCAGAGAGTGACATTGAAACCCAGGTTAGAGAAATTCATGTGAAACAAGCAGATAAAGAGGCATTTGGAATCGGTGTTGAACATATCAAAAATCTGGAAAAGAGACCTTGAATTAGAATTTGTCAGGTTTGGAAAAACTGATACCACACCAAAGAGAACCTGATGGCCCAGACAGATATGTTGAAGCAATGTGCAAAATAAATGGTGTTTGCAGGTTAAAGAACGTACTTCTTTATTTTACTAAAAATGAAAGTTATTTAAATTAGCTGGGTATTTGAGTCCCCCTCATCATCTCTTATACTGCAGTAATACTCCATCACAATCATATGCAACAACTTATTCAGCCATTCCTCAATGATAAGCATCCCCTCAATTTCCAGTTTTTTGCTATCACAACAAAAGCTACTATATTTTTGTACATATAAGTCTTTCCCCCTTTTCTTTGATCTCTTTCTCTACTCAATGGTGATTTTTTTTTTTTACAATTCCATCTTTATGGGTGAAAATCATGATAGTACTCCAAAATTCAAAGTTTAAGAGATTATTGCTTACTTGGTACTTAGCAACTACCTATCTAGATGTTCGTAATGTCTTTTCCCCAATCCAAAAGCAAGAAAGAAAATTGCTTTTCTTAAAAAGAATTCCAGTCCCTACAAAGCTTTTTAGACCACATGTAGTTCTATCTAAGGGATTCAGTTTCTGAGGTCAATTGATATTCACTCCTTTACCTTCAGATGAGTAAGCAACTGTCCTAGATGAAAATTCTTTCATGATCCTGTTGGGGCCTGGAAATTTTTTTTTTCTTTAAAAACATTTTATTTTTTCCCAATTACATATAAAACAAATTTTAACATTAATTTTTAAAACATGTTGAGTTCCAAATACTCTTCTTCCCTCCTCTTCCTAACTCCTCCCTGAGAAAACAAACAAGTTTTTAAAAATAGCTTTTTATTTTCAAAATATATGCAAAGATAGTTTTCAACATTCACCCTTGCAAAACCTTGTATTTAAAACTTTTTTTCTCCCCTCTACTCCCTCCCACAAACAGCAAGTAATTCAATATATATTAAACATGTGTAATTCTTCTATATATATTTCCATATTTATCCTGATGTGCAAGAAAAATCAGATTAAAAAGGGAAAAAATTGAGAAAGAAAACAAAAAGCAAGCAAATGACAAAGTGAAAAATACTATGCTTTGATCCACATTCAGTCCCTACAATCTTGTCTTTGGATGCAGATGGTACTTTCCATCACAATGTATTGGAATTGGTCTGAATCACCTCACTGTTGAAGAGAGCCACATCCATCAACTGATCATCCCATAATCATCTTGTTGCTGTATACAATGTTCTCTTGGCTCTACTCACTTCACTTAGCATCAGTTCTTGTAATCTTAAATTCTGAAATCATCTTGAAGGCAAACAAATTGAAATGAACAATATATGTGCAGACATGCAAAACATTTCAATATTATCCATGTTGCAAAAGAAAACAGATCAAATTCTCTCGCTCCCCTGCTCCCCCCCCAAAAAAAAAAGAAAAAAAATTATCCTTCAGTCTGCATTCAGATTCCATCAGTTTTTTCCCCTGGAGGTAGATATTTTTCATTAGCATCCCTTCAAAATTGTGTTTGATCATAGTATGGAAGGAATAAGTTAGAATCAGGGGTCCTCAAACTTTTTAAAATAGGGGGCCAGTTCACTGTCCCTCAGACTGTTGGAGGACCGGACTATAGTAAAAACAAAAACTTTGTTTTGTGAGCCTTTAAATAAAGAAACTTCATAGCCCTGGGTGAGGGGGATAATTGTCTTCAGCTGCCGCATCTGGCCCACAGGCCTTAGTTTGAGGACCCCTGGACATTCGTAGTTGATCATCATACAATATTATTGCTGTTATGTACACCTTCCTTCTGGTTCTGCTCACTTCTCTTTGCATAGTTTATCTAAGTCTTTTTAGATTTTTCTTAAGAACTGCTATTCATCATTTCTTAACATTAGTATTCCATCACAACTTGTTTAGCCATTCCCCAATTAATGTACATTCCCTCAATTTCCAATTTTTTGCTACTACAAAGTGAACTATAAATATTTTTGAACACATAGGTCTTTTTCCTTTTAACAAAATTTCTTTAGGATATAGATCAAGTAGTGGTCTTAATTGGGTCAAAGGGTGTGCATAATTTTATAGCTCATTGGGTATAATTCCAAACTGTTCTCCAGAATGACTGGATCAGTTCACAATTTCACTAACAGTGTGTTACTATCCCAATTTTTCCACATGCCTGCCAGCATTTGTCATTTTTCTCTTCTGTCATATTAGCTAATCTGTAAGGTGTGAGTATCTCAGAGTTGTTTTAAATTGTTTTTCTCTAATCATTGATAATTTAGTGCATTTTTTCATATGACTCCATAGCTTTTGTTTTCTTTGGAATACTGGCTTACATATTATTGACTATCAATTGGGGAATAACTCACGTTTTATAAACAGAAGTAAATTAAATTTGGCTCAGTTTCTTACATATTTGAGAAATTAGACTTTTTATCAGAGAAACTTACTGTATATTTCTCCTCCCTCCCAACCAGTTTTCTGATTTCCTTCTAATCTTGGATGTATTGAGTTTATTTATATCAAATCTTTTAAAATTTAATCAAAATCATCCATTTTATTTCCCATAATGCCCTCACATATTCAGTTTGTCCTAAATTTTTCCCTTATTCATAGAGCTAACAAGTAAAATATTCTATGTTCCCCTAATTTGCTTCCATATGATCTTTTAAGTCTAAAAGGTGACCTTATCTTGGTAAATGTTGTAAGAAATTAGTCTATGCATGCCAAACTATGTTCTAATTTTTACAACAAATAGTAAGTTCTTATCCCAAAAGCTTGGATCTTAGTTTTTATCAAACACTAGATTATGAAGGTCATTTACTACTGTGCATTATATGCCTAATCTGTTCCACTCATCCACCACTCTATTTCTCAGCCAGTATGAGATTGTTTTATTGGTTGTCACTTTCTAATAGAGTTTGAAAATTGGTACTGATAGGCTACCTTCCTTCCCATTTTAAAAACTGATTCTCTTGACATATTGACATTTTGTTATTCCATGTGAATTTTATTTATTTTTGTTATTTTACTTTTTGTTTTTTGTTATTTTTGTTAGCTCTATAATTTTTAGTAGTTTGGTGCAGCACTGAAACACAAATTAATTTAGGTGGAATTGTCATTTTATTATATTGCCTCAGCCTACTTGAAAAGAATTACTATTTCTCAAATTGTTTAGATGAAAATTTTATTTGTGTGAAAAGTGTTTTGTAAATGTATTTATATAATTCCTGGATTTGTCTTGGCAAGTAGACTCCCAAGTATTTTATATCATCCACAGTTAATTTTAAATGGAATTTGTTGTTCTCTCTCTTCTTGATGAATTTTAGTAGTCTCTCTCTCTCTTTCTTTTTACTTGTCCCTCCTCAAAACTCTGTTTTGCTTATTTCTCCCACATATACCAATCCCCCATTCCCATTTCTCCCTCTTTACTTAACTCTTTTCCTCTCCTATTTGATTTGAAGTATTATAGTTGTTTGGAGAATTTGGGAGAACTTGGCCAAGTCCCATTGATTACTCTCCGATCTTGGCAATATCCCTCTAAAAGTATATTCTTGAAAATGTAACATCCTACTACTGGTATGAATGAATCAAATATGATTTTTTTGCATTTATCATGTTCATATATGTGAACTCTTTGAGGATAACTAGATTCAGTCTGATCATCTCCTTATTTGGGGTTTCAAATTCCTGCTAACAATTTTTGTACTAAATATGGTAGTCTATAAGTTATTCTTTTGGGGAGAGAAAACAAAAGCAAAATTTTCTGACTTTTCTCTTACTCATTATCCCTATCTTTATACTATGAGTAGAAGAGTCACCATCACTTTGATGGGGGTGGGGAGATATGTAACTTTTTGTTTTGTTTTGTTGAGATAATTGAGGTTAAATGACTTGCCCGGGTACATTATGGAAGTATTAAGTGTCCGAGGCCAGATTTGAATTCAGGTCCTCTGACTTCAGGGCTGGTGCTCTATCCACTCTACCGTCTAGATTCCCCTGGATATGTAACTTTTTAAAAATCCCTTTTGTTACTCTTATCAATCATTGCTAACTTCAGGTTATTCCCAACTTAGAATTTGATACTCCATAGAGGGCAAGTCACCATTGTGCATTCATCCTGTTACTTGCTCTTGCTTTTATCTATTACATATTTATTTTTAACTGAGTTTGTAATTACAAACATCTTGTTTTTACATATGCACCTTGCATAGTGTTAGAGCACCTTGTGTACATCAGTCTCTTTCAGCATCTCTCTTTTCTCCTCTTAATTGAAATTATTTTTGCTTCTGTGTTGAGAATTTTGTTACTGAGAGTTTTACATCCTTCTTAGGCTAATTTTCTCTTTGAAATTTTGAAATTTGCACCTTTTGAAATAGGATTTCCTTAATTTCAAACTTTTTATCACACTATGCCAACTTTCTTTTCTTTGTCACAACCTTTATGACAGAGGGGCTAATTTGTCTGTAAAATTCCTGTCATTTTTTCTTCAGTAAGCAGCTTCTTGTTGAGAGATCCAGGTGTAGATTATCTTTCGCCCTGTTAATTTTCCTTCCTTTATCACAAATACACACACATGCACACATATAAAATATGTGTATATACATATATATCTATGTACATACATATATATGTATGTATGTATGTGTCTATATGTATATAGAGAAGATAAAAAAGAGAGAAGAGGAGAGGAAAGGAGAGAAAGAGATCTGGAAGCTGTGGTTCCTCTGTATAATGTGATGTTTTCATACCAGGTTTGTTATCTGCAACTCCAAATCATCTGATTCTTCATCCTAGCATCCTAGGTAGTTGTTAAAATAATCTGACAACAGTATCGATTCTAGTTTTACTACTTTTGATACTCATTCACATAGTTAAACAAATTCCTCCATTTAGGTCCTTAGATTTTCTTATAAAAATTTATGATCTTAATATACACTTCAATGATATAACTACTTCCCTACCCCTCCTAGGCACCAGATTCACAGAATGACTTGTGAAGTCCTTTTTATAGGTACAGAGGAGCAGCTCTTGATTTTTTTCAGGGATATATTATCAACTTCCTGGTGGGTTTTATATTGACCAAAAATAGTAATTAAGTTAAATGAGGGGTAAAACAACAGTCTTTTCTAGGAATGTACTTAAGTATAGCTTCACCTGGGATGAAAGGACAGGAGTGACATTCTTAGTACATATGCCCTTGGCCATCTCAGATAGTTGTGTGTCTATCATTCAGAATGGAAATAAACTTCAGTACAATTGAGGTACCTTACTAAATATTTCCCCAAACTGTTTGTTCCAGCTTTATCATTTATAAAAATGGGGATATTAGCATCCATCACTAAACATTGTTGTAAGGATTGAATGAAAAAGTATTTGGGAAGCATTTAGCAAACCTTAAAAGTGTTATGTAAATGTTAACATTATTATCAGCTATTCTTGGTTCATGAAGGTATATAAATTATTGCTGGAAAAGAAGCATTAATTACCCTCAATCGACATTTAGCAGAATGGGCAAAATTCCAAAAAAGAGAGATATACTTTTGCTTTGGGAAGACTCAAAGAACCTATTAACACCTCATGTACTTTTGTGTGACCTCTCCCATGGTCCAATTAAAATTCCTTTTTGGAACATTACGGTCATTATACTTGTAGAAGAATAGTTGATATCACTTTTCTTGACCGTTGGGTTTGTAAAGGAGGCCATAAGCCTATAGAACCGTGATACCCACCAGGTAATCTGATGGTTACTACTATAGACATCTTTGACATGAACATACAGATGTGGTACCATTGGTAGATTGAATTAATACCTCCCTTTAGCATTTAACTCATCTTTGGACAATATACTGTTTTTTTTTTTACTTGAGTCACAGGTAAAACCAACAGTCTCTGTCCTCAAGGATCTTTCATTCTACCAGGAATCAGAAAGATGAACACCTATAAGCATAAGCACAATGATCATTAACAAAGGAAGGACTACTAAGAACAGAAATTAGATCAGGCTACACAAAGACAATGATGCCTAAGTCACCTTAAAGACAAGGATTCTGAGAAGCAGAGACCAAGAGAGTGCATTTTGGCACCAAGTTGGTCTATGTAAATTCATGAAGGCTGCATCTTGTGTTTGGAGAACAGATGGGAGTTCAGTTTGGCTCTTTGATCTTGCCTAGTAACAGCCAGGCAGAACAGTGGATAGATAACCAGACTAAGAGTTAGACAGACCCAAGTCATTTAACTTAGGTTTACCTCAGTTTTCTCCTCTGTAAAAATGGGGATATTCATACCTGCCTCAATATTTGAAATATTTGTAAACTTTGAAATACTTCATAAATCCTAACTATTATTAGTAGTAGCTATTCAGAGTTTTCAAGGGAAAGTAGTATGAAATATGTCTGGAAAGGAAGAGAGAACTAACCAGATTGTGAGGGGATCCTAAATGCCAGACTAAGAGTTTGCATATTATCCCATAAGCAGCAGAGAGCCATTGAAGGCATTTAAGCAAAGAAAGACAAAATGGGACTGAGGAGTCTCTATCTTGCTATTTTGATGGAGTGTGCATTGAAGAGGGGAGAGATTGGAAAACAATTAGGAGAGTATGATAGTAGTCTAGGCAAGAGATGATTATCTGAGTGACAGTGGTGATTGAGTGGGAAAAAAAAGGACGATGTAGAGTTGTTGGAGATACTATATTCCATTAATTGTGAATGACAAAAAGTTACATTAAAAAAAAGCAGTATAACTGCAAATGCCAAAATTAACATAGCATCAGTTACAGCAATATAATTTAATTTTTTTATACATGGTACAGTAGAAACCTTTTAAAGCTAGCAACACCATCATGTTCACATTGTTACATAACAATGCTATTAAATAAAGTATACTTTTAATTATTTGGTTTTCTAATATTCAAAACTGAATAATAAAATATTTAATGAATTGATTTTAAAGAGAAATTAAATTTGAATTGCCTTCTATACTAATGTCTTCTATATAGTAATGTCCCCAGATTGATTCGGTTAAGTGGCATATTTACAATTCTCAAAAAAATTAATGGTCATAGTACATTATATTAATTTACCATTTATGTTTAGAGAATATCACAAAATATTTTAAGAATAACAATGGAAGTTGAATTGATCCTTTCAGGTTTAATTTTTTTTCCCCAATAAATACTGTTTATGACTGTTTCCTTTGTTCAAAATGTTGTTTAATTTATCCATAATTTGCATTTTTACTAAAGAGTAATATTTAATGTTTACAATTTAATCTACAATATCATAGTATTTGAAAGGTTTAATGATTAAGCAGTAACTGAGGATAAACTGTCATTGGCTTAAAAAAATAAGAATGACAGTGGACACTTGCTTTATTTTCCAAGGCATAGGACTTTTAATATTTACATAGTTATCAAGCTTTTCTCCGCTTGGTAAACAATAGTTGAAGAAAGCTTTAAACTTTAGTAGAGTGAAAATTTTATTTGTGTACATTCATACATATCAATAGGAACAGGAATAAAATTGAAACCCCCTTTTTGAGGCAGTAGAAATCGTCAATAAGAATAGTTAAAGTGTTTGTTCTCCGTGCCATCAGGCTACTCAAAAAAGGTATAAAGGGACTTTGGAAGCAGTTTAAAGGAGTAAAAAATATTCTAGGTACAGTCTATGTTCCCATCCTCTTAAGTAGAACATTTTGTGTCATTATTCCTAAATAATTGGCTAAGAATCAAAACCAGAATATCTGTCCTATTTGTGTTAACTTAAAAACCTTATCTATAGCTAAATATAGAGAAACCTGATCTAATTAAAATATTGTCTGTGTATTCAAAAGAGCAAAAAGTTAAATTTACATAGTGTATTCCAATTGTTTTGAATAAATGTGTAGTTTCCTTATAAGAATTTCTTCCACATTGTTTCAAAATTGTTAGGTAAGATCACACTAGGGACAGATTCATTATATACATTTTAAATGTTAATCAAAATAAAATTATGCTGTGTCCATGGAATTTCAAGTTATCTAGGTGAAAAGTGAACAGTTGAGTCACAGATTCTATAAATTCTCAGATACCTACTTGAATTTTATAATTTTGATCAGTTTATTTTGTCAATATCAAAATACATTTGAGTGTATGTGATTAGATAGATGAACTTTTCATGTGACCTTAAAAATGGAATTGATTGAACTATGAACACATTTATTTACACATCTAATTTCTAAGAGAAATATTTTATTAAATATGAACCAAAGATAAAAAGGGACAATTACACATTTTACAAACCAAAAATGTAGATAGTCATGTAGTTTAAAATCCACTATAGAATGTCAGAACTTAATGCTTATTTAGCCTTTTTATGTATTTGAAACATAAATGTCAATGTTTTAACTACTTGGTATTTTGGTATTGTTCTTAGGTGCAAAGGATTTTCATTCTTTGCATATAGTCTTTCATAATTTAAATATTTTGACTGCCTTATAAAAAGAATATTAACTTTTCTTTCCAACCAAGTTGGAAAGTTATCAGTTAAATAAAGAATGTGATAATTTTTCTTTAAATAACTTGAATGTTTCATTTTCATCAATTTTTCATTTTCCTTTCCTTATGTGTGTAAATTGCACAATTCAAATACATTTGCCACTCAGGATAAAAATCAACTGCTATTTTTCTGTCCTTCAGCATTTGAGGTTATGGTAATATTAACCTGCAGGAACTCCTCCCTCCCTACCCCCCATGCAATTTAGTAAGGAGAAATCTTCTTTCAGAATGGATTAAGTCGTATTCCTGTCCCTAAGGGGGAGAATGGATTCACCTTTGCCCACATCAAAGCATCATTCAGTGAAACTGCTGATTTTCCATCTTCAAGGAAAAAGACAGGACCCTATGATACAAAAGTAATGGGAGAAATAAAAAAAAGTTTATAATTAAGAAATTTGTTTTAAACATCTAGAAAATAATCACTCTCAAAGTTAATATAAATATCAAAGGAAATGAAAATACATAAAGAATTACTACTAGTGACTACAGACATATATACATATCTTAGATTATAAAATGGAAAATTAGTTTTCATTTTTATAATCCAAATCCTTATATAAATATTAGTGATATCACTAAAAAAAAGAATCTTTATTTTGAAGATATAGTATAGTTTTTAAAATTTAAAAGAAAAAAAGAATCTTTATTTTGAAGATATAGTATAGTTTACCTAGTTTTAAAAGAAAGTATGCCCAGTGATAATGTGTATGTATACAAATGAAAATTTCCCCATTTGAAAAACTGGAACCTTTCCCAGTAAGATTTGGAGTGAAGCAAGGTTGCCCACTATAACCATTATTATGCAATATTGTATTAGAAACACTAGCCTCTGCAATAAGAGTCAAGAAATAGATTAAAGGAATTAGAGTAGGCAATGAGGAAACCAAACTATCACTCTTTGCAGATGATATGATGGTATACTTAGAGAACCCCAGAGACTCTACTAAAAAGCTATTAGAAATAATAACTTTAGCAAAGTTGTAGGATACAAAATAAATCCCCATAAATCCTCAGCATTTTTATACATCACCAACAAAATCCAACAGCAAGAGATACAAAGAAAAATTCCATTCAAAATAACTGTCGACAGCATAAAATATTTGGGAATTTATCTGTCAAGGGAAAGTCAGGAATTATATGAGCAAAATTACAAAAAACTTTCCACACAAATAAAGTCAGACTTAAATAATTGGAAAAATATTAAGTGCTCTTGGATAGGCTGAGCGAATATAATAAAGATGACAATACTCCCTAAACTAATCTATTTAGTGAAAATTTCCCCATTCACTGAGAAAAAATGAAAGCACATGAATGTTTAACAGCCTTAATAGGATTATTCATATATTAAAATATATTTATACTCATAGCCCTCTTATAAAGAATAATATACTCTTTTGATTAAACTAGATTCAATAGAGTAGATTAGATTGATTTTGTTCAGTTGTTTCAATCATATACAATTCTTCATGATACCATTTAGGGTTTGCTTGATAAAGATACTGGAGTAGTTTGCCATTTCCTTCTCTAGCTCATTTTTCAGATGAGAAATCTGCCAGCAAAGGGGATTAAGTGACTTGCCCAGCATCATACAGTAAGTATCTGAGGCCATATTTGAACTCATTTGACTTTAATTTGAGTCTTGTCTTTCTAACTCCAGGCCCAGCACTTTATCATGCCCAAAGGTAGAAACTGAATTAATTTCATATAATTGAATATTTTGGGTATTAGAAAATAAAACAAAGTGCTATCAGTTTTCATTAATTAAATTCATATAGTACTATGAGATCTTCCTGTAAGACTTTAGAAATACTATAGTAGTAGTACCTTGTGAAAATCTTAGCATGTCAGAACCCACTTATTTATAAAGTTCAATTGATTGTGTTTTGTGTGTTTTAATTCAAAAGGTGTGAAGATCCTCCTTCCTTTTTAAAATACTTTGTCTACTGGCCACATAGTTTATCTTTAGGAACTCATTTCTTGGGTTTGAAAGTTTTTTGATCTTCAATGAAAATTCCTTAATAACTGTGGGGGCAAAGAATTGAATACCACAGGGGATAGATGCCTAGGAAGTGGCCATCATCAGGTAAAAATTCTAATGAAGACAAATTTTAAGTAAAATAGCCATACTACTTATACTGACTTATACATATTTGAGTTCTACCAAATGTCCTTGAGACATGAGATGTGTGCCATTTCAAGTATTCTGGTCTTACCAGTGATGACTATTCTTTTAGATACTGGTGTCATTTCTTTGGGCACTCCCCAATTCCCTCCTAGTTAGCCCTTCCATTTTTGATTCCTGAAAATATTCATGGCTGATATTCTAAGGGGAATGTGCTATCCTGCCAAGAACACATAAGGGTCAACTTTTTTTTTTTTTAGTATATTGCTGTTTGTGGACTTGTAAGGAAAGATGATCAATTCAAACATATTTTCCATATATATATATGTATGTACGTATGTATGTATGTGTATATATACATATATATTTGTATGCACCCCAGTTCTGTTTATCATTTGGTTTGATCTCCCAAATTATAATGCTAAATTATTTGAGAACTAGTTTCAAAATACCTACCTGTAAATTATAATAATTGTACATATTACTGAAAGTATTTCTATAAAATAATCATTGGCATTGTGCTTTAGGAAAGAAAAAAGATTTAAATCAAACATTGGAAATTGCTAAAATATAGATCTCTGCTGGATCCTACATTTTACTAGTATACATTTTTGACAATCATATGCTTAAGAACATATTTTTAAATTAGATAAGCTTATTTTTAATACCTATTTGCATAATATAAGGATATACCTGAATCTTTAATCCTGTCAAACAAGAAATGTGGATATCTGAATGACTTGGAAGATTTGATCCAGTGACAGAGTCTGGCCCAGTGATACCTATGAGTGGTTCTTCCTTCATTTTCTTTAGCAAACTTGCATAAATCATTCTTTGGGAGTCAGAAGGAGGGGTATGTGGAGGTTCTTCTGTTGATCTGTGTATACAATATATGTTAGTTTTTAATGGCTATGGAATCATAAAATGTTAATGATGTAAGGGGACCTGAAAAATCACCTATTCTAACACACATAAATGAGGAAAATTATCTATTTCATACTGATTAATAGAAAAATTAACACCTATAAAAAAACAACAAAAGATTATGTGGTTAATGTAATTCAGAATATTGTTAAGTAATTTAAGATTTATTCATCCTGCCAACAAATAATGATTCAGCTATTTAATATTTTATTAAGGATTTATTTTCTGAAAATAAGATGCCATTTTCCTTTCTGCATTTCATTTTCTACATTATACTCACTTGTTGGCTGAATGTAGGCAAGCTCTCCAGGCATCCAGTTCTTCAGAAAGTTGTTCAATTCTCAAAGGCACTAACACATCCCTCCGTTTCAAAAGCTGGCTGAAATAGAGGAAAATAATTGATGTTTCCATATCACTTGATGGTTTGCAAAATGCTTTACATATTCACTTGATCTTCACAACCTCCCTCCCCATCCCCTGCCAGGAGTTAATGATTGTTATTTTACAAAAGAGAAAATTAAAGGTCCCAGAGATTCGGTCCGTGATTATAAAGGTGATAGATCCCAATGACATGTTAATAACATGACACTCCACATCAACTAGAAAAAGGAATGGTCAAATATTAGATTTCACCATTAACCACAAATATTTGGTTTCCCTATTTAGAAACTTTGAAATCCTCTTTCTGACAATAAACTTTTATCCTTCTATCTGTCCCAACTCTATTCTTCACACCAACAACTTTTACTGAAACTTTCAATTTCTCCACCCCCAATAATTTCTAAGGTCATCATTCTTGTTCAGACTAATTTTTCTCCTCTAATCTCAAACAAAGAGGTAGCCATTTCATCTCCACAGGTATTTTGCTTTTGAACCTCTTGCCCCTCATCTTCTCACCACTCATCTCTTGCCAGAACTCTGCCCTGGATAACTCCACCTACCTCCCATCTACCTTCTCCACTCCTATTTACATATTGCTGGATGCAGCTGAAATCTCATACAACTTGGCTAGCTGGTTATATGACACAAATTTAAGTTATCCAACCTCAATGGGCCCTATCTGCAGCAAAGGAATTTATTCCTTGCTGATAATTGTATTTTTCACAGAGGCTATTCAAAACCTGCTCTTTCCTTCTCAAACCTACCACATCTCTTTCCCCCAAAGTTTACTTTTTATTTTACTGAGAAAATTGGCCCTGAAAATATGTCCATTCTATGGTCCCCTCCCCCTGATTGGTGAGTTCTTGGCCTGGACCATCATTTCATCTATCTAACAATTCAGAAATCAGCAAATGTTACAAACCAAAGCTTGATATATTGTTTTGTTGATTGTCTAGACTTAAGTGATGGAGAAAAAGTCTTAATAGTGCAGATGAAAATTAAAAGTATATCATATACTATACAAGGGCTATGAAACTGTGCATACCCTTTGATCCATCCTATATCCCAAAGAGATAATTAAAAAGGGAAAAGGAGCCACATGTGCAAAAATGTTTGTAGCAACTCTTTTTGTAGTGCCAAGGAACAGGAAATTGAGTGGATGTTCGTTATTTGGGGAATGACATAATAAGTTATGATATATAAATTTTATGGAAAATTATTACTCTATAAGAAACAGTGAGCAGGCTACTTTCAGAGAGGTTTGCAGAGACTTACATGAGCTGATGTTAAGTGAAGTGAGTGGAATCAAGAACATTGTACATAGCAACAAGAAGATTATGTGATAATTCTGATAAGATCATGTGATAATTCTGATAGATGTGGATCGTTTAAACAATGAGGTGATTCAGGCCAGTACCAATAGACTTGTGATGAAGAGAGCCATCTGCATCCAGAGGGAAGACTATGGGGACTGAATTTGGATCACAACATAGTTTTTTCACCTTTTTGTTATTTGCTTGTTTGGGTTTTTTTCTCATTTTTCCCTTTTTTGATCTGATTTTTCTTGTTCTGTATGGTAATTGTAGAAATATGTATAGAAGAATTATACATTTTTAATATATATTGGATTGCTTGCTATCTAGGAAAGAGGATGGGAGAAGGGAGAAAAATTTGCAACACAAGGTTTTGCAAAGGTCAATGTTGAAAACTATATTTTTAAGTAAATAAGCTATTTTAAAAATATATATATCATGCATATACCTTGGTTTTGGAGAAGCTCTTGTTAGATCTTTACCAGCATTCTATATACAATGTATATTGCCTCCCAGAATATATGATAATAAAAAATTAATGTACCGTAATAGCAAATGCCATTTAAAATAACATATTATTCAAATCTTAAGCTTTTTCTTTATAACAGAAAAATGTAGGAAGCATTAAATGAACATATCAGTCAATACTAATAAAAACACTGGTAGGAGTGTTTAACTTACAGAGAAAAAGAAGGTAAAGACAGGCTGAAGTGCTTCCAAATGGAATAAGAAAGCAAGCAGAAAAGACTTTTATTTCCTGTTTTTATTGTTCATGGAAGAAGTATTAAAATGTGTAAAATAAAAATATATGGTCAATTGAAATCTGAAACTTAAGTATCAATTTAGAATCACAGATGAGAATAGTAAGCAAAATTAGGAGAATCCTATACACTGACTTCAATAACACACACAAAAAAAAATGAAAGGTAGCTGTACTCAAATTAGTTTCAATGATTACTCTTAGTTCTGGAGACTAGAAGATGAAAAATATTTCCCTTATCTCAGTAGAGGAGACTACACACATAGCTTGCCAGAGGAAGTCATGCTGTTGGTTTTACTT
The DNA here is from genome assembly GCF_902635505.1 of Sarcophilus harrisii. NCBI lineage: Eukaryota > Metazoa > Chordata > Mammalia > Dasyuromorphia > Dasyuridae > Sarcophilus > Sarcophilus harrisii. The sequence goes on along the minus strand of NC_045431.1, from coordinate 107,171,172 downwards.
TGTTACAAGAAAAATGTTCAGTTTGCCCCTTTTTTTGGGGGGGGAAGATTATATTGGGAAACAACTATGATGTAAAAAAATGAAGACATCAGAAAAAGTCTGAAAATGTTATTGGTGCAGTTGGAAAATATGGAGACTTGGACTTATGAAGAAAAATGCTATCTACTTTAAGAGAAACAGAGAGCAATATGTGTGTATATATAATATATACATATTTATGCTTATATGGGTGTATATATGTATATGTATCCATGCTTAATTATCTTCTTTGGGGGGGAGGGAAGAGGAAAAAAAGAATAAAAAGTGCACAGCAGAGAACGAAAGAAAACCTACAAGGAAGCAGAGAAAAGATGGACAGTTCTGAGTACAATGTGTAGTATTTATTATATAGGCTTTCTTGAAATGGAAATTATTTCATATTTTGAACCCTCATGTTCTTCTGTAAACATAGCAATGTTATTTTTTCTTATTTTGTATTTAAGTTTAAAATAGGAAATATTATAAGCATGAAGATGAAAAATTACATTTCAGAACAAAAAGGAATCTTATCAGGTTCAACCCCATCATTTCACTGATAGAGAAGCTTGAAGCTCTGAGACGTTACATGATTTGTTGATGGTAACCAAGATACTACCAAAAGCCAGATCTTTTGACTTTATTTTTCAGAGTTTTCCAGGGTTGTCATTGCTCTTGCTATTTGTTATTTTTCAATGAAATTGCAATTGCAACCCCCATTTTGAGAGAGTTCTAAGTAGAAGAAACTTAGTTTGGTTTATTGTAATCTTTTCTGCTTATGCGTTAGTTACCTTTGAATCATAGTATATAACCTAACACTTTTGCAGATGCATTTGAAAATAAAAATGCAACTCTGCCTGATTTTGGGATCATCATTTCTTTGGGCCTTATTGTACTCTTTTGAAAATTTAGGGGGCTGAACTAGATTGTGTCTGGGTTCTTTTTACAATTCTAAAAAACTTGAAAATTGATCTTTCTCAATCATAGTGCTTAATCTATTTCATTTATGTGAAATTGGAAAATGTTATGTATAAATAAAGTTGACAGTAAGTTAGGTCTCATAGGGAAAAGACTGAAAATTAAGAAAGCAAAAATGTTTTACGTGAGAAAAAAAAACATTAAAACAACATTCAATGCAATAGTAATATGAACAAAAGGGGAAAGAGTGAAAAATCAAGTACATTTAAGTCTAATGTAGTCTGGGAAGGCGTAGATTAAGTATTACAAACATGTAAATTCATAGTTGGGATTCCAAAGACCATCTACTCCAACCTATAACTGCACAGAAATCCTCTCTACAACATTCACGAGAAAAAAGTTTTTCTGGCTTCACTTAAAAGCCACATAAGACAGTCCAATCATTTCCCAGGACAGGTCTAATAAGGTATTTTCCCTTAAATTGAATCCAGACCTACATGTCTGTAGTTTCTACTCATAACTAGCCTAAAATGTCAGGTTTTTGGTGGTCACATCGCTCTTTTATTTCTCTCATCTTTTCTGTCTGCCCTCCAGTAAGTCTTCCTGCCACTTGGACAATGAATTTCTTTATGATTTCCCCAATACTTTGTCAGATTGATGCCACCTCTTATTGCTTGCCAGAAAATTCTCACCGTGGGGATACACCCTTTATACCAAAATAGGAAGCTAAAATGATCATAAAGTTGTAAATATTATGTGAGAATTATGACAGTATTGTTTCAGAAAAAAATGTAGGAATCTAAAGGTTAGAAGAGTGATAAAATTTCAATTGATTGGAAACACTAGTATGCTAGTATGAATCAACCCCTAAACCCACTTTTATGACACTGTGAAATAGCAAAACCAACATGGCCTACTGTGGAAGTGGACAAGACAGTGGAAATAGGGGTCTTAGGGATTGATTGTTTCAAAGACCTGAGTAAACAATTTCCATACAATTTCCTCTTTCAGTGTATCAAGAATCTGTGATTTCATCAGTGTAAAAAGTCCCTCTACTGATGCAGATTGCAACCTTTCTGACTTGGTAAAGCAATTGAGCTGCTGTGGTCAAAAATATGTCACCTTGTAGCCATCCTTCTGGTGATGCTCCTCTCGAAAGTCATCTAGACTGGTCCTAGGAAGATAAACATACAATCTATCACTAGATCCCTCCTGAAGCCTTTCCCTTAGAACTTGCCATTTTGTTCTCTGTTGGCATAACCTTCCAGAGGTAATCTTCCTGCTCTGCCACTGTCTGTATGACCTTAGGAAAGCTGTCTTGTAATCTTTCTGTGTCTTCAGTGCCTTTATTCATAAAATGAGGGAGGGTGAATGAAATGAATTCTTAGGATGCCTATCAACTTTATGTCTATAAGCACATGAATTTTTATTAAAATCTCTAAAAAGAAAAAATTTTAGCATGTTTTCCATGGAACCAGCTACCAGAAACTCAACAGGTATTTGAGAATAAAAGGAAAAGGAACCTAGGGATTTCAGATAAAATTTGAAAAAGGTAAATATATTGGTGAAAGTTTGCTTTCATGCTTCCTGAAATGAAATTCCTTACAATTTGATATAGATTAGAAAGGTTAAATATGACCCCCATATGACCGTGTATGTTTACATCATACAAATCAGTTGTATAACATATTGGGTTTTCTCAATTACTAGTTTTAACCCTAAGTAACATAGTCAGAAATTTAACTAAAATTTTGCCTTACTAATATAGCTAATGTTTGAATTCATTTTTAATAGATATCTATTAATTTTCAAGCTAAGATATCTCAGCATGATTAACAGTCACTTCTGGGGAGAAGACCATCTCCATCCCTTCTACTCCTATGATTATATATTAGTTTTTTGTTTTCAAAATACACCACTGAAATCCTGGGATCATGTCTTAGATTGTACATGAATTTGCTTTAAGTGAGACAGAGTTGTTCCAGAGTCATCAAAGTCCAGAGGCAGGACAAAAATCAAAATGATCTGGTGTGACCAAATAATTTGGAACCCATAATAGAACTTGCTTCACCTGCCTTTATGACCATTGAAGTAAATTGTTCTCATCCTCCCATTCCTTAAGGAAAAGTATTCATAAATGCTTTGGGGGAAGATCCTCATAGCTCACCAATGGATTTGAGGCCTGTTGATGACCCTCAATATGGTTTAGCCCTTTTTGGGAGCCTCAAGTAAGATGTGGACACCAAAGCACAAGAATGAGCAGTCCTCCTCCCTGAACACTTTATATATGTCTTTTATCTATATCAGCAAGGAGTTATGTCTTTCCCATCCTGTAGAACTAACGGGAAAACTGGCACTACTAAGCACTCACTGATCTATCCAGAGTTAATCATTTTCAAGGACAGTCCATTTAGCATGGTAACCCTGGAATAAGAAGAGTATTCCTCTTGCTCTCCCCACTGAGTAATTTTTATTGGTTTTAGTCAAATAAGGGAGCAAGGGAAAAGAATGACTTCAATTCCCTATTTTGAAAAACAAATTGCTTTTCCAAGTACCTTGTGTACTCATAAAGGGCTGGCACGATGCTCTGATATTGTCTTCTGATTGCTAACAAAGCACCAATGTAACCACATAATATCAGCAACTCATTTCGGAGTCTAAAAGAAAACACATTTAAATGCAATAAGTTATCTGGGGACTAAAACATTATTCTAATGTTCATATAATAGAATCTACATACATCTAAAGACATATTACTAAGCATGATTAAAATTTCAGTGAAAGCTACAATTTGAATTGTTGAAGATTTGTAGCTGAATGATAATTATCCCATAAATGTTTTCAAATTTAATATCTTAAATGGAAATTCTCACTATCGACTTACTTTACACCACCCCACTTTTCTTATGCATACCAGGGACAAGGTAGGGTACTGTGGGCATTTCTAGAAATAACATTGAACTACACTGTTCTTATATTTGGTAGAGACCTACAAGGAGGTTTCCTTGCCCATTTTCCCTGACACTACTTAGGCTTCTTAAAGCCATCCTAACCATTTCTATAAGGAAATTAAAATAGGATTATCTCTAGTGGTTTTCTACATGGTCACATCAAGTCAACAAGCATTCATTAAACTTCCTGGATGCCAGGCACTGTGCTAAGTGCTGGGGTTAAAAAGAAATGCAGAAAATGGCCTCTACCAACAAGAAGCTCACTGAAGCTTTGAAGTCCATGTTACCAGTTCTCAACACTGGCTAAAAGTTTAGAACTAATTCTGCTTGAGCCATGTGTAGATTTATGCATCCCTATTATTATGTGGGATCCTCTACACCAGTGATGTCAAACTGAAATAGAAATGAATTCCTGTTGCTGCATAGTGACCTAAAAAATCCATAAATTAACATTATCATCTTTGTTGTAATGTATTTTTATTTCATTTGATAAACATTTTCCAATTATCTCTGGTGCTGACACCAGAGTAATCCAAGCATGTGGGCTTGAAGTTTGACACCTCTGCTCTAAATGATATTTCACTTCAAATTGATTCCACTGTAATTTTACTAAATTCTATATTACTTTTACCCTTTTGCCCCTTCCATCTCCACCCCCATGGGACAATTTTAATGAACCAGATGCTCATTCATCAAGAAAGAAACCATCTCAAACTAAGAATGGCTTAATACAAATGGTAACAAGTAATATCTTTAGAAAGGAAATTCAATTTCAGTATCTGAAAGAAAAATGTACTCACTCACTACATTTATGTAGCATTAGTCTTTCAGTGCGGATATAACTCAGAAGGTCAAGAACTGGATACACTGTATCCACAGTCCAGTCTGAATGGCTCATTTGTTCTGATTTAAAGAAAGAAAATATATTGCAATTAAAGAATTACCTGCCAAACTATAAACTACATATAAAAACATTGCCCTTCTCTTTATAAATCAATTTCAGTAGAAGTACTGCTTCTTAGATCACTAAAGTAGATCATGAACATCTACATAAGGCATACTCACTCAGAGTTGCCTCTGAGATACTAAGTCCTAAGCAGAACTAAAGGAAAGAAAAAGCAACTCATCAAATTGAGTCCAAGTCTTCTGCTGAATTTTCTTTTTAAATTTTAAAACGATGGATTTCTTTGTCTTAATACATGAGCTGGTCTTTAATTTTAAGACTGACTGCAAAAATGAATGAAAAGAGATTGCATGTAAATATGCCATGTAAAAACTCACGTTTGATGAACTGAATACCAATAGGAAGGGCTTTTTCAGGTTCTTTACTTAACAAGTAATACTTTATAGTTTCAAGTATATTTCCATCTGCAAGGGCAGTCTCTGCTAATCCTGCACATTCTTCTATTGTGGGTAGATTACACTAGAAAAGAATTGTTAAAAGAAGAAATAATTCTAGACATGTTAATAAAGAATTTAGGGGAAAACAACTAAAATTACAGTTGTAGAGAGATATACAAAGAAAAGTAAAGTTTCATTGCTTTCTTTGACAATTGCCTTCACTTGGTTCTATCATTCTGACATCCTTCAAGCTATATCTGATATATTTTCTCCCTCTCAGAGTGACAGCCCAAGAAAAAGTGGTTTATGGTCATCATTCCCACTCCCTTATCTCCAGTTCATTTTTCAACCTCTTGAGATCTGCCTTTCATTGTGACTGTTGAACTGAAAAAGTTCTCTTTAAAATAACTTCTTTATTGCTAAATCTTTAAGCTAAACATATTTTTCTCAGTTCTCCTATTTCTTCATCTCTTGACAATGTTCAACTTTGTTGACTACTGTAGATATTCTAGTCTTTCTGGGTTTGTCAGGCACTGCTCTGTGTTGGTTTTCTTTTTATATGATTAGTCTTTCTCAGTCCTTTTTTCTAAAAGTGTCATCTACATTCTCACTCATTTTGTGTATCAAAAGAATCTGCTGGGGCCTTGCTCTCTTCTTATTCCCAATTTCATTAGCAATTATGCCTTTACATATAATTCCCACACTACATATTCAGTCTTCAGTTCTTTCCTGAGTTCTAGTTTCCAGTCTCATAATTGCCTGGTGAATGACTATAATACTTATTGAAATGATTGAAAAGGATTGAGAAATAAAGACCAGATCTGGAATTATCAATAAAGTCAACTTGGAGGGTGATCTCTAAATATGATATCCTTAGTCCCATTTTAAAAATAAAAATGTTTTTATTAATGACTTGAAGAAGGGCAAAGGCAATCACAATTTTAAAAAGGAGCTATGGAAGGGAGGGAGAGAGAGAAAATCTGGTCCTCAAAAGTTTTACAAACAAATGTTAAAAATTATTTTACATGTGACTAGGAAAAAAATAAAATAATAGAATGTTAAAAAATGAAGGCAGGCATTAACACATTGGAAGACAGAATTGAAATACAAGTATGCTTCAACAAGCTTGTGGGTTGGATCTAATAAAATGGAATTAATAAAATTAAGAGAAATTTTAAAATCTTCACTAGTAATAGTTTTGGGAAGGCATGGCTTCCATAAAAATATCTGGATTTTTAATGTATTGTAGCAATATTAAGAATAGGTCACAAGAATCTAAACAGATAATGCAATCTTAGATTTCAAAATTGGAGGATTAGCAACAAGGATGGGGAGGGAGGGGGGAGATCATCTTCTTGTAGTCTGCCTGGGTCAGAATATATCTGGAGGACTGAAATTAGTTCTGAATGTGGTATTTTAGAATAGACATTTATCAGATGAAATGAGTCTAGATCAGGCCAGCAAGGCAAATAGAGACATTTTGGCAAATAGAGACCAAGATTTGGCAGAAGGAATTGGCAATGTTTGTTCTGGAGAAAAGAAGACTTGAATGAGATAGCTGTTTTCTATGATTTGCAAAGCTGTTACATGAGAGGATTTGTTTTGCTTGGGCCCAAAGAGAAGAAGCAAGAAGTAAGTGAGAATTTGTTGCAGAGGGTAAATGATGACTGAATAGCAAGGACAAACTAACAAAAAGAACTGTGTAAAAGTGCTTTCAGCTTCTTTCTGAGTTGATCAATTCCTCATCACTGGATGCATTCAAGTAGAATTTGAATTTTCCAATTTGTCAGAGATAGGGTAAATGGGATTATTAGATTGAGATCTTTTCTAATCCATACCAATAAACCTTTAAATTATGAAATTCTGTGATTCTGATATCAGTTATATGAACCAGCTCTTAGCCCTTTTCTGTTCAATAATTTTATCTATAACTGAGATTAAGTTGGATACTTCTGTCTCTAAGTAAATTTCTTATCAACTTTGGGACTGACACAAACTGGGAGAGGGAACTAGAATCATGAAATCTCAAACCAGACAGGTCCTCAGTGATCAAACAATTCAACAGTCCATACCTGAATCACCCTTTCTACAACATTTTCCTAAAATAGTCATACATTGCTTCTTGAACACAGCCAGTAAATAGGATCTTAGCACTCTAAGGTAATCCACTCCACTCTTGGACTAATTTGTAACAGTTTGCTTCCTTATATGTATCCAAAAATTTTAATTTGTGACTTCTGTTTATTTGTTCTAATTATGTATTAAGGCTAAGTAATAATAATAATAATGATAATCCTGAACTTTCTTTCACATATCAATTTCTTAAATATTTTATTTTAGCGATATTACTAATAATTTAATCTTTTCCAACTTAAATATCCTCAATTCCTTCAGATTATCAATTCTCTCACTATCCTAATCACTCTTCTCTATTCATACTACAACTCATCAATGTTATACCTGATATGAGAAGTTAACTGTGAATACCATATTCCAGATATGGTCTTACAAAGACAAATGATTATACTTCTACATATGGTTGCCATTTCACCCTAACTCCTCTATATCTGTTTCATGCCAACTGTCATCTCCCCATGGTTTCCCTATATTATACTTGTAGAATTAATTTTGAACCCAAATATAGAACTTCATACTAATCTCTATTAAATTTCATTTTGCTAGATTTGTGGTACAATTCCAACTATCACTATATACTTGATAAGATCTCCAAAGTAATCTCAGCAATATGTCTGAGTATTGTGTACTATTTTTTAAAATTTTATTAAAAAACAAAATTAAAAAAAAAGGAAAACAAAACAAAACATTGTCATGTGCTCCGTAGGACATCAAAATATATTTTTATATTTTATTTATATATTTATTTATATATTCAAAATATATAACAATAAATTACCAGTTCAAGAAAGGATATATATTATGGTAGAAGAAATTATATTCAAAAGTGTCCATCTTTTATTTCCTTGTAGATTATTTGTTGTTGTTCTCTGCTGCACAGTATTTTTACTTTATTCTTTTATTCCCTTTTCATCCATTCATTCACTTTTCTCAAGCAGATTATAGTTAAGCAAGGATATATGGATGTATACTTATGGAGATATATACATATACACACACAGCTCCCTGCCCCCCACATACCTTTTTTATCTCTGATAACTCTCTGCTTTAATTCTATTCCTCCAACTTACCTTGCTATTATTTAACCTCCCCACACTCATGGATCCTTCCTTTGTCTTCTTCCCCTACCCTTTGCTTCCCCTTTCCCCCATCTCTCCCCCCTTATTTCTTTTATACCCTTCATTGCATATATATATATATATATATATATATATATATATATATACACACACACACACACACACACACACACACCTATTTACCCATTCCCGATGTGAGTAGGTTTTTAGAACTATGAGCCCAGCCCATGCCTGTGTGTCTATTTTTCCTCTGCACTTCATTTGTATAAGATAATTACTATTTTTACCTTAACTTTGACCCAATCTTCCTTTTGAGCTACCCAATTGCTGATGTCAACTTTAAACATGGTATACATTTCCATGTAAGAAACAATTTGTTCATGTTAAATTCCAATCTGCAGCTTTGTTGAATGTCCATTTTTAAATTCAACATTATGAATAATTTTGGGAGATATATTTTTAGACACAGCCCTATTAATTGCCAGTATATATGATTCCAGGACCTATGGTCTTTTATTATGGCTCCTGATAAGTCCCTTACAGTTATAGCTCCAGCACATTTGAATTGATTTTTTCTTGTCGAAAATTTTTCTTTTTAATCTGGGGGTTTCAAAATTTGGTAATAAAATTCCTATGTGTTTTCTAATAAGGATTTCTTTGATGAAGTGATGAGATTTTTTTTTCTTTTTCTATTTCCCCCTTATGTTCAATTTTCTTGGATTATTTCTTGTATTATTATGTCAAGATTCTTTTTTTGGTAACAGCTTTCAGGTAGTCTGATTATTCTTATATTTTTTCTTCTTGATCTGTTCTCCAGATCTGTTGTTTTTCTTATGTTTCACATTCTGTTATATTTTTTTCATTCTTTATAATCTGTTTTGTTATTTTTTTGTCTTTTATAGTTTTACTGGCTTCCCCTTGCCTAATTCTAATTTTCAAAGAGTTATTTTTGTCTTTTAGACTCTGTATATCCTTTCCTAGTTGGTTAATTAAAAAAAAAATTCTTCTTGTTTTTCCTGGATAGTTTTCATTATTTATTTACTTATTTTAGTTTTTCCTCAATGTTTCACATTTGATTTTTAAATTCTTTTTTGACTTCTATAAATTCTCTTTGGGAAAGGGAGCCATTTAATGTAACTCTTTGGGGTAGAAGAAGGTTTTTGTTTTTGTTTTTGTTTTTTTTTACTTCAGTGTCCTCTGAAGACTGTAACCTATTCCCATAATAAGTTTCTATGGTTGGGTTCTTTCTTCTTTACTAGTTCATTTTTTTTTTAAAATGAGAAGTATTAGTGTAAACACCTCTAACTGTTGGGTGGGGGATAGTATTTCTGCCTTCACGCTTCACTTCAGCTCTCCCTTCTGACCTGGAACCCCAAACCAAAAGCTCCTCTCCCTGCAAGTGACCTCAGCCAGCAGCAGCATCCCTCCCTCCTTGCCTCTGTAGTGTGCTGGTTTCTTCTAATCCAGGGCAGGGTTTTTGCATTGGGCTGGTGTTCCTAATCAATTAAGGCTCCTCACTCTTCCCAGATCCAGATCCCCAGTAGGCACACAGTCTGGAGAGTGAAATTGTTTGTGGTTCCCACGGAGTCTCCACCCAAACCCAGCTAGCCCCAGATATTCCCACTTGGAATTTCTGGGGAGCTAAGCATCTGTAGATACTTGCACTTCACATTGGCTAATCCCCAGCCTAGCATCTGTCTTTGGATCTTCTTGGGCTGTTCCAGGAAGAGCTCAGTTCTGTCCTAAGTCTTGATTTTTCACCAGTCTATGTCCTAAGGCACAAATTTGTTCTGTTTGTGGGGGAAATCTGAAGAGCTTGAAATTTATCAACCTAACTCTGCCTCTTTCCCAGAATTCTCCCCTCCTGTACTATTTTTAAAAAGCAAATTGCATCAATAAAGAAATAACTCTTGTCTAAAAGCTGAAGAATAGTTCCTCACCTATATTGGTTGACAAAGATTTCCTTACCAGAAGTTTCTTGCTCCAGTGAAATCACAGTTTGTGGGAGATGTGCCTATACTATATAATTCATATGAATAATATCTGATTATTTTAATGGACTATAAGCTTAATGTAACTCAGTAAAAAAAGCTTAATATAACTCAGTAAAAAAAAAAAACTAACATGATCTTTGGCAGCATTAGCACTAATTCAGGAAAAAGATGTTAATTTTCACTGTACTACTTGCTAGTTAGATCACAACTGTAACATATTTAGATATGATGAATATTTTAGGATGGATGCTGGGAACCAAAGATGGTAAGAGAGGGGATGGTAAGAGAGGGAGATTATCAAGATGGAAAAAGGACTTAAAGTCATTTGAGGGATCGAAGAAATGATGAGGATAGCTACAAGAAACAGAAGACTAAGATAGACATAGGATTATAGAAATAGAGTTGGAATAAGCAAAGGATTATAGATTAAAAACTGAATCTTAAGTGTCACATAATCTAACCATTTCATTTCACAATTGAGGAAACAAAGATAGATAAGTGGAAGAGCTAGAAACTAAACACTATTTTTCTGCTTCCAAATGCAGTATTCCTTCTGCTACAAGGATGATTTCAAATATTTTAAACGTTGTACTATAGAAGCCTTATATGACAAAAAGTCATATTCCAACAATTTAGTATGGCATAGAAGTGATCCATCTGGAAATGCAAGGAGGAAAAATGTCCATTGTCCAGACCAGTCAAACTCACTGCTCCAAATATAATCTGAAGCAAATTTAAAATGCAATTGGGAAATATTCCACAAAATAAATAAAAATATATTACAATACAAATAATATTAATTTATAGTTGGTTAAGCCAATATGCCATAGGGATCTATTCCTATTTGATTTTGATACTACTGGTCCATACTATCTAATATAAAGCTGGATGAGCAGCCCATATACAGCTATCCCTTCAATATGTACATTTGGGGCAGACAATGCAGATGGTCAATGATCTTGATCCAGAAACGAATAAGTAAAATGGTTAGATTAAACTTGGAAAATTCCATAGTGCTCTCAATGATTCCAAGTTTCTCCCTGAAACAAAAACTCATTTAATAAAACACTAATATATAAAACACTATAAGCTCTTACAGAACAGTTTGCCAGAAAGTAATGAAGACACACTTGATAGAAATACCTGGAATGCATATTATCTCTGTTCATATGCACCAAGAAGTGGCTTACAAGATTTGTACTTCCAGAAATGATTTCAGTCGTATGTTGAAATGAGGATTAATGATAGTCTCTAAACAGCCCACCTACAAAGCTGGTACACAGGTAATATTCAAAGACCTAGAGAAAGCTTGGCATTTTTGTGGATTTCAGAGAGGGCATGAATAAGAACTTTGTTGGAGAAGTTTGGATGGCTTAGTCTGTACACAGCTGGAATAAGCACTGAGCATATGCATCCACTAAAAGTATTGAGGTGGTGTAGTAGTGCTTATTCTGGGCAGCTGAGAATAGACCTCAAACAAGGAGGGAAGCAAATTTTAGCCCCATATCAGATCTCCCTAAATAGAATAGGTGTGAGCCCTGCCTGACATGTGCATGAAGGCTTATTCAGTTAAAGAACTGAAGATGTATCTATAAGGATGTATAATTTCAATGGCATAAGGAAATCCCAGTATGGAAACTTCCTTTACCAATACAAATGGGCAACTTATTCAGCAATTAATTGGCTTAGAGAGTAGCATAGGGACACTAAACGGTAAGAGACACCCCCAGATAGCCAGTGGGTATTAGGCAGAAGTTAAACCAAACTTTTCCTGTCTTGAAGCCAGTTATCTACCTATTATGTTATATAAGCTCTTGTTCTACTTCTAATTGTCAATATAATTAAAAGAAAAATATTCTCATCAGATTAGGATCACTGATTTATTTCTTTATATGCTAAAGTTTCTTAAGTACAAAGAGAAATTAAAACATAGCAGCCTCTGTGTCCATCCAAAAATATTTATTCTCATTAGTTTATCTTCTCATAGGGCAGCTAGGTGGCACAGTGGATAGAATTCCAGGCCAGGAGTCAGGAGGACCTGAGTTCAAATTTGATATCAGACATTTACTAGCTGTGTGACTCTGAATGGGATAAACTGAGTGAAGACCTCTCACAAGAATATGGCCTTGGCCTATGCCTTAATTGTGACTAGAGACTTTGCAATAACAAGTTGAGTTATAGCTAAAAGCTGCAGGTATTCAATCTGCAGATTACTGAACAATTATCTTAGATAAACTTACACATTCCCCTCTTGTTTCCACTCCCCACCAACGTTTCATTAGCATTTAAGTACCTAATACAGTAAAAAGTGTGATATTGACTAGTAGTTTTTGTTTCTGAGCTCTGTGTAAATTAGAACTCCCCAGCTAATGGGAAAAAAAGATGAAAAGACAGGGTGGGAGCTTCTGGTTAGGGTTTATATAATCTTGTGTTTTTAAATCTGCGCTTTGCACTCCTCTACTGACACCTTGTCTGTTGGAAGTTGCCCTTTCTCAAGAGATCATAATAAATCCTTTTTTGCTTTTTACCTCGAGAGTCTCTGATTTTAATTTGGGTAAGGAATGCTGTCCCACACAACCCTGTGCATATCATTTAACCCTATTTGCCTCAGTTCCTCATATGTAAAATGAGCTGAAGAAGGAAATGGCAAACCACTCTAGTATCTTTGCTAAGAATTACCCAAATAGGGTCACAGAGAATGGGATATGACTGAAACAACTCAACAAGAAAACATACCTTCTCATGTAGGTCATTTATCTCTTCAGTACATCCTGAGTAGAAAGCACAAATTTTTACTAAGTGTAGCTCATTATTAGGTATCCTCAAGAGAAGGTCTGTTGCCAAATCCCTATTCAAATGACAAAAGGGGGGGGGGGGAGTTATTCAGGAAAATCTGAATATAATGTTTCTAAAATTTTCAAAATTGTAACATTTTTAATATTTCTTGCATATCTGTTTACATAAAAACAGTAATTTTACATTGAATCTTAGAGCATCATCATCAAAATTAGATACATAAATTTATTAGTAGATTAAAATACAAAACTAGTTTGAGAGATTTACAATTTTAAATAGACTTTTTAAAATGCAACCTCGTAAGTCACAATGTGAAAGTTTTCAGCTATTAAAGAAAGGATATAATAGTTTTAGAAATGTGCATAATTAACATAATAAGTTGAATACAAATTTATACAAAGATAATTTTTTTTTTCTGGTTCTTTGCTTTTCCTTCTCTTCCTGGTTCCTATTTTGTTTATTATTTGATATGCAGACTTAATAGTAAATGAAGAAAAGGAAACTTTTAAAGCTCAAAACTATTTGAATAATAATGTCCTATGAAAGAGGTAGTTTGAAGACTGTTCAATGTTATGGTATATGAAATTATTAATATTGTGAAATTATAATTTTATATTAATAAAACATTGTATCTATAAACAACAGAATCTTACAGTATTTCAAACCAGGAATTCTTAACCCTTTTGTGTCATAGACACTTTTGACAGAAAGTGAATGAAGCCTGTGGATTAACCCTGCTCAAAATAATGTTTTCAAATGAATTAAATAAAATGCTTAGGATTGAAGAAGGAACCCGAAACTCTCTAAAACTCCCCGAAGAAGAGATTCTCAAACCCTGTGTCTGAAGGGACCCCCACCTGAGGACAAGCAGCTTCACTGTGGTGTCTGGGTGGGGCTGGAGATACCAACCCTATTCAATTGAAAATTTTCTATTCAATTCCAATTCCACCCACCAGCTTCATCAGGAGGGGGAGCAGGCCTTGGAATGCAACCAAAGACTTCCTTATAAAAACAGCAATTAAAAACTCATTTCTTTGCAGAGATCCTAACATGCCATGCCATGCCATGTCATGCTATGACAAGGAAACCTCTGTCCACTGGAATAATATTCTCTTCCAGTACTACCCTCTCTTTATCCTCACCTATTTCCCTAACAAGATTTTACGCCTCTCTATTAGGATTTCTCTACTTGAAACTTTACTTAGGCTGACTTCCCAATGCCAATAATAAACCTCTTTTATCAATCTAGGTTTTTGGGTTTGTAAATTCCTTTATAGAGAATCTCTGTACCACCAGAAGGGGGTTCCCCCAAACTTCCTATCCTTGTGCCAAATCCCAAGAGGATGTAGGGGAGTCAAACCTCTCTATTTGGTTCCCTGAACCCCAAACCTGATACTAGACATTATTTAACTCCCTGACACCAGAAACCCTAATCTCATTTTGGTTCCCTAAATCTAGACCTCATCATTTGGTTCCCTGAAAAAGTGAACCCCAAAAACCTAAACCTCATCAAGGATTACTAAGGAAAAAATTAAATTGAAATATGGTTGTTCAATTTTTTTTGAAATTCACAGAACCCCTAAAATCTATTCCCAGACTCCAGCTAAGAATCTTCATTCTAAACTAATAAAATAGTATCATTCTTTACTTTGAAACTTCAAATACTTAATTAGATTTGTGATTACCAGTGTGGGTACTCTTTCCATAGATGCAGATTATAACTGTATCCATGGTTTAGTAGAAGATCTTCTTGAGTTAATGTGGAAAAACATATAATCCCCTTGGGGAAAAACTTTTGGGTTAAGCCATTCTACACTGATAGTCAGTGGTTAAGTTGGTCCTTGAATAGTTCAAATTCTTCCTTACTTGAAGCTTTTCAGCTCAAGCTCAGCAGGACTTGCTAGAGCTTTGGCTCCACTAGCATACTCAGAACTTATTGCTCTTATTGACAAAGTTACCACTAGCTAGTATAGTTGGATGGCCTTTATTGACAAAGTTATCACCCTGTAGCTAGTCTAGTGATGAGCTTCTCCAACACTGGGGATGATATTCTTCAGATACCAGCCACATTGCCTGTTGTTAAGCCCATACTTGAAGCTTTTTCAGTGGGATATGATATGTTGGGATTCAAATTTTTCCCACATTGCTTGTTGACCTGTTGTTACCATAATCATTACAATAATTTAAGAAGATTTTTATGGGCAACACATGAGTTTAATGAAAGAGAAATTGTACTTTTTTGTAAATTTCCCACTGAAACGAAGAACTTATTAGCGAAATAAGTTTTACTAAACTCATTTAAGGTATTTTGTATATTTTAACTAAACTCATTTAAGGTATATTATTTTATAAATGATCTGTATTATTTAGAGTTAAAGGGGAAATTGGAATTTATATTAAATGTCTTAGGCTTGCAGATTCTCTCCTCCTACTCTCCTACCCAAGCTTGTAAAGCCACTGGCACAATGAAATTTACTTATAATTATTTCTTAAGGTGAGGTTTATAAGGCTTATAATTGTACTTTAAGTTTTAAACTGACTTACTTTAAGATAATTTCATATATATATATATATATATATACCAATGATAAATTACTACTGATCTATTAAAGACTACACAAAGAATTAAAACACCTAATTTTTATTCTCAGAATATACTGGGTATTTTTTTTTAATTATATATAATTCAAAGTAATTTATTAGACAAGGTTTGGCTATGAAGTAATAGGATTTGTTTTCATGTGTGACACTGGAAACAGCCTCATTACTTTGCAGTTTGGTATAGTAAGAAAAATAATAATTCATGAATTTCTTTCAATAATGTAAAACTGTGTTTTTCAATGTTAAATGGCAGCTTTATAAAATTATAAAATACCTGTATCCAAGAAATGGAAAGCTAAAAGGGAGATGTTAAAATAGCAATGAATACCCAGAGGAATCAAATTTTTCATTTTAAACCCTAAATGGAAAAAAACACATACTTTTATTTATTAATAATGATTAAACTTATATTCTTATATTCTATTATGTGAAGACTAATCTAAAAGTATATTTTCATCATCTAGCCTCTTTCAGAAGCTACAAAGATTATAGTTGCTCAATGGAAATTACTCTGATTCTAAATAAATGCTTCTATTTTCAACTCTTCTCAGAAAATATATATACATTACTGTGACATAAAATACAACTGGAGAATTAGAAGGGATTTTTGAGACTCAATTAATCCATGAGCATCTATATTAAGTACCTTTACATTTCAGGTACTGAGGATATAAAGACAAAATAAAACAGTTGTTGCCCTCAAGGAGCTTCTATCCTATCAGGGAAACAAAATTTACATATTATACAAAATCTTAATATCATTTTACTGGCAAGGTATTAGCATTTGGATGGATCAATACACATACAAGGGAGTTTGAGATGAATATTGATGAATATGAGGAATTCTAAGAGGCAGAGATTAGGAGAAAGTAAAGTAATATATAAGTAAGCTAAAAATATTGAGAGTGGGGAGACAGCTGTGTGGTATAGTGAATAGAGTATCAGACTTGGAGTCAATAAGACCTAATTCAAACCTGGCTTTTGGCACTTACAAGCTGTTATGACCCTGTCCAAGTCACTTACCTCCAATTGCCTCCCCTTCCCTCCCACCCCCCAAAAAAGTAGGTGGGACAAGGTTCCAAATAACTCTAAAAGCCAAAGAAATTTGTATTAGATCATGGGGTAATAATACTGGAGTTTCCTGAGTAGAAGACTAGCATAAGCAACCCTGTCTTTTCACAGTTACATGTAGTATATAGTGGAAAGGGAAAACACAAAAAGCAAATAAACTATTGGAATAATCTAGGTAAGAAGAGAGGAGAGTCTCAAGCTGGGTGGTACCCATATGAGTAAAGGGAAGGGTACAAAATATGAGAGAAATGGAAGTAGAATTTTGGGGTACCTATGAAAAGGAAGAGTTAATATTTTTGATACATTTGGCTTAGCTTTATAGATCTTTCATTTTTAATATCACTTCTACCAATTTTTTGGCTAACAATATTTTTCTTTTTTTCAGGAGATATGTTTACTTTTAATTTGGAATAACTGCTACCTAAAGGAATAATTACTGAGAGGTAACTAATATAAATTGGTTTGTTTCTGTGCTTGGGATAGGCTGTGGCCACTAAATAACTATTATAATCTCAAGGGACAACTAACATTCAATGACTGTATTGTCAGATGGGTGTTAATAAAGATTGATTATGGGACAACCTCACATGCTACTGGTCCTCTGAAAGATGGTAGCTTTTAAGTAGAATAACTCTAGGAGATCTGATTCAAGATAGAGTGGTGCTCTTGATATTTGTTGCTATTAGAGAATGGAGCTGCTTGATTATAATATAATGTACACCAAGAAGTTCTCATTATTTTAACATCATAGCTCATTCTGATCATCTTACTTTTATTTCATTCTGATTTTTGGTCAATTCTTTCACATATTCTTTTTTTGTGTGTGTGAAGAAAGGAACCCAGATTCTTCCACGTATTTATTATCCAAAGCACCTAACAATTATTATTTTTTTTAAAGAAATACTTGACAAGATTTGATGAAAATTCTTGAAATTTAGAAATCCTTACCATGTTGTAATTGTCATGCACTTTCTTGCTAGTAATTGTAAGGCATAATGGGTTGCTGGTGCTGCCTTCTCTCCTAAGACAGTGCCCACACTGACAGCCAATTCAAGTTCATTTCCACGAATCAGGTATGCCATAGCAAGCTGGTTCAGTAAGAAAATATTATCTTCAGTGTAACATAGATGCCAACCAAGTTCATTTTTCACCCTTCCCTGCCACCTTTTGTACAAGTTATATTCACAAAAATGTCAATCTCATTAAACCAGGGGGTCATATAGTCCTTATAAACTAAATGAGATCAGCTACATTCTTTAAAGAAACAGATTGAAAAAAGGGAACTAAGGAAAGTATATAGCCACAGATTTTAGTGTCAGAGGCAGATTACTCTAAGGTACTACTGGTATTGTTATTTTTATAATTAATAACAGGCCCTCTCAAAATATGTTTATTGTTAACTTTTTATTAGGAATTATTAGGAATAGTTTATTTTTATGTACTATTTGATACCAAAAGTTCAAATAGCTCAAAAATTAATTTCATATTAATAGTTTAAATATCAAGAAAAATTGTTATTCAGTTAAGATAATTTTTATTTTAATTTGATAAATTAATTGAAAAAGTTCATATTTTCATAAATCAAGCAGTGAGGATTATTCAAATGTGAACTTAAGTATAATGTACTAAATAGTTCCTTTCTATATAAAATAAATTTAAAACAACATTTTTCCTGAGCACTATTACATTTTATATCAAAAAGAGCTACTGGCCTTTAATTTATATAAAGAAATGCACAAATGTTGTACCTCAATATTATCTATAGCCAGATAACAACATGCTGCCAACACTGCTCGGCCATCTTGGAAATACCATTCTGCTAGTTCTTTACTGACTGTCTGTAAGAGACTGGAGAAAAACAAAAACCATAAATACTTTAACACAAGCACAGAAATAAGCCATCTTCCATTCTCATAGGTCATTAAAAATAATCTTTGGATAGCTAAAAATAGGCAATATAACACTTTAAGGTGGACAGAAGAGTTTCCCCACAAGCTAGATAAAACAACTGAAACTTACATAAATGAAGGGACTTGTTTGAGGTCCCTCCACATGGTTGAGTACCAGAGGATGGACTCAAACTTAGCTTCCTGACTTGAAGTTCAGTGATTTTTTCCTCTGTACCAAAATGTATGCAATATGAGCAGGTAGACGATTAAGTAGGTTTCTGTAAGCAGAACAGTACTCAAGATGGATCATGAGTCAGGGAATTTGTCCTAGAGTGCAGAAATTTTAGGGGCCATTAATAAGTGTTCTTATTATTGCCTCTAAAATATTCCTACCAAGGAAGAAGTTGATGGATAAGGGGAGGATATAGGATAGATGTAGAGTTGGTAATCAAATAATCAAAGGGAAAGCAAAAGTAATTTTCTTTATTGTTTTGGAGATTCCTTCATTTTATTGACCAGGACCATCCTGCAAAGGGCAGAGTAGAGCATTTCAAGGATCCTAGAATTATTTCCACAGATAAAATAGAGAGCCATGGCTTCCTGAAAATACTTCTGATTCCCCTATCCCTTCCTGAGACTTTATCTTTAAATCTTTACCTCCCCCCAGCAATTTCCTAACTTTTTGGAGGAAAAAGAGGGATTGAAGTTGTGGAAAGCAGGAGGTTAGGCTGTTCCTACAAGGACTAAGGGGCTCCTTCCTTGCTTCACTGCTTTAGTCAGGAAATCAGGAGTCACTGCTTTGGAGGGTTAGTGTCCTTCTGCCTTCAAGGAAAGCCAAATTTCAACAATTTGGCAAAAAGAGTACTGGCCTGGGACTCATGAAAACTAGGTTCAAATTGCTGCCATGAAACAAACTCTAGGTCTTTCTTTACTTTTCTATAAAATGAAGGAGCTGGACAAAGTTGCTTCTAGTTTCTAACAAGTGCAGTCTATGAAATTTGAGTTTCATATGACTATCTCAATTCAACCTCAATTTCAACAAGAGTTTCATGAATCTCTTGTAATAATAAGTAATAAACCTTGAATAAGTAACTTCCCTTCTCTGGGGATTCACTTTCTTTCTTTGTAAAAATCAAGAAATTAGACTAAATTCTTAAATGTTCAGAGGGTTTGGGGAAGTTGTCTTCAAGCTTTTTTTCAGGTCCCTACCCAAAACATCTATATGTTTTCTCTAAAACTTATCTCTCAGGTTCCAGTAACCAACCTTAAATATCTATATCTATGTAGGTAAATATAGATATAACTAGATATAGTAGATATATAAACACAGAGACATATATATAGCTATGAAGAAACAATTAATTATGACTCATAAGTAAGTGTTAAGGTACTAAATAGTAATCTGGTCTTTTTTTTCATAGGGATGGTATCCTAAGAACATGCTTATTCTGGAGTTTCTATCTCTACTCCTTCCCAATTAAACTTGTATTCAGTGATGTTCATGCTTGTGCTATTTGCCCCAGGTACAAAAATTCCACCCATACCCCCATTTTAGGAGCTTATGCTGAGGTAAAATCCTAATTGCTGGAAATCCAGAGAAGCAGGGCTTCCTGCTGCATGACATCTATAAAACCCCACCATTAACTGGGACATATAATTACTTTGCAAACATTTTAATCTTAAATCTTGTTCTTCATTCAACAATAAATATTAAATATTTACTGTGTGCAGAGTACTATGGTAGACACTGAGGAATAGACAATGACTAAATAAATCAGCAATAAGCACTTACTATGTGAAGTAATTGGGATACAAATAGAAATGACGAGGGAGCCCCAAAACTCTCTAAAATTCCTTCAAGGAGAAAATCTCCTTGAATCTTGGCCTCTGTAAAAAACCCTGCCCGAGGACAAACAGCTTCATTCTGTTATCTAGGTGGGGCTGGTTGAGTCCGGAGCTGGAGAATTCCAACCCTATTGAATTGAAGAAACACCTTCTATTATAAAAAGAGCCAATTTTAAACTCAGTCTTTGGCAGAGGACCTAACATGCCATGCTATGCCAAAGAAATCTCTGCCTGCTGAAATAATATTTTCTTTCAGCATTACCCTCTATCTCCCTCATCTATTTCCCTAACAAGACTTTACTTCTCTGCTGGTACCTTGCCACTAAGGAATTCAGCCTTTCTATTCATGCATAGCAAAGGCTGACTTAACCAATGCCTATAATAAATTTCTTTTTATCAGTCTGTCTTGTCAGGTTCTTAAATTCCTTTATGAAGGACCTCTGTACCACAAGAAGAGGGTTCCCACAACTCCCAACCCTGTGCCAAACCCTAAAGTGATTTAGGGGAGCCAAACCTCTTCATTTGGTTCCCTGAACCCCAAACCTGCCACCAACCTCATCATTTAACTCCCTGACCATCAGGAACCCTAAGCTCATCATTTTGGTTCCCTGACCGGGAACCCCAAAATCTAGACCTCATCAGAAACATAAAACATAAAACATGATCCGTGCTCTGACTTCCAAGTCTTATTTCTTCCCATATGTTATATTTTAGCTCTTTTTTATTCCTACCTGATAGGGTTCCAGAATTTCTGGCATAGCCCTGGCATTTGGGTGGCACAGTAAGTAGAGTGCCAGCCTAGAGTCAGGAAGATGAGTTCTTCCAGAATTTAAATCTATCTTCTGACACTAGCTGTGTGACCCTGGACAAGTCACTTTACCATGTCTGCTTCAATTTCCTCATGAAGACAGAATGAAGTCAGATCATGAAGGGTTTTTAATACCAAAGAGAAAATTTTGTATTTTATTTTAAAGGCAATAAAGAGCCACTGAAACTTTTGCTTTTTGGTTCATTAAAATATAACAATTCCTATGGAGTCCTTTAAGATAACTAAGGAATGGATATGCAAGGAAAGTTTTCTTAGATTCAGATATTTTTATCTTCTGTCAATGTTCTTTTGCCACAAATTCTAGCAAGAATAAGGCTTGATCACAAAGCCCATAAAAGGAAAAAGAGAAGAGATATTAAAAAGTATCTAGTCTAGTGCTTCATTTTACAGATAAAATTTAAGCCTCAAGAGGTTAGACACCATTCTCAAGGTCCTGTCCCATAAGCAGCAAAATAGGAGAGTTAGACTTCAAACCCAGATCTTATGAGTTCACATCAAAAGATGTCAAATCCACAGTCTGCAGGCCCCATGCAGCTAACATGACTCTCTAATCAGATGATAATGTAATTGAGAAATCTCTAACAAAAGAAATAAAAATATAATTCAATGTAGATATTAATTGATGGTTTTCTAGGTCTAATGCTAGGAAACTCAAAACCTGAATGTATTTCTGAAATGATACAACATAAGGGAATTACCTCCATAACAACCTCAGATTCATTTCCTTTCCATAGGAAGTTTCAACTATTGGGCCAAGGCCCAATGCCAAGAAATGCCCTTCTTCAGCTCTCAGGGAAAGATAGATAAAACAATAAAAAGAGAAGAAGCATCTTATTGACTATTAATGAGCAAAATGCTTAATTTTGTTTTTCCATTTTCTGTGGAACAGAATAAAAACTGTTATTCTGTTTATATGGCATCTATGACCCATTTCCCCACATGAGAGACACGGGCATAAGTTATTTTTTGAGATGTATTTCGAGATTTCCTAAAAGCCATTCAGAGTTAGAAAAAGCAAAGTAATGTGATTTGAGGGGTCATAACAAAGACTGAACCAATTCTGTAAGCCCAGAGCCAAGTGTTCTGGACCTCAGCACCTTTTCTGGCAATTCCTAACTTCCCCTAATATATTTCTTCCTTGAAAGATTTCATCCAGGAATCTTCCCACACAAGTTTTGGAAATAAATGCTTCTTTTCATATTAGATTCTGTGCATCTTGAATGAGCAGGCAGCATAAAAAAGATGAGAGGGAGGTCCCTTTCTCAGAGTTCTTTTTTTAAAGCAAGGCAAAGAAGTACTTAAAACAGGGATCTTTTCTTTCTTTTTTTAATCAAGTCTATGTCATTTGATTCATATTTATAACATATTCATAATAAGCATCTATTTATTCTTAAAAGATTGTAAGACAAAGGCTCTGCTGAAGTTTTGTTTAAAAAAAAAGTTTTGTTTTTCAACTATAAAATATTTGGGAACCATCAGGTCAGCATCTAAAGAAAAACGCATTTCTAAAAAACACAATCACATTTCCTTGAAATTGATAAGGTTACATAGGAGCAGTTTGTTTGGGGATTGTACCATGTTCCCAAATATGAGGTTGATTTAAACTTTATGAAGCCCTAACATAGGATGGATTTGTTATTGGTCACAATGATTGAAATTAGGACTCTCCTAGGAAATCTGAGTAATTATAGCCACAAAAACCTAATTGTTAAGAGCGGAAAGGCAGAATGTATTCCCGGGGTGATGTTGGCCAAGGCATCACAATTTCCTCAACTACAAAATACAAAAGGTTAGATGACTCTCTAATTCAAGATTCATAATACTTAGAGAATCCAGACCAAGTAAATAGAGCAAGTGATGAATGTTCATGTTTCAGTGGTGGGCTACTTAATGGCTCTCCAAAAGTATATATTTTTAAGTTAACTTTGTATTGTTATCATTTTCCACCAATTTAAGACTAGACAAAATAACAAAACAATAAATCAAATCCTAATAATAGTTAATAGTGTTGCAGATTTCCACAATATAAATGCTTACACTAAAAATTTCAAAATACATCCCTGAGGAAGTGGATCTAGCACACCCCTACATCTGCAGGATACTTATTGCTTCAGCAATGTCAATCTCCCCAGGTCTCAGTTTGCTTATATGTAAAATGAATGGGTTAGACTGGAGGTACCTTCATACTCAAGTTCTGTTATCCTATGAGTAGTAGCAATGGTGGTAGCAATGATGATAGAATGGAGAGAAAAAGGAATAGGGTGGGCTATTGGATGTCAGAGTTGAAAAACCCTATTTGGATTCCCATTTTATAACTAAAATTTCCATTTTTACAATGAAATGGCAGAATCCCAATTTTTAAAACTACAATTACTTCCTTTTTAATCCCAAGTCCTTCATATATTTTTCAAATTCCCTACTTCCTTCTTTCCTCATTATCTTTAGCTTTCCAAAAAGCAGCTTAGAGATGTGTATAGACTGTTTCATTCCTTTTCCCTTATAGGTTTTTGCAAAAGGCCTAAATGAAAGAGAAAATTATAATGGATTGTACAAGTCATCCCCCTTCTCTGTATGAGTAACAGAGTGAAGGCCAGAACCAGGAAATAACAAATGGCAACAACAACAACTAATACTACATATGTGTATATATATATATATATATGTGTGTATTACTCACTCATTGTAATCATCCATGTTATTTGCATCAGAATATGAAGATTCATTATGTATAGATACTTGTGGAATCTGTATATTTCCCTCACAAGCAGCCTAGAATTAAATTAACACTGGTAAAACTGTTTTCAGTTTTCAGACAATTTCATTTTAGAATTAAGTAATATAAAATGTAATACATTAGTATGTAACAACTTATTTGAAACACATTCAACAATGTGGAATTCTATTAGGATATATAGAGAGTTTTTTGGAGACCAGATCTGTTATGTCACTGACAGTAAAAACCATTTACTGCATAGGTCCACAACTTATCAGTAACCTTTCTATATAGGCTTAGAGGTACTTTGAGGCACTGTCAGTTTAAATCTCTTATTCAGATTCATTTAATTCATATTGCATATATATTCATTTAATTCATAAAAGACTGGACTTGCAAGAGGACCGGAGTTCAAATCTTGCATCAGATACTCAACACGTCCTAGCTGTGTGACCCTGGGCAAGTCATTTAACCCCAATTGCCTTAGCAAAAAAAAAAAAAAATAGATAAACCCTCAAATGTGTATACAGGGCAAATTCTATTCAATAAATCAGGCAAGAGACTGGTAAATTTTAACTTATTATTTCCTTTAAAAATTTTTATTTTTAATTTATGGAATAAAGTAAGCATTTCTATAACATAATACAATAAAAAGATAATTGGACATAGAACTGCAAATATACTATACAGATCATGTAATTCCTTTCAAATATACAACAAAATTATTATATAATTTTTTCTTCTTTTCCCCACAGCCCTTGGCCTGCCCTAGAGTTGGCTATCATTAGACACACACAAGTATATATGTTTACATAATATACTTTCTTCTATTTATCAGGTTTTTTTCTCTTGATGTAGATAGCATTTTTTTTCATATGTCCTTTATAGTTAATTTGGGTATTTAGTCAAAATGACTTATTTGCTCAAAACTGTTCTTAAAACAACATTGCTATTACTGTAAAAAAAAAAAAAAAAGACTGAACTTGAACTAGATCATCCTGATTTTATGGCTGCCTCTCTACTCTCATGCCATGATGCTTCTCAGAAAGGAGAGAAGTTATCTTTCAAAAGTTATCGGTAGCAAAAACATTAATAAGCCTATATTTTACCAGCAGAAACAATTTTAAGGAAATGATTATTTTTAAAAAAGTTTATTCCAAAAACTCTATGTGGGTATAATAAATATGTGCAGATATATCACACACACACATATAACATATTTATGTTGTATATATACATACTTGTAATTTTTTAAAATCCAGTTTTCTACTTCCTAAAATAATCACAAACTCTATCATATTGTAAGAAAGTTATATTAGTTTTTTGTCATACCTGTGCAATAAGTAGGGCTTCTTTAAGTTGACCTCTTGAAGTAAAAAAATTAAGTAGCTTTTTCACATCCCCAGTAGCTATGCAATATGGAATGACATCATCATTTACTTCCAGGATTAATTGCTCTGCTCTCCTGATAAAAAACAAATATTCCAGTTACAAAACTTTAACAATAATATAAAGCCCCAAGGGCTCCAAAATAATTTTGCATACATTATCTCATGTGGCACTAACAAGTTTTGTTGGTATTATTATCCCTATTTCACAGAGAAAGAAATTGAGGGTCAGACAAAGTGTGTGATCATGCTCACTCAAGGAATTGTCAGAATGGAAATTTCCCCATGTTCTTACATTAAAACACACTCACTTTTTCTGTAGAAGAGAGATTCACAGGTCAACTAAGATATATTTGGATGCCCACATGAGGTTTCTGAACTTTTTGAATAGGAATTTAAAGAAAAAACTTTATTCTGGAAACTTCTTCCCTTTTGTCCCCATCAAAATTATATTCACGTGAGAAATATGGTCTCAGCTGAGTAATCAATGTCTTGGTTTCATTTTGAAAAAAATACCCACTCTATAACCTCCCCCCCAAAAATCATACAAATCAACAGCATAGTGATATTCTTGAACTAACATCTAGGCCATTTAGAAAATGGAATGAAAACTCCAAATGATAGCTCACTTTCCCCTAGTTATGCCTAAGACACAAAAGAGGAATGATAAATACTTTAAATGTTTCTTATTGATGAAAGAAAAAAGCTGTCCTATAATGAAAATGCCCTCCACTAACTTGTCCTTCAGTTCACTGGAGATAAGTGAGTTGTTCAGTTTTGTAGCTAAGGACTGAAGACCCCGAGACACTGTAATCTTAGGGATTTTACTTAAAACAAGCCTGTGGCAGCAGCATTCAACTGTAAATAAGAGCTTCTGTTCCTTATAGCCTTCATCACAGTTATGTCAAGTATGGTAATAGTGAAGTGGGTAGTAATCTTTTCATTGCCATGGCAACCAACAACTAAAGATTTTGTGTCTAGTCTTTACTTTTTAAAAAAAAAAAATTTGGAGGAGGCCTAAAAATTTTTTGCAGATCAACGACCCATGGTAGAAAAAATTATTCCTTACTTGTGCCTTAGAGGTGTGTAACTACAATTCATAAATAAGGGTGGTGAACAAAGGTTACAAGTCTCACTAAATAGATTTATTACTATCCTTAAAAATCTTGTTAGGACACTGGATTCTAGCATGGGAAGGGAATTGGTTTCATGAAAATCCTTTTATTGCATCAATATATTCTATTATATTCTATGAAGAAAAGAGACAGGAAGACTGAATACCAGAGATAATTTGGGGAGGGGGAGTTTATAGAGTGGGTATTTATTTTCAAAATGAACCCAAGAACAAGTGATGATCCCTGGGGTAGTTCTTTGGACTTCACTTTTCTCTCACTTCCTCAATTCCACAAGGATAAATGATGGATCAATGAGGTCCTAATAACTAGCTGCCCAAGAAACCTTTGTACCAATTTTTAAGTAGTGGTCACAGCTGTATACATTGATCAAATTTTGTAATCCAATTAGTTAAACTATATAAATAATCTTACAGTTTGGGTACTTGGCTTATTTGGACATAGAATTTAAACCTCAGAGAAGTTTAAATAAGGTTCAATTTCCTGGGCTGGCTCCAGGAAAGAAAACACTGAGCTCTGGGAATGGTTTGAGCAGAATCATCTGAAGTTCCTCTCCAGTTTTGAAAATGTTAGTTATATGTAATTATATAACCATATTGAAAATGAAAAAAGTTAAATTTATGTCCTAAAATTATATTCTTTGATTTATCCTTAAAACTTTATCCATCTTTGAAAAATATCAACTTACCTTATGGCTTATCTAACTTATCCTTTTTTAAAAAGTTGCTACCTCTATTTTTTAAATTCTATTTTGAAATTTTTATTAATCTTTTCTTTGATTTTCAAGATTTCTTTTTGTTTTTAATCTATTTTTAAAATACACTGATTTTCTAGTTTTTTAGTTGCATAAGCAATTTGTTAATCTGTTTTTTCTCTTTTGATGATAAAAAGTGTTTCATGATATACATTTTGGTTGTATCCCCCAAATTTTTTGATATGTTATCTCCTTGCTGTTGTTATGTTAATGAAATTCTGTATCCTCTCTCTGATTTGTTCTCTGACCCACAAGTCCTATAGCTAGTTTTCTCAAATTAATTTTTAATCCTTTCTTCAATGGTCCTATGTTGAATGTTATTTTATTGCTTTATGGCCAGTAAGTTTTAGCTATTTTTCTGCTCTTCTGCATTTATAGAGTTTTTATACTTTAATACATAATAAATTTTTATAAAGATGCCATGTGCAGATAAAAAACATGTATAGTTTTTTCTATTCCTATCTAGTAATTGCCAGAGAACTACCATATCTAGATTTTCTAAAATTTTATTCAGATCTCTTAATTTCTTTTTAATTTTCAATTTGGTCTAGCTCAAAAAGAAGTATATTGAGGTCCCTCACTATTATAGTTTTTACTGTCTGTTTCACTCTGTAACTCATTTAGTTTTTCCTTTAAATATTTATATGCAATGCCATTTAGTGGATATGTCAAATATTGGCATTAATTCATCACTTTTGAGAACTTTTGAGCAAAATGTAGTTTTCCTTTTTATCTCTTTTAATCTAGTCAGGTTTTGTTATTATCTTAATAAATGAGATAATTGTAATTATTTTAATTAATTCATAATCTTAATAACTTATTTGTTATTATCTTAACTATCTATAATTAATAGATAATTATAATAGATATAATTATCTATATCTAATCAAGGTAGAATATAATTGCTACCTTGACTTTTTCATATTCCTGATCTAGCTATAAAAAGTCACATAATAAACTAATTAGAAGAACAAAAAAGAAATTACTTTTTGCATCTATGGCTGGGGAAGAGTTCATGACCAAACAAGTAATAGAAAGAATTCACAACAGATAAAATACATGATTTTGGTTACATACAATGTAAAAAGTTTTGTACCAACAAAAACAATGCAGATAAGATTAATGAGTTGTTAATTCAGAAGAGAAAAAAAAAAACTTCTGCAGCATGTTTCTCTGATGAACATCTCATTTTCAAATTATATAAAGAATTATTCAGATTTATGACAAAAAGAGCCACTCTCTCATTGCTAAGTGGTCAAAAATTATGAATAGGCAGTTCTCAAGGGAAGAAATCCAACTTAGCTATAGCCATATTACAAAAATATTTTAATTGCTAATAGATAAATGTAAATAAAAGCAACTTTGAGATTCTACCATATATAAACCATATAAAGTTGACAGAAACATAAATGACTGATGTTAGAGGGTCAGTAGGAAAACAGCACATTAATGTACTGTTGGAAGAGCTATTAATTGTGCCAGCCATTCTCAAGACAGGATGTGGGGGAAGGAGGGAATAAATGCAAGTTCACTGAATAGAAAATAATTTTAACTGCACTTATCTATGGAGAAATCCTACTTTTGATTGAGTCCTTTATCAGTGCGGAAAGAGAAGATGGCCAATCCAAATCTCCATATGACACAAAAAATATTCCATAAAGCCATAGCCTCCTTAGCACTGCACCCAAGTTAAGTTTTGCCTCCTCTTTTGCTCCTTCACAACTACTGGAGAATCTGCTGAGGACTGATGACAAAGTCAAGAACCAAATAATAGCAATAATAGCAAGAAAAAGGAAAGTGCTAGATCTTAAAGCTCCTTCTTTCAGGAGTTCAATAAAATCAGCATTCATTAAATTCCTATGTAATATATTACATTGAGTTTGGGGGAAAATATGAAGTTTAGCTTAGGGATGCAGGCTAATTGGAGTGGAGAATAAGATGTAAACCCAAGTAGCTATTATTCATAATAACCACCCAGAACAGGAAAAAAAAAATCATTGCTTTTGGGAAGGTCATGGGAAGTTTCTTGGAAGTTGTGGCAGTGAAATAGGTCTAAAGTTGGAGGCAGGGGAACTGGGTTCAAAGCATCACTTTTGAAATATTTTTAAAAGTGGATAGATAGGATACTTGGAATCATGGGGAATGGATTCAAATCCCACTACTGGCAATGGCTGTATGACTCAAGATAAGTCACTTAATCTCTACAAATCTGAGTTTCTTAATGTATAAAATGGAGGAGTTACACTAAATAGTCTTTAAAATACCTTCCAGCTTTCAAATCCATGATTCTAAGATTCCCTCCTTTTACAAATGACAAACCTGAGTCCTAGTGAGGGTAAATCATTTGTTAAAATAGGAAGTTGTAAAAATAGAATGATCATAGTAATCAAACCTGAAAGAAAATTCAAAATCCATCATTTTTAGTTTTTCATTTGCAGCTTTCTTAATATATGAATGTAGCTGTACCTCTATACAGACTTAGTGGTCCCCTAATTCTGTGATTTGATTCGGCATATGAGTAGAGGGAAATGATTGCTGATTGAATGAAAAACTTCAGGAATAGAGAAGCCATCCAGAGACCACTAAGAATTGATTTACATGAAATGATTCTCTCCCTAGTTGAGTTAAAATTTCATTTTGTTTCCAAGTTGCCTACCCCCCTTACACATTTTATTATTTAAACTAATAGATATGGTTTTTCTCAACTATCTTTTTTCTCTGATAAATGTTTGCTTACTACATGATTGCTTTTTGTGTAGTAAATGTGGTAAGAAAGGCAAGATAAGAAGTTTAAGATTAAAAGTTAACTGTTGTCCTCACTATTGGGAAGATTAATATCTATCTAAAAAACAATGTTACCCTACAAGTTTAAAATGCAGTTACTTCCCTCCAAAACAAATAAGAAAAGTTAGCTTTTATCCTGAACTCCATCAGAGAATGATACATCTAAATTTCAAATATCTGTCATATAATAGATATAATTCTTTTGAAGATAGGAGAGAAAAGAAATGATAATCTAGAAATGACCATATGCTAACTACCCATACATTTTGTCTTACCTCTGCATTAACTTCTTCCAATATTTCATTGAGACCCCTGGTGCAACTGATAATGCTTTGTCCCACTAGAACAGAAAAACACATCATGACTATACTGATTACAGTCACATTTCACTCTTAAATTAAGTATTTTTTCACTTTCCAAAGCAATAGAAATTTTCAAAGCATTAATTCAAAGATATTTTTTATGCCTCTGTTTCATTTTATGTATAGAAAAGTTTCCTTTTTTCTTTGAATGGTCTGTTAACAGTGAAACAAACAAATATTAATATAGAAGTAAAGAAAACATGAGTT
This sequence comes from Sarcophilus harrisii, assembly GCF_902635505.1. Classification (NCBI taxonomy): domain Eukaryota; kingdom Metazoa; phylum Chordata; class Mammalia; order Dasyuromorphia; family Dasyuridae; genus Sarcophilus; species Sarcophilus harrisii. The sequence continues at coordinate 107,140,366 of NC_045431.1, read as the reverse complement.
TTATCATATTCTTACTAGCTGTGTGATCTAGGCAAGTATCCTAATCTCTATCTGCTGCAGTTTTTTTCACCTTCAAAATGAATATAATTATAGCACTATTCTCAGAGTTGTGAGAATAAAATGAGATAGAATTGTCAAGTGCTTTGCTTTAAGGTTTTAAGTCCTTAACTAGATAAATATAAATGTGGAAAAAATTAAGAAAATCATGCACTAGGATTTATTTTTCTTTTGCATTACAAACTTTTGAAGCGTTTCCTAAGAATATGTTTGCTAGCTATTAAATGAGAAGAATTTACCTTTCTTTAAACTATTCAGAACAAAGAAAAAAATGCTAAGTATGTGAGTGTGCACAATTATTTTTAAAGGACTAAGGACAAAAATACCTAGGATTTTGAAGCTTTTGGATCTCATGATGTACTTAACCCAAATGTCAAGCAGAAAAATGGGATCTTTCAGTAGATGCCTAGATAAGGTAGCCATTTAAAATGTGAATTGGGGAAGCTAAATGATGCAGTGGATCAAATCCAGCCTCAGACACTTAACATTTACTAGCTATGTAACCCTGGGCAAGTCACTTAACCTCAATTGCCTTACCAAAAAAAAAAAAAAAAAAAAAGATAAAATAATTGTGATTCTAAATTAGATAAATTATATCTGGTGAAAACTTTATTTTCTATCATTTTTTTCTATTTCCTCCTTGACACGGAATTACTTTTATACAAAAAAAGTGATCCTCATAATAACCTAGGTACCTAAGACTTAATTGCTCAGATACTTTCAAACACTAAAGTTGGGGAGTAATTTGTTAGGATTATAGCTAAACTGGATGCTTTTCTAAATTTAGTATTTTCTTAAAAGTTTTCACTATACTAATTTAAAATAAGAAATCATTGTTCAACTTTGAGATTGACAGAGATAAAATAAATTTAAAAATCTTACACATCTCTGTGTATGTAAGTATATGAATGTGTGTGTGTGTGTGTGCGTGCGTGTACGCGCGCATATATATAAATGTATAATACTTTGGAACTTTCAGTTAAAAAAAACACACACAACAAAAACCATTTATCATAATGATAAACTGTGAACATGACCATCACAAAAAGTTTTTAAGTTTGTTCTATAGCATCAGAATTATGATAGTTTAATTTCTGAGAACCTTTCAATTGATACTTTTTGGCAGAAATGCTTTATCTTGTTATTTGAAGTTCAGCTGTTAGTATTACCCTGGAACTACTTCCCTCCAGAACAAATAAGAAAAGTTAGCTTTTGTATTGAATCCCACCAAAGAATGATACCTCTAAATTTCAAATATTTCTTATATAATAAATATAATTCTCTAGGAGACGAGAGAAAAGAAGTGATCATCTAGAGATAATCATCCTCTAACTACCCATATGTTTTGTCTTAGCTCTGCATTAACTTCTTCCAAAAGTATTATAATGTTAGATATGAAATGGTAGAAACAGACCACTCTGTGTGTGTGTGTGTGTGTGTGTGTGTGTATGTGTGTGACAAAGTATTTAAGCAATTTAATTAATTCTACTTCCAAACTTGTACTCTCTTTGTACAGATATGTATGTTTTCATATGATTTTTAATCTGAAATTACTATATAAGTTTAGTAAATGCAATTTATAAAGCTCTCAGTTGTCTTACTTGCTTTGAGGCATCTTACCTCTCCAAGTTCAACCATAAGCTCACAGTATCTTTGAATGTGCCCTATTCTCAAGTGTATCTCAGCAGCTTCCTTCAGGCGTTCATCCTTACTAGGTGTACCAATACCACCTCCAAACTTGGACATCTTGACCTTTGTTAGTTCTTGAGCTTTGGACTGGAAAAAAGGAAATTATTTAGTGAATTCTGTGATTACAAATAGAAAATAATAAAAATACAAGAAGGACAAAACCCCCAACCAAACAAGCTTTAACTAATGGAAGTATGAAGTCTATTTTTAAATATCTATGAATTAAAGCTGTTACTGACACTATCTCAAAAGTTAAGAAAAAGTAGAATTAAGATTTTCTGGGGACAGAGGGAAAAAGATGAAAATTTTAATAATACCTAGGTACAAAATAAAATTGCAGTTACAAAAGCAAGGGGCTAAATTATACTTTTTGGATCAAAAGATGAAAAGTATTTTGTCTTTCAAATGCAAAAATTATTCACCCACTCTAAATAGCCAATATATTTTGAGTTATCCATCCCAAAGTGGTTTGTAATGAGCCAACAATTTCCTCATCCAGTCTTTGTTGTGACTAATACCACTGTATTTATGAGATGAATCACCAGTTTAAGGATTCTGTCTTTGTAGACCATTTTTCCCTTCTCTGAATCACTAAGCAACTTTAAAAATCATATAACATATCTTGTTTATTGACCTTAAACTCTAAATAACAATTTTAAGTAATGATATATTTCCATTGTACACAAACACAACATCCCTGTTTTGGGGACTCAAAATTAGGTGTATCCAGAGATGTGTGGCTAAGTTATTATGGTGGTGGTTAAGTTCAGGCCAGGTACAAGCAAACCCCAATAAGTAAGTTTCAACCTAGAATTTTAATATGCCCAAAAGAAGCCAAACCCCTGAAAAGGACTTTAATGCTAAAATGTGAGGTTAATGTAGCAACTTTATAATTATTTAATGAACTATGAGGCTAAAGGAATTCAGGGTATTTTCTTATATTAAAGGCTTCAGGAACAGTACTACAGAAAACTTATTTATGAGGATAGATTAGTCTGTGCTTTACTTACTTCATTTTTTCCTTTCACAGATAATCAGCAATGCCACATGATGCCCCAAATAGCTAATGCAATCTTAGGCTACAATAGGGGAAGGAAGCATAGAGTTCCAAAAAGAGATGTTATAGGGAAGACTTCCTAACAGAGTTTTCCAAACGTAATAATGCTCTACTTAGAGAAGCAGCGAGTCTTCCATCATTGAAAAACTTTCAAAGAAATTTGTTGGAAACATTGTAGAGGGAAATGCTACTTAGATGTGAGCTAGATGAGCTAGATAATTGCTCATGGACCTACATCACTGATGAAAGATGTAGAATATAATGATGTACCAAATAGAAGATGAGTGAATATTAACTCACTCACTGCAGTGTTTATAACATTTCTGAGTCTAGAGAATGGCTCAAGAGAACATGAACAAATCTTAGCAACTTTTTTCTTTTTATGCCTGCCTATGAAGAGTTTTCCCCCAACTCCAGCCAGTGTCATGCAGAGCAGCAGACTTGTTTGTTTGCTTTACTTACAGTTTTAAATCTAACCAGATGTTTCATATGCATAATTCCTTTGGAGTAGTCCTGGGGAAGTAAGCTATCATCTTGTCCTTGTATTACTGCAACTAGGTCCCATAAATTTTTGCTGCCTCCTGGTGGCTAGAGGTGAAAATATACATCAGATATACACTAGTGAATTTAAGGGTTTTTAAAAATACCACCAATCATAATTCTCATTTATATCGTCCAAAAAAGTTTACAAAGAATTTCCCATAGGACTCCTAGGAGGTATATAATACAAGTAATATGATTTATATGACTCCTTAAGAAATTGATGCTTAAAGAACTTAATGTGATTTGTCTACAAATTTAAAATGAGGTCTCCTGATTCTCAGTGCTGAACTCATTCCATTATTCTCTACTACTCAATAAATATAAAACAAAAAGGAAAAAAAAAGGTCCATGGTTGCTAACTGTAGCAAAAAGTTCATACTAAAGTTATACAATACTCACTGATAAGCATTCTGAAAACCATTTGAGTTTTTTCCCTCGAAGATTACTTGTTAGTTTTTCTACTTCTTGTTTAATATCTCTTGATACTTTCCCACACAAGAGAGGTGGTGCACCTGATTCCATAGCACGATCTGGAGTAGAAACTCAATGAGTAAGAAAAACCCTTGCAAAATATAAGCTAAGAGAATATAAAATTTGTATAAGTTCAGTACCAGTGTTCCCAATGATTTGTTCCCAAGATCTATCTGCTAGGATGTTTATTTGTAGAGGAGTGATTAAAGCTATTAATGACCAGAGTCTCACTGTGGAATCCCGGGAGCAAGATGCCATAGTAAAGGGACGACTTGGATGGCACGTTAACCCTAAATGGAAAGATTTAAAACTATTTAATCTAAAGCAACAATATATCATAAAATTTACATTTTATGTATAAATCTAACAAAATTAAACTTGATGTAAAAATACTATGAATAATTAAGGACTGAATTCAGAAATAGTCCTAAATTCATTTTTCTTACATACTGCACAGAATTGTCTAATGTCTGTATTCCAATAAGCAAGAATAGAAGGATGTTTATATTTGTGGACAAAAGTCAGTATTTTTCTCTTGGCATAGTAAATGCTTTTTGTCCTGTTTTTGCAAAACCATCCTTGGTTGTTGGGAATGGCTATTTATTTATAAGTTAGGAAGATTTGCAGAATGGAATGTTGCAATTCAGGTTTATATTCATATTAGCACTGTCATAGCAACATACATTTTCTAGCTGTCCAGAAAGTTACTAAGAGAATCATTCAACTAGGGAGGCAGTTGCTCTATATAGCTCACCCAAATCCTTCACTGGTGGCTGCAATCAGAATAATTATTCCTATTTCTCACTTTTCTCTAGCTGAGTTCTTGATTACCTAAGAGCCATAAACAAATACAGCACTACCAAAAATTATTCAAGGGACTATTCTTCTATAAGGCCCAAATACAAACTAATTCATTGAAAGAATCTCAATATTTTTCTCTGCTTTATTTCTGGGGGAAGGGGGGAACCCACTACAATATGATTGAAACTAAAGGGTTTTGTGTAAATAAAGAAATGTAAGACATGATTTTCAAAATTATAAAGCTATTTTTAAAGGGAAATGAATATTACCACTCTAGATAAAAATGTGTCAACTGGATGGTTTAGCATGATTTATTAAATGATTACAAAATGTATATGATTGTATCAAGTAATGGTCGAAAGCAAGTTAAGATCTGTGAGATGAATATGTAATTGAAGAGCATTAATTCTAAATTTGGAGAAACTGAAGGAGGCTTACCCTTTCTTTTCCCCATTACTTCAATCAAATGCCTAGCAATCAAATCATCATGGGCTAGGTTTCTCAAAGCAGATATTCTTAGAACCCCAATATACCCACTGAATTCTCCCAGAAAGAATTTAGGGCCATTGATTTGGATATGGTTAGTGATCTAGTTTCCTGTTCCTAATATGAGATAGTTCAATATTTTAGTCAAATATTATTAATTAAACAAATAAATGGATAATCATAAAATGCAAGAACTAGGAATTTTAAAGGTAAAAATCAATAGTTACCATATACATCTGCACCATGGTCGTATACTGTATCCAAACAGATTCCTTCTCGCGTATCCCACACCCTAATAGTACTATCCCAACTGCCTGATATTAGCAGATAAGGGATTTCAGTGTTCCACATTAATCCCCTCACAGGTGCAGTATGTCCAGTAAGTGTATTTATACAAGTATCTTGTGTATAATCCCATATACGAACAGTACTGAAAAGAGGATAAATATAACAAGTTATAACTTAGCTAAAAAATTAAATTATCCTAAAAATATAACAATCACTCAATAATCTTTTTTTGTTTTTAGAATACATTAAAATAACCTCTTATTTCACAGCACATGAAAATGAAATTTAACTAGACTAATAACACCACTAAACATATATGACTTTTCAGTTTATAGCCCATTTCAAGATAATAATGGAAATATTAAGTGGTCTTAAAATTATTGATAATTTAGTTCTCTTAACAAAGAATTTAGCCAATGTAGTTTTTATAGTTTTGTTTTATAATTCTTAAAAGCATACCAAAATTTTAGTGGTATGTTGCTTATACAAAAAAGTAATTTTTTGAAAAAGTAAATGTTCATATAAATATAAATGTTCACTATAATCAAAGAGAAAACATAGCTAGTTTGCTGAGTTTCTCTTAAAATGCCATTTGCATAGTTTTAAAATGACAATAATAAAATATAAATAAAATAAAATCCCTGACCATTTCTACAATAGAAATTAATACCTGGAAAAAAAATTTTAATATTCAGGAAACAGTAAATCAATTTGCTTTTGGACAAAAATATTATTATATCTTATTTATTTCTGTGGCTTTCTGTGTGCACCAATATTATCTTGGCCACTATAGAACTACTATTAATTCAAATAAAGTTTTAACTATCACCATAAAAATTAGCCCTCTGATTAAAAATATATTAAATTTAAATATACAAATTTAATTTGTAGATTTATCAGATGTTTATGTATCAATCATCTGTTTGTATCTCTGATATTTAGCACAGTGCTTTGCATGTAATGAACAATTTGAAATAATTTATGCATTCACTTATTACTTTCAAAATATTTATACCTGTTGTAAATAGATGGGGATAGGTTTGGAGTGAAGGACTAAAAGACTTCTAAGATCTTTTTCAGACTTAGATATATGATACATTTACTCAATGTTTTTGAAGGAACAATAGTAACAGATGTCTCTGACCTTAAGGTTGACTGTGCATGCCCCATTGCATACATTTGAGGACCATAAGATGTAATAGTTAAATATAGAAACCTAGAAAATCTCACAGTCATTCATTCTTACCAACACAAATCTCCCTTTGGGGGCAATATTACTTACTACCTGATAAAATTTCACAATTATAATTATAAGTATCATTCAATTGGGCAATATGCTAGTCAAATCTCAAAATTGTTAAATATTATTTCTGCTTTAAATAAGTCAATAGATTGCTTTAAAAGAATTTTATTGTTGAATAGGCTGGGTCGTAATACACACATACATATGTACATATATGTCTATGCAGACACATACACATATATGTATATACATACATATAAAACTAATCAAAGTATAGAGGCAGTTAGATGGCTCAGTAACTAGGACACTGGGCCTGAAGTTGGGAAGATCTGAGTTCAAGTTTAATCTCAGACAGCTCTGTGACCCAGGGCAAGCCACTTAATTTTTTTTTCCTGAAGCAATTTGGGTTAAGTGACTTACCCAGGGTCACACAGCTAGGAAGTGTTAAGTGTCTGAGTTCAGATTTGAACTCAGGTCCTCCCGATTTCAGGGCTATCATTTAATTTTTTTAAATCTATGCTATGCTGAAATTAATGTGTCTAATTTCATCAAATTTAGATTCTAGGAATTAGAATTTAGACATAGACACTTAGAATAAGAATCAGGCATTTAGAATCCAAGAATACATACCCATCATCAGAACCACTACAAAGTATTCCTTCTCTCAGGGGAGACCATCTTACATGAAACACCTTTGCAGTATGTCCAGTAAACACTTTCAGTGGTTGATCAGAGCTGGTGGCTAAGTAATAAACACGGACATTTTTGTCTTCACAGCCAGTAGCTATCATGTCTCTGCAATATTATCAACATGATCATCAGAACTGGGAGTTTCTGGTTTTGTTAATACAAACTCAAAAATAGAAAGGAGCTTTAATTCCTAAATATGGAGGGGGGTTTGGACTTTATAAATAATGAGAGCTATTGAAAAACTTTGAAGAATGAAATGCCATGATCATAACACCTTAAAAACTAATTGTTAATGGGATAAGTGAATGAAGTCTTAAAGGTAATTTTACAAACACTATTAAGAAATTATAAAAGGTTTGACATTTCTAAATAGTTATTGTAACATTTTTATGTACATGCTCTGCCTTTCTATGATTTCTTATGGTCTTTTTGGCATGTACACATAAATATAGAAAACATACATATCCAGACATGCAAATGTACATATACACATTCAGTCAATCAACAAATACCTATAGGTGCCTAATATATGCTAGGAACCACATTAGTGCCTAGCATATTTCATTACACAAAGAAGGTTCTGATTTGTTGAGTGAACACAAAAGGAATCCATTTGTTTATATTCTTTTTTCACATAAGTATATCTTATGATAGATATAAACTCAGTTACTCTGAAATATCAGCTTCCTGCAAAGTTTCCTAGCCTGGCAAGTTCACAGTTCCTTCTTTATTACTAAAAGTTCTCATAAAGCTTGTGCAAGTTAGCATCTATAGATAAACTTATTTTATAATTGCAACCCTGAGAGGTAGGTATTAATATTATCCCTACTTTACAGATGAGGAAACTGAGGCAGGTAGATTTAAATTACTTGCCCAGGATTGCATAGCATGTCTGAGGCCACATTTAACTCAAGTATTCCTTCCTCTAGTTCAACATTCTATCCAATACTTCCTCTATTTGACACTAATGCAATGAGGGCTGGGCATCCCAGGAATAAATAATCAAATGTATGAGACCTAAACAGGGTGGTAAGCCATTCAAGAAGTTGGAGGGGATAAAGGAAGGAGGCAAGAAGTAACAAGGCCTTGGCTTGCTTTAGCAAATTATTCATCTGTTTCCAGGTCCTGCAGCTTTCTGAACTCCAAAGACCCATCTCTCTTTCTTCATGCCCTTTGCTTAGCTGTTTGCTATCCACAGCAAAGAAGTCTTCTTAAGGGCCCAGGCTTGGGAAGAATTCAAACTAATATGGAATTGTGTTAACACATTTGGGGAAGACCACATTTATGCACACTTTTGCTATGTGGAGCAAGACCCCATAATTCTATGGAAAAATCATGTGGTTTGAGAAATCTAGAAAAGCTGGTTAGCTGGAAAAACCCTGGGAAGGCCAGACTCAGGAAAGAAGAAAAAGACTCTGCAGGACAAGGCCCTTTTTCTCTTTGCCTCTGTCATCAGCATTATATTGGAGCTCTGAGGTTTGTCTCAGATCCTTTTGATATTTGGGAAAAAATTGAGGGTACTCAGTATTAGATGAATGTCAAGAGAATGATATTTTCAATCCTGCAACTGCCTGATTTGGCAAATACAAGCTAAGAAGTTAAACTCCTTAGTAAACCACTTAAGTTTAAGCATTTAGTCGCCAAATATAAAATAAGGTATTAAGAATCAGATAGTTTAACCCTGACTTTATCTTGACCCTCAAGAATGGCTACTATATATATTATAGATTATTCCATACTATATTCTTAAAAAGGTATGCTATATAATTAGTGCATATTTAATTCAATTTAACCATCATTTATTATGTGCCTACTATATGTAAAGCCTGAAACACATAATTTGACCCAGAATTCATTCCACTGTAAGGTGAATTATCAGAGTATTTAATATATTTCCAGTATTTCTATCTCTGATAAGTCCAATGAAAAACCATGAGAAATTTCCTATTAAAATCTGAAGAAAAATGCTAAATGTATTATGAATAGTTTGTAAGTACACTGAGCTCAGGGACCATATCTGAACCAAGTATCCTTAGTATAATTCTGTATCTCCTGTAGTTTCCCCATAAATAACATTTATTCATAGTTGGACTTGGATTCACCTGTTTTGCATTGGTTATTTGATCAGTGCTTCCTCTCAAACAAGAATATCCTTTCATTAAGAAAAAAAAAACAAAAACTTCCACCTATGTTTTGCATTTTAGATGCCTCAGATTACCACACATTGCAGCAGCAATACAGTCCCTGATTATGATAGGGTAGGATAGGAAAAGTTCATAAATGTAGAACAAACAGCAACTTGTGCAATGCCTAATTTCCTGCATAGATGCCAGAAGGGACAGGATAATGTTGGTAGGGCCATAAATAAATGGGCTTTACTTCCTTTTATGGATTACAGCTTCACAGTCATTAAAGTGAATCCTATTTGCAGAAGACTTGAAAATTTTGTCTTCTTTAATCATCAAGAAAGCAGGATTTTAAAATAATAAGATAATTCTTTCCCATTATTTATATTATATGAAAACATAATAATGTTCAAAACATTTTTACAAACATTATATTACAATTATCTAAGAAGAAAATCTTTGGACCTAGGTTCAGTAGAAATAAGTCTAGTCCTTACTTTACTATGAATTTACTTCCTATATTACTATGAAGATCAAATAAAATAATATATTTGAAAGTGTTCTGACATCTATAAAATTCTCTAAAATGTGTTCTAATTATAATTATTATTATACAGAAATCATCTTGTTAGGTAGATAGAGCAGGACTTCTTATCCTCATGCTGTAAATAAGGACATCGAAATTCAGAATGTTAAGAGCCCATCCATACTAGAGTATGTAACAAAGGAAGAGCTAGAGTCTTACTCTTATGACTTGGCATAGAGAACCTGACATTAAAACTGATCTGAGCATCATGGGCCTTCCTGTGTCCCCAGTGCAAATCATAACTCCACCCTATCTTCTCACCCTACATGTTACTTGTCCATATTTTCTTATGGATCTTCCACAGAGGGGCCAAGTGAACATGCTGGAGGCTTTCTTCTGGGTCTCAGAACACTGTCTAAGTATCAGTACAAATACTGAGACCATCCTAACTGGCAATGTAACTAGCTCATCTCCTTTTCCCATCATAACTTTCTTCACAGAGTTTTCTCATGCAATGCTACAAATCATTACATACTGTCTTTTTTTTAAGGATCTCACTTCTAAGGGCAATATCTGATATAAAAAAATGATAACTATTGGCTTTAAAGTTGTTGTTGTCGTTTTTTAATATTACAGCCATTGAGTTTGATGACTGGAACACATAAAATATCTTGAAAGTCACTGTTCATTTCATAAAAGAAAATTGCACTTACTTGTTGTTTTGGCTCCAATCACAACCAAAAACTGCAGCAGGATGTTTGTATTTGTGGAGAATGTTTCCATCAATTGTTCGAATAATGCTGAAATTAATTACAATATTGTAATAGGAAAAAAGCAACATCCAGAATATATTAATCCATGGGTCAAAATCAGATTTTATATAATTAAAGTATAAAATGTAAGTTCCATGGGACAGATACTTTCTCTTCAAAGTACCAGATGCTCTAAATTTAATTTAATGATGCTCTAAAATAATAAATAATAATTATGTCCTTATTTATATTGCATAATAATTTGACAACTTAAAGGTAGTACATTTTGTTTTAGCAAATTCATTTCCTATCTAACATTTCTACTTGGATATCATTTAAATAAGTAAGTTTATTTATTTATTTAGGGTAAGACTCATGAATTCATTAAAATAAGGAACTCCCAGTGAGAAAACTTTCTCTAAAAATGAAGGTCTATATTTTTACATTCTCTCTAAAAGGTTTCCTGGATCCAGAATCAATCAATATATATTTGAGGCAGGACTTCAACCCAGATCTTTCTGACACTTATCTATATCCATTCTGCATCCATTATGCCATGACTGCTTTTTATAGGCTTTTATATATGTATTCAATGTAAACATTTATGTATTAAATTTACTGTTTTAAAAATTAGCAGAGTAAGTTTTTCATAGAGTAACAATTGTATCTACAAAATTACTTACTTTGGTAATAAAACAAAGTAATTGGCTACAATTCAAACATACCTACTGATATATCTACACATTTTTGACTCCCTCCTATTCCCATCCAAAATACTTTTTGTGCTTTCTTAAACAGCAAAACAGGACAGTTTTCCTGTTCTTCCCCTCCCCCACAACACAAAACCTTTTTACTTTGTAAAAAAAAAAGAAAAAAAATCAAGTTTCTCTTAGTTTGTTGTTAGCTTGATCTACTTTGTTTTGTACTTTGGTCAGTTCAGATTCTTAGCAAAATTGAAGCTTAAAATATTTTAACCCCCATTTTAGAGTAGTATAAATTCTATAAACTTAGAGGAATAAGTTTTAAGAATAGTTTATGGCAACAAAGTGTTTTGTAGACCAGATCATCATAAATTCAGGCTTCTGAGTTGATCTCTTGGAGCCATTTCCACTGATAAACTGTCAAGTAGAGATTGTTTGTAAATTATGCATATATTTACTAAATACAGTATTTGCCCCAGAACTAAGAAGAAGGAAGTAAGTAGATTTCTTGGACTGGCATCAATATGGTAAGCCTCAGGGAAGAAAGGGTTACCACCTACCTAGGGAATTTGATCATGGTAGCCACTGTACTCAAGAATTCCATTGAGCTAGGGAGAAAAAAATCTCAAAAAAATCTTTATTTTAATTTTTTTTAAGTTTGTGAATTTCTTGGTAAGGATTTCTGGATATTGTTCCATAACCAATGTTCAATGGCTATTTATGTCGCATATGATGACTAAACCTACAACTACTACTGAAGCAGGAGGGAAACTGTTCCCTTTACTGAAACTGTGTTCCCTTTAAGATTATTACTTTTAGAGATTGTGTCCCCTTTTCTGATCTCAGAGATCAAGATCTCCCTGTCTCCAAGGAGTCTAGAGATAGGGTCCATCCTCCCAAGATAAGAGAAGCAATACTATTCAAGGGTAAATCAATTCCCATAGAAATTCTAAATTCTCATTCAACTGAGAAATCCTGGTCAAACAGCTCAAACTGTCCCAACCCCCTTCCCCCTCCCCCTCCACCTCCACCAGGATATGCCTATATAACAGCTTCCTTCAGCTAAGCTTCTTCCAAAAGAGGCCCAAGCAACTTGCTAGGAGGACCCTTTTGCCCGATGAGGATGCATTTCATTCTCATCACCAAATTCCATTTCCCCAATAAGTCTTTGCCACTATAGAAGTGAATCTCTTAGCAAACTGATTTCTATTCAAGAATTAATAATTCATTTTGCAATTAATAATCCAGGAATAAGTGAATTATTTCACTTTTAAACTTGTAGCTGATTAAAGGGGATTTTAACAGCTCTCTTATTGCCACTAACCTTATCACTACCCGGAATTTGAAGGCTTTTAAACTTCATCACTACTACTGACTACTACTATCACTACCACCACCATCATCACCACCACCACTACGGCTAAAGTAGGAGAGTAGGTAACATTTAGATTATTTTAAGGATTATAAAACATCTTACAAATATTATCACATAATGTTCCTAACAACCCTGTGAGTTAAGTATATCAGAATTGGTTGGAGAAATGTAAGAAAGATACAAATATATACAAAAGCCAAACTGTTTTAAAATATCTCAGCTAATTTTACTAGTGCTAATGTTGAGGTTGCCAAAAGATCATGTTTGTTTGTAAACAATGACCTAAAGCTATTTTCCCCTTGGAGTTTGTATTTTGTTTTGTTTTCAACTAGAAACTTTCTTTTGATGGAGCAAACTAGACAGGATACATTATAGAATGTATTGACCCAAACAATGATGGTGGCAGGGCAATCAGGTGCTACCATTAGTAGTAGGAGCAGCAGCAGCAGCAGCAGCAGCAGCAGCATCCACACTTACATGAGTCTGCTCTTGATGGGGGTGTGAATTAACACTCTGAAATTCTGTCCCCTTTGATTCCTGACCCCCCATCCCCCACTATCTCCCCAGGCTCCAGATACTCTTATGAGAGCATATTCTCCAGGCTGGGCCATTTCTAAGGCAAATCACCTCCATTGATAGCTGGATCTCCATTCAAATTCAGGCTGAAAAAGCCTTCAAAACAATTTCATTTGGTAGATCCTAGTCTGATCAGCTCAAACTGCCTCAGCCCCCCACCAAGATCTACTCATATAATAGGTTTCTATTTACTCATTTCTTTGCAGAATGACCAAAGCAGTAGCTGCCAGGATCCTGCCTGCTGAGGTGTATACTGTATCCCTTCATTTTTGCCTGTAACCTATTCCCCTAAATAAATCTACCTTTTGTCAAAGAGAAAGGCTATTGTGTATTCTTCGCATGACCAAATCCCAATTTTTGGTGCCTACCATCATCTGTGTCTATATCAGCCACATGAACAGGGTAATGATGACTAAATAAATGAGGGCAATTTTGTAAATTATAAAAGTACTCCATTAACTCTGGTGTTATTATTTCTTCTTGGGTAAAATCGAGATAATATATCCCCTAGAAGTGTCATGAAAACCTTCTGAAGATTCTTAAAGATAAATTCTATATTTGGTTTTCGTTTTCATTTTTCAATATAGATACACTAATGTTCCCTTATCAATTTAATATCTAACATTGTTTACATATCAGTTCATTTTGCATATTTAGAAAGAAACTTAATTTTATATCATCACTAAATACATATATGTGGATATGTGGGTATCATGCATTCTATATTATTAGATACTAATATTACATTTTTAGTGATAGTACTGCCCAAGTAATGACTTTAACAACATTTTTGCTCCCTAATACAAGAAACATAACAGAATCAGAGACTCTTTTTTAAAAAGATTTTTACCTTTGATATAATTTAATTCAACTACCTCATTTTATATATGAAGAAACTGAGGCCCAAGAAGTTTAAATGGCTAAAATAGTCAGTTCATTGTTCTTACTACCTACTCTAATATTATGCTACTATCAAATCTCTATATCATAAAGAGAGACATTTTTAAACACAGCACTCACCAGAATCCATCAGCACTGCATGTGGCTATTCTTCTGGAATCTTTATGACTCCAGGCAATGCAGAATATTCCATTTTTTCCATGCTTCAAAAAACGTAAAATACCTATCAATAAAAAATAATTCACCCCTTTTTTTCTCTTATTTATTCCTCTGGGGAAACTTTTTTTTCTACTAAGAATTCTATATTAATCACATGTCATTCCTTATATTTCTAGAATTGAAAAGTACTAAAAAAATTTGAAGAGGAATTGGTCACTTTCAGCTGAATAGAATGGGAAAGACATCATAAATAAGAAGTAATCCTCGAGTTGGCCCTTGAAGGAAATGACAGATTTCAATGGTCAGAGATAGCAAGGATGAATATGAGATGAATGAATGGGCAATCTGGACAAATATCGAGTCAGAAGGATGGGATTGGGAAGCAGCTAGTTACTATTCAAATGTGGATGAATTATAGAGTCAAGGCATCCTTAGCAATAATGAAAAACTGAAGATACACTTCTAATATATAGTGAACAATATAAGCCTTTATTTTCTTTAGATTGATTGGTTATTTAGAAAGGCAGCATGGTTTGTTGCTTAGAGAATTAAGTTTGAGAGTCAAGAAGGTGGAATTAAGTCTCACTTCTTAATATTGGGTATTTGACTTGGGCATGATACTTCATCTCTTAATTTTTCAGTCAACTCTCTAAGAATATCAGTTGCATAAAAAATAGCTGATATGCTTTGGCAGAGGAAAGTTTCTAACAAGGAGTTCTAAACATTTATGGAAACATATGATCCAGTCAAAAAATAATACAAACCATATGCCAAACCTACAGAAAGCAGCAGGATGACAGAGTAGAAAAAGAGCTGGTCCTGGATATAGGAGTACAAGGATTCAAGATCTACTTCAGAAACAAACTAGCTGCCCAAACACTACAAGTGCTCAGTTCACTGCTACAAGAGATTCTCTAAGAGTATAAACTGCAAAGAAGGTGAGACTTGCAATGGTAGTGGTACTGATGCGGGAAAGATTCCAATCTTTGATTCCCAACCCCCCTAGCTAATGTAAATTACCCTTTGACTCAAATCCTGGTCCCTTTGAATTCCAATAGAAGGTCCGGACCTGTCCCAGCCCCACCCGGATCTGAGCCAACTTTGGGGCTACACCCCAAAGCCCCTCGAGCTAAGTCTCAGACTTAAAAGGACCACACTGGGAACCCCTCTTGGCAGAGATTCCAAACATGGTCGCCATGTGAGGACCCTCTGTCCAATGGACCCTCTGTCCAGTGCCCTCCTTATCTCTACCTTCACCTATCTCCTACTTCTAAACTCAATAATAAACCTCTTTTATTAATCTAGCTCTCTGGGCCAATAAATGCTTTTATTGGGAATTCCACGCCGCTACTAGACCTCATATACAGCCATATCCTTGCGCCGAATCTAAGGGGGTTGCAGGGGAACTCTGTTTGACTCCCTGTACCCCAAACCTGCCACTAGACCTTAACTAAACCCTAATTTCATTTAGGTACCCCAAATGTAGACCTCACCATTTGGTTCCTGACCTCAACAGTACTTTCCTCATCTAGAAGTTTCTAACACTGAGGAAGTCAAAGTTCCAACCCCTATCTCTAATGAGTGTTAAGATACATGTGGCAAAATTGAAAAGATTTTTATTCATAAAACAATTCAATTCAACAAACATTGATTAAGCACTCTCACTCTTCCTCCCTCCTTCCCTTCCTTTCTTCTTTTCCTCCTCTCCCTCTTCCTATTTTTATGACTGGGTCTCTTGATTTCAGGTAAATTAGGAAAGATAAAGCTTACAAACCTGATCTTGCTCTAAATAGCATGAGTTTAGATCCACTTTATATTTAACTTGGGCTGCTTTGTCTTTAAAGCTTTGCCTTTCTCATTGGCTCCCAGTAGCTTATCATACTGACATAATACAGTGCACACAGCTGACTGGCATTGCCCAGTGCAGCTCAGAACTCCTGAGCTCATGAGATCTGTCAGCCTCAGTCAACTTGCTACTTGGGATTACATCTAATAGTTATTTATTTCATAAATAGTATTCGGCCTTCAAATTTGATTTTATTTGAAAATTTCAAAATGAAGACACTTTAATGATAATAAGCTGAAATTAAATTTACATAATTAAATGATAGTGGACATTTCAGGTTGAATAATCTAAGTGGTCTATAAATACAGTTCCTGAAGATAAATACAGATCCTGAAGATACTAATCCTGAAGATTATTATAAAGAATCATCTATTCCAACTCCATTACATTAAACAAACAAAGAAGAAAGTGGAATCCAGATAGAATAAATTGTATGCAACTCTTCCATTTTATAAATAAGGAAACTTAAGGATACTGACTCAAGGTTACTAAGTAAGTTAATGATAGACCCATTATCTGTCTCCTGATGCTCAGGTAAAATAGAAAATTTTTCATAATAAGTATATTAGTTGGTCATAACAGAATCATGAGTAAGAAGCTTGAATCCATAAAAATGCTATAGTGATTCTTTTCACTATACCTTGTTTTATATGACTACTTTTGTTAGGGGATGGTAAGTATCACATGTAATTTTAGGAGCTTAAGAATAATCTAAATCTTACGGAAACACTGGAATTTTCAGAATTCATTTTTAAAATTAATAATATTATCTACTTTTCTATAATGCTTGGATAATGTAGAGGAAAACATGTTTTCTGGTCATTATCTACCCAAATATACAATATATGCAAGATGAGTAAAGACACATTTTCTTTTAATTTTTTTGTAACCACCCATTTTTAAAAATTTAAATAACAACAAATAAATCTTACCTCATTGAATCGGGTTATTATTTTCCTTCTTTCAAAATCCCAAATAAAACCACCATTTCGGGAAGTTGCTCCAGCAATACAATTTAAATTACCTTATGAAATAATATCACATATAGATATTTCAGAGTTTTATAAACATGGGTGTTTGTTTCTGTTTTTTACATTAGCAAGACAGCAGGTATTTTCCTTAGTCACTGAAGTATAACTAAGTCTTTGGCTTTCTTCTTTTTATTGAACCATTTTGTGCTAAAGCAGTACAGATTTTGTTTTCTAAAAGTACATTTCCCCAAAAAATTAAATAAAACAACTCAAGTATAATTGTGATAATTTAATCACTTTCCACTTTTGTAGTTTACTGATGGTTAACATAAAGTTACATAACATAACATAAATTGTGTCCTTTAACTTTACTAATATGGTACCAACACTATTGTAATTGACCTGAATTGGATCTCTTTTTAGTATTATTTATATTGTTGTAGTCATTACATATGTTGTTGCTTTTATTTTGTGCTCTCTGCATCATTTCATTCAACTTTACCTATGTTTCTCTGAATTAATCTTTGTACTGCAATAATATTATGTGCAAATATCACAATTTGTTCAGCCATTTTCCCCAATCATTGGGCATATTTTTGGATTTCCTATTTTCATCAGAGATGGTGCTTTTAATATTTAGGTCTTTTATGGTCATCATCCTCATTGGAATATATTCAGTAATGGGATCTCCAGCTCTGGTATGAACAATTTAGTAACTTTTTTCAGAAATGTCAAATTATTTTTCAGACTGACTGAATTAACTCATAGCTCCATCCGCAGGGAATTAATGTTTCCCTTTTTTGACAACTCCTTCAGTGAAATATTTTTCTGTCTTTTTTGTGAGGTGATATTTCAGAGTTATTTTAATTTGTAATCACGAGACTTAAGGATTTTAAACAATTTTTCAAGTGTTTGTTGATAGTTTTCATCTCTTCTTTGAAAAAAATATTTCCTTTGACCCCCTGTCTTTTAGAAAAATATTAAATACCTATAGATAGTTCCTCTTTGAGGGCAAGGACTATTTTACCTTTGGCTCTTCTCCCCCTTCTCCCCCCCTTCCCTCCCCACCATGTTACCTGGCACACAGTAATAAGCACTTAATATTTGTTAATTCATTAATTTATTGGTCTTATAGATTCATGTTAATTTCCTCTAGATTACTCTCTCTTCACCTTTCCCTCATAGTTCCTCTGGATTCCTTCAAGGTTCAACTCAAACCCCCCCCTTCTTCCAATCTTGCCTGGTCCCTCCAGTAGCCAACAATCTCCCCCTTCAGATGACCTTTTCCTCTAGTCATATCTTATACATACCTAGTTATTTATACCTTGGGTTCAACATTAGACTGCAGATTCCTTATGAACAGGGCTTGTTATGGCCTTTTCATTTTTTTGTATCTCCAGGACTTAGGACAGTGCCTGATTAGATTTTATCTATTTAATACAACCATGTTTCTCAGTCTTTGTCTTCTATTCTAGTATATGTTGCACTGATTTCATATGCACAAAGCATTGGTTGTTTTGTTGGGGGGGGTTGTTGTTTGTTTGGGGGGGGATTTAGTTTTGTATAATAGATATTGCCTATTTTTATTTTCAAAAAATTTTCTGTTTCATTCTGCTAATGAATTTTTGAACTATCTCCGTGAAAGATATCTTTCCTTCATCCTCTCATTTTTAGAACTGACTTCTAGTTTTTCCAGTTTGTTTCAATAGAGAGTTTATGTCCAAGGCTTTGGAATTTTGAACTAATAGAAAATTAAGCAGCTGTTATTTGCTCTTAAAACTCAGTTATCTAATATAGTCTACTCCTCTATACATCTATTTTTTTATTCCATATCAATTTTGCTACTATTTTGTTTAATTCCACAAAGTAATCCCAATTTGACTGGTTTAATATTAAACCTGTAGAATAATTTGGATAGTATTTTTATTTTACTATATACCTTTAGCCTAGCTATGAGCACTGAATCTCTTTGCAAATAATTTAGGTCTTCCTAAAGAAAAGAAGAAAAAAGTGTATTTATATGTATATATATATTTATATTTATATATGTATTTATATATATGTATATATGTATATATGCATATATACTTATGTTGATTGTTGTTATTTAAAATTGAATTTTTCTTCCTCTAATTTTCTTTTGTTTACATATGGAAATGCTGATGATTTGGGTGATTTTATTTTGTATTTTGCTTTCATGAATCTATTACCTCAATTAAAAAAAAATTGATATTGCTTCTGTATGGTTTGGAAAGTAACCCATTACCTCCCCCTGCTTATTCTCTTATTTTTTTCTTGTATTATTGCTATAGCCAGTTCTTCTAGCACATTATCAAAATATAGCACAAATATTACTACTATTATTGCTTCATTCTGATCTCATTGGAAAAGGTCCCAGTGTTTCTCTGTTAAAAATTTTATTTCTTGAATATAGAGAAATGCTTTTGGTCTTTTTATGGAAAGATTTTTTCATTCTAATCAACCATCATATTTACTTAATCTTTTTACACCTCCCCTTTCCCTCAATGATATTATCACTTTCAAATGGGAAGGGGAAATTATATGGGCATCCAACCCTTGATCCATGGCCATCCTGAAAAGCAAAGTCTCTGTCATTCTTTCTTTGCATCCCCAGGATGAGCAGAGAACCTGGTTCAGAATTGGCATTTAATAAGTTTATTATTTTATGGATTTCATCATCTTCTACTAAAGAAAGTGAATCCAGAGATACATAAAAGCAATAAAAAATATAATTATTTATATAACTTGAAAATTCTCCTTTCCTTAAGTATAAAATTAAAGGTCAAAGAAACATAGATTGGGGCAGCTAAGTGGTGCAGTGGGTAGATTATCAACCCTGAAGTCAGGAGCACCTGAGTTCAAAAAAAAAAAAAAAAAATTAAGAAACATAGATTGAGAGCTTAACAGGACTTCAAGGAGATCAAGCCTGATTTTAAAGATAAGTAATTTGCTCAGGGTCACTCAACTAGTAAGTATGTGAGGTAGAATTTAAACTCAGGTTTTCCTGACTCCAAGACCAGTACTCTCTCCACTACTATACTTTGTCATAACACAAATTTACAGTAAAACTTAATACAGGAAAATCTAGATTTTTTTAATTGATTTTTTTTTTTTTTACAAAAAAGCACTTTACTGAAACACTGATCATAGTATTTCTTTAAAAGGTTCCATATTATATTTTTAATTAGGTTTATTTAGATAGCTGATTGATTTCCATATGCCTTCTTGAGGACACATTTGTAAAACTGAGAAACTTCATAAGGTCATATGTGAGAGCCATACATAAGCTCCTCCTGATTATCAGTGACCCTTCTTTTTAATCCTGCCATTTGTCAGAGACTCAAAAATGAATCCTCTTTTTGCATATTAATAAAATAACTATGAGTCCTGTGCTTCCAGAAGGTTTTTTAAGAATAATTTACAACAAACCAAGTGATTTTATAACAGAAAGAAAATAATCCAAATAGCAAAATATTTGGAACAAAATGTATATAGTTTATTAAAATGTCAAGAAAATAATCCTCACCTGGAGCCCAAGAAACAGAATAAATAACCCCTTCATTCCCAGGAGAGGTGTAGACTGCTGTTAGTGTATTTACATCCCAGACTTTTATAGTTCCATCAAATGAAGCTGTTGCTAAAAGATTAGGATTATCGGGTTTAAATTTGCAGTCAAAGATAGTTTCCACATGTCCCTACAAGGCAAACAAAAAAATGAAACATACAATATGTAAGACAAGCATATTCATTAAAAATGTTACATAAAAAAATGTATAATTTACAAGCCAACTTTGAAACCGAGCAAGCCAACATTTCTACTAGAGTCTTCTAGAAAGACTGTATCAAAATAAGTACATAAACAACAACAAAAAAAAGATATGATGCTGGAAGAATTACTGGCTCAGCACTGAACTGATACATAATTTCACATATCACACAGTTCTAGATTTCATTGAACAGAAATGCCTCAAAATTATACAAATGTTGGTTATTAACTGCAAATACTTGCAATAATATAATTTTCCAATTGGTGGAGACATTTACTATCAAGTTCCCATAAAGTCAACTTTTTAACATTAAAGAGCAAAGATACAAATGAAACAAAATGCCTTAAAGGAGAAATATATTTGCTAGACTAAAATATAGTTGCTAAAAAAGCTTGATCATTTATCTACCATCTTATTATTAGATAAAAAATATATATATTTTCATGCCATTTTTGCTATTGTAATTCTATTTTTACCCTTTAAATCAAATAGCAACAACCAAATCTGCATTCAGTTAGTTCCTTACTCCTTACTTATCTAAAGATAGAATGCTTTCCTGGAATCAGGAAGCTCTGGGTTCAAATTCTACTTAAGGTACTTACTATCTATGTTATACTGGGCAAGTGGCTTGATCTCTTTCTGCTTCCCTCCCTTATCTATAAACTGAGAATAACAATAGCACCTTCCTCACAAACTGAGAGGATGAAGTGAGATATAAAATAATTTAGAGTCTTAAAGTGTTAAATAAATGCTAGCTGTTGTTATTATTATTCTTACCAAAAGGATTCATATTAAGGTTGAATCTGCTAGAGAGTTATCTGTACTACAACAGCTCACTTTTAATGGATTCTTGTGTATTCTTAATTATAATAAATCAAGTGTACATGAAAATTGTACAAATATAGGATAATTGTTTGACGTGTATGTATTAGGAACAATGCTTCAATGATTTGATATGAGAAGTATATGATCCCTACCAATATAAAGTTCCAATGGTATTTCTAGGAAATATTTAAGTATGATCTGGTTTTTGTGTTACTTTTATGCTTTGTCCCTGGCTCCTATCCTTCAAGAGACCACAAAAATCTTTAAAGTTGTACCTTGACTTAATGAGATGTTTAATGTAAAACGAATTTGAAGAAGATAGTATTATGACTCTCTCCGGGCTGGCATCTAGATAATAACCAAGAACAGTCATTGAAACGACCTTTTTCTAAACAGTCTTTTTCTCAGTTGAAACTGCCAAGGGATTTCTTAAAGGTATGAAGGTGATGTGAGTCTCTGTTATTGGGGAATTCTCTATGGAGGGAAGAAGATAAGAATAGAATGACCTAACTGCAAATGCCTTGCCCTCCTGTTGAGCCAAAATTTCTCCTATTCCTGGTTTGTATTCATTTGTAAACCTACTAACAATCATTTACCTTTTGCAGAAGAATATGTTTCTGAATTACTTTCTATGCCAGTGTCTGCATGCTGTTTTTAATGGGAAGGATGACCATAAAAGGAAAAAGGTGGTAAGACAGCAAGAAAGACTGAGGAAGGGGGAAACAAAGTTTTACTCCAAGAAGTCTATTGAGAAAACTGCTACTAATGATCTAAGTATAACTTGATAGAAGTCAGACCCTTAAATTAAACTAAGACTTAAATTTAATTTTATGTAATTTTATGAAAAACACATAAGTCAACAAAACTAAGTTTCATTTGAAAATTGGAGTAGATTCACAAGGGAGATTTCAGAATTTTTTTTTTCTGAAAGCATAACATAATAGCAAAAACACTGGATTTTATTCTATACCTGAGTTTTTTGACCTTTGTTGAATCACCAAAATTTGTCTGGACCTTTATTTTCTTATTTGCAAAATAGAGTATTTAGACTGGATAATCTTTGAGGTTCCTTTTTAATTTTAATGGTTTACAATTCTATGGTATTTCTTTGTTTCACATCAGTCTTCAAGTGTTCTTTTCATCAAAGCAATTGTATTTTTATATGATTTTTAAAAATTATAAATGTAAATTTACAGTTTCAATCAACAAATAGTACATTCCTGGTATTATGCTAGATTATGGGTATTCATGGACAAAATTAAGCAGCCCTTCTCAACCTTACTGATTGAAGGAAACCACATGGACCTATACACATAGGAGGGAAAAAGTATACACACACACACACACACACACACACACACATATAAATTTATATATTCTTAAAGAATACACAGTAATTTGGGGAAAAGAAGACCTATCGCCAGAAAAAATCAGGAAAGGTAACTTATAGGACATTTACTTTGAAAACCAGATACACTGGTTGGCTGGCTCACTATGTGGCAAAAAGGCAAATATTTACCTGAGAGATGAAAATAAACTCCAGAAATTGGCTCTGATCTGAGGTAATATGAGATTTCCTTAAAGAATGGGTAAATGAACCTGGCCATCTTGAAAATTATATTTAGTCATTCAAAGAACAATTAGTCCTAATGCTTTATAAACTATTTGAAAAAATAGGCAATGAAGGAGTCCTACCAAATTCCTTTTATGACACAGACATGGTACTGATACCTAAACCAGGTAGGTTGAAAACAGAGAAAGAAAATTATAGACCAATCTCCCTAATGAATATTGATGCTAAAATCTTAAATAAAATATTAGCAAAAAGACTACAGAAAATCATCTCCAGGATAATACACCACAATCAAGTAGGATTTATACCAGGAATGCAGGGCTGGTTCAATATTAGGAAAACTTTATCAGTATAATTGGCCATATTAATAACCAAAGTAACAAAAACCATATGATCATCTCAATAGATGCAGAAAAAGCATTTGATAAAATCCAACATCCATTCCTATTAAAAACACTTGAGAGTATAGGAATAAATGGACTTTTCCTTAAAATAATCAGTAATATCTATTTAAAACCAGCAGTAAGCATCATATATAATGGGGACAAACTGCAAACATTCCCAATAAGATCAGGAGTGAAACAAGGTTGCCCACTATCACTGTTACTATTTAATATTGTATTAGAAATGCTAGCTTTGGAAAATTCTAGTTAGTTAGGGGAAGACAAAGTTATAAACTAACATAAAGGTAACTTTTCCTAGGTTAGAAAATGACAAAATGCAATGTTATACAAATCAAATTTTCCACCTGACTTGTGGATATTCATACCAATTCACACTCTCAGTATTCATTGGAGCTGGATTCCAACAGGCACATTGTGTACTCTTTAAACTCTTTTATACTAAATTATACTTTGTTACTATAAAAAATAATGAAAAAGATACTCTCAGAAAAACCTGAACATACATGAGCTCTAATGCAAAGTGAAATGTACCATGTACAAAGTAAAAGCAATATTATTTTAAGATGATCAGCTGTAACTGGCTTTGCTATTCTCAGTAATACAATAATCCAAGACAATTCTGAAGGACTTAATGCTGAAAAATGCTATACATTCCCAGACAAAGAATTGATGGTAGTTAGTTACAGATTGAAGCATACTTCTTTTTAAACTTACTTTATTTTTCTTGAGTTTTTTTTCCTGGTCTATATTTTCTTTTATAACATGACAATTATGGAAATCTCTGTATGACTACACATATATACACATTGCTTTCTCAATGTGAGGGGTAGGGTAGGAAGGGAGGAAGAAAAAGACTTTGGTACTCAGAATTTTAAAAACAAATGTGAAAAACTGTTTCTACCTGTAATTGATGGAAAATAAAATACTAAATAAAAATATTCTTTGTTATGTGGGATAGCTCTCTGGGAGAGGGGAGGGATGGGATGTTGGGAGAAGTTTAGGAAATTGAAAGAAATTAAATCAGAAATTATTTTTATAAAAAGAAAAACTAGTGACACAACTAAATATAATTCTAAAGTATTTATCTTATAACTAAAATATTCCTCCTAAGCAGTAGAAATCAATAAACCCCTTTAAAAGGTGCCTTTTGTTATCAACTCAAACCGTCTTATAACAAATGGTTTTTGTAGGTAAGATGTATACCATAAGAGGCACTATTTTCATAAAGACTTGAAGAGCCCAATACAAGCAAGGCAAGCTTTGAAATAGAAAGAGGAGAAGTGATATGTAATATTCTTTGCAAAATTCATTCTATTAATAGTATCCTTCATAATGATGATTAGAATAATAGAATTTTTACTTTTACAAGAGAACAATGAAATGATTTAGTCCAATTCACTTTCTTGAGTAAACTTGAACCAAAACTGGTTAAGTAAAGCTAGTCAGTGACAGATCCAAAGTTTAAAGTCGTCATTTAATTCAATGCTTTAGTTATTTCCACATTACTGCCTTCCCAATGAAAATCTGAATATATGCTCTACTTTGAGCTTTGTTGCTGAGTTACAAAGAAGATTCTTTTCATTCCGAAACATATGTAATATATATGACAATCACAATATGACCAACACATATGCAAAATATAAATTTTGTAAAAATACAAAACATTAATATTCTAGAATAATTTAATATATGTAAATATTATGAAGCCATTTCTATCTCTATATCTCTTCTATTTCTGAAGCTTTTTAGTTAACTGAAAGCTAACTGTAGCAAGTAATGATCAAAGCATTGCTTCTAATCTTGAAATGAAACATGTCCTCTCACTTCATATTTGCCTTTTCCCTTAAAAGGTACACTACAATGACTTTATGCTGGAAGAATAAGAAAAGCTATATGTTATGTTATGATCCTCAAATCCACACACACCTTGATTGTGAGGCATCTTGTGAAAAGAGGGAGAGCAGGGACTAGCAGTATAGGACCTCTCGGGGGTAGCTATCCATGATCACTGTGGTTAAATGTATGCTTATTTAGGTTGAGATGCTGAAGAATAGCCCCATTTTCAATAGTTCTATACAAATCAGAGACCTGTCCTTCAAGTCCATTGCTCTCTGGTGTCTAGCCCTCTGTCTTTATCACCCTATCCCCAGTGCAAACTGTCTAAACAGTGGAATATGGGTTTTTTCTAGTAAATACTTAACTTTCAGTCCTCACTCAGCAGGGAAACTTCCACTTCTTTGTTAACTTGTCATGTGATCTTGTCATAATAATGGTGCTAGCTGGCTGACTGCAAACAGGCACACACTTAAATTTACTAATCATGAATTGGTGTATAATGTTTTGTTTATTTCTCAGAATTGAAAGGCAAAGAGATATACAGAATAATAAGAAAACAATGCAATATAAAATACTTTCTACTGAGAAATCATAAGCTTACTATGCTACTTCAGTCTTAGTATTAAACTAAGCCTTGGAATTCTAGGAAATATGTGAGTTGTGTGTATTTGTGGTTCCTCTGAAAATCATGTAAAAAGAGTATCTCTTTCCTTCTTGACTCACTATAATGAAATGTCTGTATCTAGAAGAATTTCAAATCAGAACTCCCAGCCCAGGAAGCTGCCTAAGAATCCAAGTCAACTATGGAAGGATTTATGTTCCCATGGAAGAAGATGTTTTCCATCCTGTCTGTCTTATACAACCTTGGCTAGCCAGTTAGCCAATGACATGGCAGGAACTGTATAGTGGGTCCAGAAGTCCTTCTTGAACCAGATCGTTTCTGCTATAGCCATTTAATGTTATAAATTATTAACAATGTTTAATGTTATGTCTTCTCTTATGCCTCCTGCTCAAAGATGCTTCTGCTTGGCACAAGGGGAGAAGCAGTAGTAAAGCTAGGGTAGAAGGGGGGGAAGAGAAGTTAACCCACAATTTAAAAAAAACTTTATTATTTGTATTATGACATCATTCAGCACCATCACCTTTGTGGTTATCAATGGTGGGGATTTTGGTCCAGATCTCTGATTCCATTCATAGAACAGAACCCCCACTGTTGAAATTTCCCCCACCAATGTACATTGGCAACTCTTCTTACAGTCTTAGTTGCCTGGGGCACTGAGAAATTAAGTGATTAATCCATGATCATGCTGTGAGTGATGACTTCAACCTAGGTTTTCTTGATTCCAAATCTTGCCTTCTAACCACTATCCAAGATGGTATAATGTAAAAAAGCTAGTAAGTCATATAATTTGGAATATGATAGTAGACATACCAAATCCCTAAGAAAATCCCATTTCTTGGCTCCCATATCATAAATTCCAACTCCACCATCCATAAAACAGCAGACGGCATGGCCCGGAGGAAGAGAAAAGGCTTGATTCTGTGTCAAAGTTGGGGGAGGAACAGCTTCACTAGTTGAGGATGTATAATGATTTTTGGCTGGAGAATGAGCTGAAACTGTTTAATTTAAACAAAAAAATGCAAATCATATTGAAGTACTGGTCAAGCTGTCAACAAATATTTAATTAACCATCTATTATATGCCAGCCACTACGCTAAAACTAATAAGCATACTTCTCATATACTAATCAATGCATGATTAGAATAAAGATGTTCAATTATTTATTGAACATAATTTAATTTTGTGAATGAAGCCAATATTCTGCCCAAATTTTCTGTACAAATAAAGTATTATTTTTGAGACAATACTTATATGGGGAAAATGTGTATATTATACATATACATAAGCCTGATCTCCTGGTTAAACACACACACACACACACACACACGATATAGTCTTATAAAACAGAAATATATATCATTCAGAGCAATAAAAATTCAATTAAAATTTCATTAGAGAAGTATAGTTCGTCCCATTCCAGGGGCCTGACTTAAAACAAAAAAGGATATAATGTTAAATGTAAAACTTTTCTCTGAATAAAGCCACAATATTATAATCTTCCCTATTATCCATTATAGAGAGAGCTTCAGTTATTTTAAAGTCTTAGAATTTAAGAAGTAGAAGGGATCATGTAGATTATCTGGTTCACTTCTCACATATTTGCAGATAAAGTAAATCAAGTCCAGGTTTTTTGTTAACTGTGAAAACAAGTAAGAAAAATGAATCGACTAGATCCAGTGCTAGCTATGAGCAGAATTGAGAAATGAACTCTTCTCGACTCCCAATCCAATGCATTTTTCCATGCTCCATTCTATTTGACCTCCAATGTTACATATAAAATATATACATTTACATATAATATTCTAGAAATTTTTAATACCTTTTTTTTTTAACAATCAGAAAGGTGACATAAGATCTAAGGCTTTGAAATGGGTCTTAAACTTCAAATTCATATTTGCAATATAACTGATATTGGGATGTGACTAGAATGACAATGGGGGAGTAGAACAGCTTCTCATAGAATAATCCATCTATTTCAAGAAGGCCTCCATGACTTTCCACCTGTAGATTGCTCTATCTTTATTGCCAAACTTAATCATGGGACATATGATCACATCAGATACATGGAAATGTTAATGTACCAGATAATTTATTTTAGGCCCTAACTACACTCATTATTTTGAGACTTTGTAGCAAAAGTACTAGACTTTATAGGAATTAAGAAGTTCAGATTCAAGTTCTAGCTGCCACATGTGGCAGCACAGTGTTTTAGATTAGAATTGTAGACTTGGATTAGGAAAGCCATTCATTTTTGTCCCTGTGTTCTTAGCACTTAGGGCAATACTTTATAGTATGCAAATTACATTATGCATATTCTACTTTGACTGCAATAACAATTCTTTGAAATAAGTACTATAAGCACTGAATAAAAAAATTCAGAAATTTAAGTGACCTCAGTGGCTATCTAGTTCAATCCATATATTATTTCCATAATGATCACATCAACTCTCATCATTTCAACTATCATTTCTATGCAGATGACACTTAGATTTACTTATTTAGACTTCACTTCTATTCTGACCTCTTCATATATGACATTACTAACTGCCTAATAGATGTCTCAAACCTATAAATGCCCCCTCTTTTCCTTTAATAATGTCAGAAGATATGATACAGGTCTTCATCACCTTATAACTGGACTAGTACAATAGCATGCAGGTTGATCTTCCTTCCTACTCTTAATCTATCCTCCCCTCAGCCATCAAATTGATCTTCCTAAAATTACATCTGATTCTATCACTGTATCATATTCAATCAATTCTAGTGATTACCTTATTCTGCCAGGATCAAATATGAAATTAGATTTCATAGCTCTTTATAACCTAGTCCCTTCCTAGTTTCCCAGTCTTCTTAATATCTTACTCCCCCCTCCATATATTCTTCATTTCAATGACACTGACCTACTGGCTGCTCCTCATAAATGGCATTCCCTATACTATCTTTAAGTGTTTTTACTTGCTATATCCTATATATAAACACTCTCCCTCCTCAATTTTACCTGCTAGCTTTCCTGATTTTCTTCACATCTCAACTAAAGCCCCAACTTCTTCCAGAGACCTTCCCTAGTCATGCTTAATCTGAATGCCTTCCCTTTAAGACTATCTATCTCCAATTAATTCTATTTCTATCTATACATAGGTGTTTACA
This sequence comes from Sarcophilus harrisii, assembly GCF_902635505.1. Taxonomy (NCBI): domain Eukaryota; kingdom Metazoa; phylum Chordata; class Mammalia; order Dasyuromorphia; family Dasyuridae; genus Sarcophilus; species Sarcophilus harrisii. Next base: position 107,110,914 of record NC_045431.1, on the reverse strand, counting down.
TATTGCCTCTCTCATTAGACTGAGTTCCTTGAGAGTAGGTACTACTTTTGGCCCTAGTGCATGGTACATAATAGGCTCTTAATACATACTAGTTGACTGATTTCTTAATAGAAGCACCCATTTAAAATCTTTCTTTAGGCCTTCTCCATTCATTTATTCTTTAAAGAATCCTCATCTCTCCAGCCTCTACTTCTATAAAATGCCTTTATACCACAATCAGGTCCCATATTAATATTTTTCTTTTTTTCTTTTGGTAATTACTTTCTGTCCATTGTAATCTTCTCAAGATACAAGTATTCTTTTGAATATCTCATCTGAAACAACTCTATTGAACTCTAAAATTATAACATTAATTTATCAATTGGAGCATATATTGCATGATTAATATATGCCTTAGAGTATACTAGATTTAAGGAATTATTCACATTAGACTGTTTAGACTTTAAGGCAAGGATTGTCTTTTGCCTTTTTTCATCTTCCCAGCATTTAACACTATGCCTAGCACATAGTAGGTATTTAATATATGCATATTGACTAACTGACTAAGGAATACAAATACAGAAGCAAGATAGTACCTTGCACTCAAGAAGCTTACATTTTTTTTAGGGGAAGATGATACATACACATATAAATATATACAGAAACAAATATGTAAATACTTATGAGTATTTGTAATGTGAACACTACAAACTAAGTATGTCGATCTGCATATGTAGGCACAAAATAGAGTAATTTGTGGGTGTGTATGTGCATACACACATAGCAGTTGAGAGGGAGTAGGAAAGGCTTTAGAAGGAAGTGGTATCTGATCCGAATTATGAGGGAAGCTACGGATTCTAAAAAAACAAAAGTGAGGAAGAAGTACATTTCAGGAATGGGGGACCGTCTGTGAAAAGACATTCACTATATATTATAACATCACCTACTTTCAAGCCACTTTCTTCTTTTGAGTCACATAAAAAGAAAAATCTTACTATTTTAATTCTGCTTCTTCCTTTCCCAAGTGTCTTAAAATGTGTAATGTTGACTTGAGGACTATAGAAGACTCAAAAGGGTGGCTTCTTAATGCTTTAATAAGCATTTACTAAAGGCTCATTATCAGACATCAGGGATTACAAGATCAAGGTAATTAAGCCCAGAGAGAATAAATAACTTGTCCAAATTCACATGGTGGGGAAGGGGAGACAAATGATAGAACCAGGACTGAAATCTGAATTTTCTAACTATGTAGTCATTGCTCGAATATGTGTTACTCACTCCAACCCAAGACATTTCATAAATCTGTGATATTTATTAACAGCTATTATATTTTATATTAACAAGAAATTTTTTTTCAAGTAATGTATTTTTACTCACATTTTTTCTTTGGGGGAGAATTAAGTACATGTAAAACATGAAATCCTGTTTCCTTCAATTTAAAGTTCTCAATAGGTGTTGACCTTGAAACATTCCAAACTCTTAGTACCCCAACTTGGTAATCTAATAGGAACAAAAAAATTACTTTAATAAAGCCCATTCTTGAAATTGGATTGCCTACATATAAAATATAATGAAACAATTTTGAAACTATAACAGAAGGATTTTAGTGTATTTTGTTGTAATTACATTACAATGTAATAAAATAATATACTCACATCACTATAGCGCTCTTTCTCTTTCTCTCTTTATATATATCTATCAGATTATATGTACATGACAAATTGTGTGTGTGTGTTTGTGTTTGTGTGTGTAAATTCACTCCCAATTTCCTGGCCATCTGTTCCACAACCTCAACAGCTGCCTTTACTTTCCTGCCCATTCATGCCCTAGAGACCATTCTCTATAGGTGTCAGATCATTTTACTTCCTGGTTTTGCCCTGAGGTCTCTAAGTCTTTCATTTGGCCTCCTTAGTCATATTTTACTCTACTTCCTATTCATTGACCATTTTCTCATCCAGAGAAAAAGAAAATGCACTGGAGTTCAGTCCTTTGATCTCTGGAAATTTTGTCTGATTACCTCAATACACTTTCCAGTTCAGAATCATGATCAAAATCAAGTATGCATCTTTTCCTGAAAGGAGGGTTGGCAAATTACTCCCCTATGGCTCCATTTACTGTCTCTGTAACTTTCTGCAACATAATGCCCCACCTATCCATTATTCCCCTATGTGTATTGTTTCCCTAGATGATAATAGATGTCAGTCTTGAAGACAGGAGTTATCTTTGATTTTGCATATCTATCTCCAAGATTTGACACAGAGCTTAAGTTAAAGAGGAGATTATTTGCCTCAATTGCTATCTATGTTTAATTTCTTGAATGGGTGTGGCCTCAGTTAAAATGAGACCTGTTAAAGACCTTAGCTTAAAAAGGTCAAGTTCTCCCATTGCATACAGGACCCTCTCCAGTCATCTTGATCTACATCTTGCCACCGAACCCAGATGGCTCTGAAAGGGAAAGAGAGGCAAATGACCTTGCACAGCCCTCCAGTCCACTTGCATATCATGGCATCACATCCCTGATGAAAACTAAGGACTAAAGGTTCTCTTTGAAAACTAAGGACAAACAACCTAATATAGTGGAGTAGCTAAGTGGTTCAGTAGACAGAGTTTCAATTCAGGAAGACCTCAGATCAAATCTGGCCTCAGACACTAGCTCTGTAACCCTAAAGATGTCACTTAAATCTATTTGCCTCAGTTTCCTCATCTGTAAAATGGAAATAATAGCATGGATTGTTGTGAAGATCAAATGAGATCATATTTGTAAAATACTTGACACAGTGTCTGACACATAACAAGCACTATTTAAATGTTATCTATTGTTATTATTATTAAGTGCTTTTTATTCATTTATTTATACATATACTTTTAAAGTAAGCTAAAGTTTTCAAAAGTAACATTTACCTTCTTTTAGTTTTCCCCCCTATCATCTGTAGCTCAAAAATACTCTTTCAATCACTATACAAATCTCATATTAATTACTGTTTGTAGCCCCAAGTTTACTAAATTTTTTAAATCTACTGTAAAAATAATTTTAATCTGACCATTTTCCCATCTATTTCTTACTTCCAGAATAGTTTCACTCAGAAATAGAAAACTAGGCAGAGAGAAAAACCTCCTTTTCTATTATTTCTATTTTTAATCTACAGAGATGGATGAGACATAATCTCTTGGTCTTAGTACACATGGCAAATAGAGAAGGAAGGAAAACATTTGATCTCCATCTCCTCTGCCTATCATTCCTCTAAATCCTCTTTCTTGCTACCAAAGTGACCTCTCTTCTCTTCTAAGGTCTTGTTTCCTACCATCTTTGACAGAGTAAATGACTCTCCACTCACAGACATTTCTCCTCATGTTAGCCATGTGAAATGCACAAAAGCAGAAAAACTATTAAAGAAGGATTAAAAAAAAACTACAAACTAACCAAAAACAAATTTTAAAAATAATAAAACAAAGAAAAGATAAAGTCATATTTTCTATTTCAGACATAAGAATAATTCATAAAGGGATTATGCATATTATCTTTGATATATCAAGTTAATAAATATTAGAAAATGTTGGTCATATCACCAGTGAAAATAAGGATGGAGGTTCAAGCTCAAAACCTAAACATAACAACCTATCCATGGGTATCTAGTTGTCTCAAAAATGCCTAAAATTGTCATCAAGTTGATATAATGAAGAGTTTAAAGAAGTAGTATTATTTCTTAAAATAGCTCAAAGTATATGGCATCTTCTTTAAAAACACATAAAGACAGAAAAATGTTTTAAATATTAAAATCTTAACCAAAGTTCTATTCTAATGCCCTGTCATGTCATACAGATTATCTGAGATTCCTAAAGGCTATGCCAGAAGAATATAAGCTCTGTTCCATCAAAACCCCCAAACTTCTGAGTATTAACTAACCTACCCTTATCATCTTATCCGGGCCTATTTTCAGGCCTAGATCATAGCTGACCAATTTACTAATGAAACTAATAAAATCCCCACCCCTGTAACCCTTATCTACTTACTGACTATATTCATTCTTTCAAGACCTAATTTTGATCAAACTACTCTGGCAGCAAAGTCACACACGTATATACTTGATAATTAAAGATAATATGTCCATGGGAATGGACATCAGAAACATGTATAGTCCCAATTTTACTTTGCTATGAAGATGAAATTCAAATGAAACACAGAAAATTTAAATGGTTCTACTCTCACTTTTGTCTAAATATCATGATATAAAAATTCAAATTCCTAACAATCATTTTCTATTTCCTTTTCAGATTTATATATTGGCTCAGGAAGATCTTAGGAGTACAGATTTTAAAAAGTTTTAAGACATGTACAGAATTAATCAAAAGAAAAGCTGAAATAAGATTTTTCTTCCCAGAATGCAATGACTTCAATAGAAACTCCTCAATAACACTTACCTCCTGTTATAAACATCCCAGGGGCAGTAGGAACCCAGGCTAAGCACTGGACTGATACTGCTGCAGTGGGAAAATTAAATGTTGTGATACAAGAAAGTGATTCAGAATCTACAAGGCGAATGCCATTAAGCAAATTTGCCACAAGGAGATAGTCAGTAGACAATGGGTCCCATTCCAGATCTGTAACAGGATCCTCTTCATCGGTCCCTTCAAGAGATTCAGGTCTCAGAACATGTTTCTGATTCTTAGAACCTAAAAAAAAAAAAAAAAAAAAAAAAAGGGAAATTATTTACAAAATCAGCCATTTATAATTTATAGTGCATCAGATTACTGTTCTCTGTACTCCATGAATCATTTGTGAACAGAATCATGAAGATGAGTGTACTTACAAAAGTAATGGTTATATAAAGGAAAATAATTTATTATTGTAAATATATTAAGATTGTGAATATATGTATTATGTTTGGCAAGCATTTTGTGGACCCATTGAAAGTCTTTTCTCTATGTTACTGCAGAAATGAAAAGGGTGAAAAAGCCAAACTGTCTCCACTCTGCAGTTTATAAGTAGAAGAGATAACAAAGAAAAATAATTACCTAGATTAATGTGAAATCCTCTTAACTGACAAATAGTTTTGCAGTTTTCCAAAAAACTTTTGTATCTTAAAATAATTTATATGATGACAACATTGTAAAAAACAAAACCACTTTGAAATTTGTATGAACAATATAATGACTATTCATGTTTCCAGAGGACTGATGATGAAACATGCTATCCATGACAGAGAGGTGGTTTAAGATGCAGAATGAAATATATGTACATAGGTACTGAGGAAATGTATTTATATATATATATGCATATTTTGTTATGAGAAATTTGTTTTTCTTTTCTTTTTCAATAAGGTTAGGGAGCATGCAGGAGAGAAAAGAGGTTTCAGGTGACTTTAAAAAATAAGAGGGAGGTATATAGACAGAATACTGCAGGCATTTTCAGATGAGATTAATAGATTATTAGTTTTACTAATGAGATTTCCCATGGAGTGGGCGCAATCTATAAATGTTTGTAATGTAAAAATAAAATATATCAATAAAACTTTAAAAAGAGACTTTGCTGAATATTCTTGCATAAATGAAAAAGAAAAAGAATCCACAGGCATAATGACAAAATCCATGATTGAATTTGTCCTTTACTTCTTGTGATCCCCTTTATCTCATTTGTCATGAACTCTTCCTTTATTAATAAATCTGACAAATATCTTTTTCTAATATTCCTCCTTATATCACCTCATGTGTCTAAATCATAGCCATTATCTTGGGTATTCACGTGAGATGTTCTGTGCCTAGTAAAGCCAGACTACTTTGCAGTTTCCCCTGAAGTTTCTGTCAAATTAAGTAGCTTTTTTACATTGTGTACCTAATCCAATCTACTGATTAACCACTCTATTTCTTTTCTAGTAGCAAACTGTTGAGATAACACTGCTGCTAAACAGTTTTGTTTCTGCCTCCACTGTCCTCACTCAAATTCTGTACCAAAGATGCTAATCTAGACTATCATCCTATTACTCTTAGGATTTAGAAAAAAATCTAAGGCTTAACTGAAGACAACTATACATATACATATCAAATGGATCTGTGAATGGAAGTCAGTTAATAGTTATACATTTATAGAGTGCACATGAAGAAATTAGAAAAAAAATTAGAAATTTATTTCTTCACATGAAGAAACAGACTCAGAAATGTGAAATAATGTACTCTAGTCACATAGCTCGAAAATGTCAAAACCAAAATTCAAAGCTGCCTTCTGATTCAAAGTTCAATACTATTATAACTATACCAACAATAATATTCAAAAAATAAGAAAATGTCTGAACAGTAAACCAAATTTTTTGTATAATATTGAACATATGTACTTATTATACATATGTATAGTAAATGAAACTCATTAGCTTTCTCTTCAAAACATCATTTGTTGGGATGGGATCTTATACCCTTGTACCCTCCACATTGCCTCACACATAGCCGGTACTGATTAAATATGTGTTAAGTGAATAAATAAACTGGTAGTATGACAAGCAGCAGAATTTCTGCTTCTCACTATGACATGTGTCAATCACTCATCACAGGATTTCTTGTGCATGAAATGAGGGACAAAATGCTGTGTAACTAGGAATATTCCTAGGAAGCACAGTAAAAATCATAATGTTGCTTCTGCTGGCAGATTAACGAGCTCTTCACTGCATAATTAGTTAGACATACTGGAATAGGTATGAAACAAAATAGGAGTAGGATGAAGTCCAGTAGGCAAAAAAGAAAATGATCTCTTGGTTCTTTCACATTCATGTTAACCTGCCCAAGCTTAAAGTTGTAACCATATAGCCAAAAATATAAAGAGAAAAAACAAAGGGGATTAAATATAACAATAGAACACTAAACTTCAAGGTTTTTAATTTAATATTAGTGAAGTCTGTTCTTGATTATAAAGAAGAGCTATTAGCATCATAGCACATAGCATCTCCAAGGACATCATCAAGAGAGAGGAGAATATTATGTTTAGTAGAACTTTAAAAAGAGGCCAGGAGAAACACCCGTTTCTACTCTACTTTCTATTACTCTACTGATCCGTCATATTAATTAAATATAAGTTCCAAGATGCATAGTTCTTAGATTATTTAAATGCTTACCTGGCTGAAAAATTGAAAGGCTTCCATCAGAATGTCCAAATACAACTTTTCCTTGTTTTTGGGGATGCCATCTAAAGAGACAAATATCAGACAAGAAGCCATGGGCTTCTTTGTGTACATTCACACCCATATCTGGTCCTGAAATAGTCCAAATATTCAGTGGGCCTCTGTGAGAAACAAATGCCACAGTATCTCCAGCATTCCAGCACCAGCTAACAGAAGCAGGAATTCCTGGAACATATTTTTAAAAAGAGAGAAACTGGAATAAAAGATAAACAGTCCATTTATGTAAACATACCAAGAAATATTTTTAATTTGTTCTTGAAAGTTAATTTTTAAAAACAGAATACGATATTTCCCAAAAATCTTAGTGTAGTTTTAACCTTTAATATTTGAAGCCCGTCATCTGATTAACCAAAAAGTAAATCAAATTTAGAGATTAGAAACATGGTACATTCAAATTTTGGTTGCATAAAGATAGAGATGAGTCCATGTGTAGAGTATATCTTCATAGATCTTGCGATCTTTTTATCTACTTTTCTTCAGCCACATAAACCCCCAGATCTTAAGTTTTAACATCATTTAGAACTTTATTGTATCACCTCTGGGATATTTTTCATGATCCTATAAATTCCCCTTTATTATCCCAGTTCATATCTATTCTGGCCTCATTTTTGCCTGCCATCTAAATAGGGACCAAAAGGGTTTGTATTCCAGGGCTATGCACAACACCATACCCAGAATCCCCTTTTGATCCTCTTCAATTTTATTATATTCATCCTAGACAGATTAGCCCTCACTGCTTTCATTTGCCTGGCAATTGTTTTATTCAGCTTATTACTTGGCACGTTCTCCATGACAATAATTTCTTCTTTTCCTCCTAGTGTCTGTATTTTTCCATTCTTCATATTCAAAACAGGTTACTAATTCTACCACTTTACTATGAAATTCAAGCCTATTTAATGGAAACTCTTTCACTTCCCTTCCTTCAATTTACAAAATTTCTGCATCTTCCCCTATTATTTCTTGGCAGAAGAAACAACTTCCCTTTCATCTCCAGAGTATCACCTACTCCACTATTCCTGGCAGGCCCGATATACTTCCCTTAACTCTCTACTCTCCATTTGCTTTTAAACCAGGAGGTATCAAACAAAACTCCAGAGTGCCCAACCAGATTAAAACATAATTGGGAAATGTTTAATAAAATAAATAAAAATTTTAATAAAACAGGTAATGTTAATTTTGTGGTTTTCTAAGTTAATATGTAGCCACAAGTATCCATTTCTACTTGAGTATGAGTTCTAAACAATTGTGTCTTTCCTAGGCTAGTCACTATGCCTTGGAAGTTTTAAACTCTTTCTAGATCTTCCAGCCTCAGAAGTTATCCTGATTGTTATCCTGATTTGTAAGTGCCTCATTAAGTCTCTAGATCTGACCTAATATTACGATATTGCAGAACATTTTACAAATCATCATTTACAAAATATGGCAAGACAAATTGGAAAGATCAAAATCAAAAGTATGGGGTGAGCAAGATGGGTAAGGCAAGAAGAAAAACAGAAAGACTATTCTTGAAAGAAACAAGATCACAGGGGTGTGATTTATGAATGAGCTAATGTCTACGTAGTGCCTCAAGATTTTTAAGTTACTTTACATAAACTAAGTCATTTTTGACAGGATTATTATATTAGTAAATCAGAAGAATCCTATACTTGTAATTAATTTAGAATGTAAACTCAGTGCTATTACTGTGGAAGAAATGGAGAGACATATGTGATAGAGTATGCTGTTTGGTAGATTTTCAAGAACTGGATGAATGAATAATTAATAGTTGGATTGATAGGAAGTTTTTAGCGAAATGTCCCTTGTGTATATCCTTGGCCTTGAACCATTTAATAATTCAGCAATGATTTAAAGAAATAAATGGTATATTGATTAAATATGCATGTTAACAGTAAAAAGTAATATACTATATTGCATTGTAACAGTATTATTACAGATATTATTATATTTTAGGACGCATAAAGATCTTAACAGGCCAGAATATGGGGATAAATTTATAATGATAACTATAAAGATGAGACTTGGACAACTTCATAATTGCAAGGAGGAATATGCCTAAAAATGATCTGTTGATTTTAGTCCAAAGCAAATTTATTATAAAGCAACAATATGTTATGTTAACCATGCTCATAAGTTGCATGCAGTACTAATATATAATTAAAAAGCTTTTATTTTCTTTGTATCATTCTTTACACAACATACTGAGTTTTGATTTGGTTTTCAAAGCTATATTTTTGAAAGGACCTTGATAAATTAGAGAGCATACAGTGGAAGTAAAGTAATATGTTAAAAGCCTTACGATGATCCTCTGATAGGTTCACTTGGCAGAACTGAGGATTTTCACTCTGGAAAACAGAAGCCATAGAAAGGACAAGATAGCTATCTTAAAAAAACAAAAACCTTCACTTTTATTTTTTTTTCTCAATTACATGTAAAAAAATTTTAACATTGATTTTTTCCAAAATTTTGATTTCTAAATTCTTTCCCTTTCTCCTTCCTTTTTCTCCCTGCTTGAGAAGGCAAGCAATTTGATATAGGTTATATATGTACAGTCATGCAAAGCATTTCCATATTAGCCATGATGCAAAGAAAATGCAGACCCCTCTCAAAAAAAAAAAAAAAACAAAATAAGAAAAATCAAAGGAAGTTTTAAAAGTATTCTTTGATCTGCATTCAAATTCCATTAGTTTTTTCATTGAAAGTGTATGAAATTTTTTATCATATGTCTTTTTGAACTGTCTTTGATCATTGCATTGCTGAAAATAGCTACTTCATCTCCAGGTGGTGATCATACAACTTTGCTGTCTCTGTGTATAGTCTTCTCCTAATTCTGCTCACTTCATTTTGATTCAATTAATGTAAGTCTTTCCAGGTTTTTCCTGGAAAGGAAAATCCTTCTCATCATTTCTTCTAGCACAGTAGAATCTATTACAATCACATTCCACAACCTGTTTAGCCATTCCCCATTTGATAGGCATCCTCTTGATTTCCAAATTTTTTTGCCACCACAAGAAAAAAAAAAAAAAAAAAACTTGATATAAATATTTCTGTAGATAAAAATTCACATATTTTTTTCTTTGATTTCTTTGGAAGATAGACCTAATAATGGCATTGCTGGGCCAAAGGATTTTCATAGTTTTATAGCTCTTTAAATATAGTTCCAAATTTCTTTCTAGAATCGTTTGATCAGTTCACAACTCCCACTAACAGTATATTAGAGTCCCTATTTTTCCAGATTGCCTCGAACATGTCATGTCAATCTGATAGGTTGTGAAGTTACATCTCCAAGTTGTTGTAGTTTTCATTTCTCTAATCAATAGTGATTTAGAACATTTTTATATGACTATAAATAATTTTGGTTTCTTCTTCTGAAAACTATCTGTTCACATACTTTTACAATTTATCAAATGGGGAATGATACATATACTTATAAATTTGACTACACTTTCAATGAAGACTATGAAGGAAAATTGCTACATTGCTTTTGTGTAAAGCCTTTTAAATTTAATATAAACAAAATTATCTGTTTTATATGGCATATAAAAATGTAAGTCACTTATTTGATCATAATTTTTTCTCTTATTCATAGATCTGACAGATAAAATTTCCCATGCCTTCCTAATTTGCTTATATCACCCCGTTTCTCTAAATCATGTGTTCATTTTTGCTTTATTTTGGTAAATAATATGAGATGTTGATCTATACTTAGTTTCTACTAACTAAACATTTGGTATAGATTCCCTAATTTTGCTCATCTCATGTTTCTTTTGAGCTAATTCAATTCTGCTTTACTCATCACATTCTCTGAGGAGGGAATGCCATACTGGGCAATCCCGTGTCAGGGTCTCCCCAGTCATACAATTGATTCTAAAGTTCTTAGGAGGCACTTTGAGAGTGTCTTGTATTGCTTTTTCTGACCATCTTGTGAGAATTTGCCCTGTGTGAGTTCTCCACAAAATAATTTTTTTGGCAAGTGTAATATCTGGCATTTGAACAGTATGGCCTTCTAAACTGTTAAATAAAGTTTTCCAAACAAGCATTTAAACTTCATTACACAGAAGAGCAACAAGAATGGTAGCCCGCCAGACAAAAAGGCAGGAAGGAAAAAAATATATATACTGAGTTCAATGGGTAGCCTGAATGTAGCACAGTTCTTCACAACCGATGGGGGGGTAATTCAACACGGTGTCCAACAACGTTCTAACGACGTGCTTCATCTCAACTGGTTACTATGAAGCAAGGTGGTAAATGTTTGGCCCCAATCGGGCTTCAGAAATGGTTCTGTTTTGTCTGCTTTAAAGTTGGAATGGTTGGCAGTTTAGTTTGAGAAAGGACCTCAGTGTCTAGTGTCTTATCCTGCCAAATCATCTTCAAAATCTTCCTAAGACAACTCAAATGGAAGCAATTCAGTTCCCTGGCACAGTGCTGGGATACTGTCCAGATTTCATAAGCATACAACAATGAGATCGGCATATTGGCTCTATAGACCCTCAGGTTTGGTAGTCATTGTAATACCTTTCCTCTCCCACACTTTTCTTCAGTCTTCCAAACACTGAGTTAGCTCTGGTAATATATATGTCAATCTCATTATCAATGTGGACATCCCTGGAAGTATACTGCCAAGGTAAGTAAACTTATCCATAGCATTCAAAATTATACCATTTACTGCAACTGATGTTTCCACATATGGATGGTATGGTGCTGGCTGATGGAGGATGACCTATATTTTCTTGGAGTTAACTGTTAGCCAAAATTAGCACAAGCAGCAGAGAATTGATCTATACTTTGTTGCATTTCAGCTTGGGAGACTGCATTGAGTACATAATCATCTGCAAACAAAAAAAATCATACACTAACATTCTCTGCACTTCAGTTTTGGCTTGTAATCTTTCCAAGTTGAAGAATTTACTATTACTAAGTTAGCTGATTGTTTCCATGTTTGTCCTCTTTAAAAGCATTTGACAATATCAATAGGGGAATGGCTGAACAAGCTGTGGTACATGGCTGTGACAAAATGCTACTTTGCTATAGGATGTGACAAAGAGGATACTTTCAGGAAAAAACTGGAATAACCTAAATAAAGTGATAAAAAGTGAAGTGAGCAAAACCAAGAAAAACATACATAGTAATAGCAAAATACAATCATCAGCATTAAAGAACTCAGCAATACGATATAAGACAATTCCAAATGACTTATGATGAAAAATGCTATCCACCTTCACATAAAGAATTAATGGAGTCTGAATATGATTGAAGCAAACTTTTTTTTTAACTTTATTTTTCCTGTGTTTTGGTTTTGTTTATTTTTTTTACAACATGACTGATATGGAAATGTGTTTTGCATAACCATATATATGAAGCATATCAAATTGCTTGCCTTCTCAAGACAAAGAAAGGAAGGAAGAAAGAGAATTTAGAACTCAACATTTTTTAAAAATGAATGTTAAAAATTGTTTCTGAAAGTTGTTTTTGAGAATTTTTTTACATTAAAAAAATATCTCTCCTTGATCCATTGTGCAGGTCAGGTATTTCTCCAATGAAGTATTTAAAATTTTTCTCATATTTTTCATTACTTTGATTTTGTTTTATTGTTTCTTAATGTTTCATGTAATCATTAGCTTCCACTTAGACAATTCTAATTTTTTTCTTCTGTGAGCTTTTGTATCTTTTTTCTACTTGACCAATTCTACATTTTAAGGAGTTCTTTTCTTTGGTGAATTTTTGTCCTCCTTTTTCCATTTGAGTAATCCTGCATTTTAATGAGTTTTCTCTTCAATGCATTTTGGTGTCCTTTTTGCCATTAGTCAATTTTGGTTTTTAAGGTCCCCCCCCCCGTATTTTTGTGCCTCTTTTTACCAAGTTTTTAATATTCTTTTCATAATTTTTTGCATTCCTCATTTCCCAATTTTCCCTCTTAACTGATTTTTTCTTATTCTTTTGGAGCTCTTCCAAGAGTTCTTGGTGGGCTTGTGTCTAGATCACATTTTTTTTCCTGGGAGGTTTTGCTTGTAGCTATTTTGACATCATTTTACATGTTCTTTTTAATTTGTTTCTTGATCTTCCCTGTTACCACCGTAATTTTTATAGTCGGGTTCCTTTTTGTTTGTTTTTTACTCATTTCACAGTCTATTTCTTGACTTTTAACTTTATGTTAAAGTTGGTCTCTATTTTTGGGGTGGAGAGAGCATTATCCCAAGCTTCAGGTTTTTCATGTTGCTGTTTTTAAACACTGTTCTAAGGCCTATAGGTTTTTGTTCCCTGGTGTCACAATCTAAGTAGAAGTGTGGCACACCTCTCCTGGCCTGTACCCTTTGTCCTTTGCCCAGGAAGGGAACTTGTTCTCATGTAATTACATGTACTAGAATTCTTCTTGTCCTTGGAATAGTGATCAGGTCCTCTGCTCTCCTGTAGTTACTATCACTAGAGCTCCATTCTGCCTTGAAATTGAGATGAAGATTCCTACTCCCTTTAGAACCACCACCCTGGAATTATGATGAAGACTCATGCATCCCTGTGACCACAAAAGCTATTGCTCCTTTTGGTCCTGGAACTATAACCAGGTAGTCTACAGTCACAAATGCTCATGCTCCTTTCTGCCTTAGGACTGAATACCTTATAAGTGACCACAAATACTCTTTTCCACCCTGACCTCTCTGGGCAGGGCCACTATTCCCCTTCAGTTGCAAGTACCAGTGATTCTCTTAGCCCTGAGATTGCAATCCCAACTGCATATAAGCAATGCAACAGGGTCCTGAACCCAGCATCAGCAAAGAGTCCTCTATAATCTCTTTATGACCAATTGTCAGATCTCTTTCCTGTCTATGGAATGAGATCACCTGAAGCTATTAAAGCTACTGATACAGTCTCCTGCACTTGTACTACAGGACATCTATCACCCTAATGAAACAGACCTTTTTTGCCTACCTCCCAAGTTGTCTTGTGCTAGAAAATTGTTTTTCCTTATCGTTTATTGGTTTTGCAGCTCCAGCATATGATCTGAAGCATTATTTTAAAGTTTTTTGTTGGGATATTTGAGAGAATAAAGGTGAACTCTTGCTCCTACTCTGCCACCTTGCCCCTTTGAGATAGCTATCTTCCAGTATCTGAAGGCATAACATGTAGAAGAGGAAATATCCTTTCCCTGCTTGACCTCAGAGAGAAGAAATAGAAGCAATGCATTGTAACTGCACAGAAGGAAATAATGATTTGATACTTAAATACTACAATAATTCTAGGATTCATCAAGATCAGCATCACCTCCAACAGAGTAGATTGCAAGAAATTCTTATCTTTTTTATCCTGTGTAACTCTTATCCATGTTTCTTCATATATTCTATACAGGAAGGTATATCCAACATGCTGGGGCCCATCTTCTAGTTCTCTTGACCTTGCATGGATATTATGGAATAGGCAGTCTATCATATATGTATATGCATACATACATATATACACACATATATGTATACATATAAATATAGGTATATTTCTTGGTCTTGCTACATGGAAGGATCTGATTATACATCTATCTGAAGACATTATTACTCTGCTTCTTATTAACAGTACTTCATTAATAACGTATCATAGCCTGTTTACCATGTATTTTGCTAGAAACCATACACTATAAAGTTACTATTATCAAAAAGGTGGTTTCATAGTAATACAAACGTGAAATAGACTGATTTAGAAGATGGTTCTTTCTCACTCAGGTTCTTCAAGCAAAGATTGGAAGATTACTTGTTAGGTACAGAGAAAATTATTATTCAAGTTTGGGTTCAACTAGATGGCCTTCCTCCCGGCACTGTGAATGTTCATTATAGACAGGTCCAGGCCAAATTAAGCTCCTAATAATGGTCTGTTGAATTGCTATGAATATGCATATGGTAGGGAAGCTTGACTTTTTTGTCATCGTTTTGATGTCTGGGTATTAGATATTACAATTTTTGCATATTTTAGATAGTTTTCAGGAAACCAACGTCAATTTCATTCCACAATGTCTTCAGTGTAAGATAAAAGTGTAATTAGAAAAAAAAGTAATTTATCCTTTTATTTTGTTGTTTTCTAATAGTTCTCATTTATTCACCACCCAGTTAAGCATTTTTAGGACAGAAAGAAAAAGAACAGATTCTAAACTCTTTTGAACTAGTTTAAACAGGAAAGCAAGAAAACCCAAGGAAGGTTTGAAAGTTTGTAGCCTGTAATTTTCAACTTAACTTCAGAATTAGGTAATATTGATGATTCTTTGACTCTACCACTTTCAGTATCAGTAGAATGTCTGAATGCAGGAGAAAGAAAAACAAATTCTTGCTTTCTCACATGAGCATGAATACTTTGTGTGCCTTACTGTTCTTATGTTAAGAAGAAAGTAAGAGAATTATTACATAACATAAATGCAATGTGATATGAAAGAGGTAAGCACTAATACTAGACATAATTTTCCACAAAATTATGTTTGATACTTCAAGGCTTAAAGTTCATTAGTATTTGTCAAAGGAAAAATAATATTCATTGAATAAGTAAACTCCTATTGTAAAAATACCTTTTATATTGTCAAGTTTTGCAACAACTTTTTGTTCAGCCACATTCCAAATGATCACTATGTGGTCTGCACTGCCACTCACAAAGATGTCAGGGTTGTGGGGACACCAAGAAATTGCAGTGATTGTCTTTTTATGTTCAGACATAATTGCATGCAATTTGAATTCATTGTACTGATGATCCAGCTAAAAAAAAAAAAAAGGATACACACAAAACAAATACATTAATATATCATTTAAGTTTATAGACTGTTAACTAAAAAGCTTGATAAAAACCACAGATTTAAATGTACAAAGAAACTAACCTTGACATTTGCTGTAAAAGAACTGAGAGTAAGAATTAGGGATTTCAAATATTTTTATTTTAACTTTGAAACATACTTGCAAAGATACTGAGTATGTGAAAACTGCCTCTTTTTTGAGAAAGATGATAAATGTATTTTATGAAATAATCTACCTTGAACTCAAATTTTTCAAAGCTTGACTGATTCTAAGCTAATGCTTAGATATCAATCAATCATTCTTTTTTAATCAATCTTTAGAAACAAAATAAATGGAAGATTCCTATACCATTTATTTGAGAAAAATATATCTAACTTCATAGAATTTCACAAGCCAGGGGGTCCCACTCATATATAAAAAAAGAATGATTTTACAACAAAATGCTAAATAAGGGATAAACCCACCATGTCTCCAGGCAAACCATTACATCTTTGTAGATATTTAGCATATGCATAAATTATATAATTCTAGAGCCCTCCTGTACAATAGAACTGCCTATGATATAATTGTGTTCTTTAGCTACTTTCATCATTTCAGCAGAAAAAGACTGAAGTATAAACTATTCACATGATTTAATGATTAAATTGTTTGAAAGAATCCCTTTTGTAATACCCTGATATCTTTTTGATATTTCATTTTGATATTATCTCTAAATTGGAATGAAAGGACATTTTTCTCAATTTTTTTCTTACATAATTTTGTGATTTTAAAATTTTAAAATTTTAAAAAATTTTAATTTAAATTTAAAATTAATTAATTTAAATTAATTAAAATTTTTTTAATTAAAAATGTGATTTAAACCTAATGATAGAGAGGGATTGTGGATATAGACTTAGCCTTGGAATCAGAGATTCCTAAGTTCAAGACCTAAATATAAATGTACATAAATACACACAAATATGTACATATATGTATGTGTACATGGGAGATATAGACATAAAATATACATGTATTTCACTCACATATACATGTGTATGCACACATACATATACATGTATGCATGTTTTAATTAATCTAGTTCTGACTCACAATGATTCAGTGACTCTGAGCAAGTCACTT
Organism: Sarcophilus harrisii; assembly: GCF_902635505.1. Taxonomy (NCBI): domain Eukaryota; kingdom Metazoa; phylum Chordata; class Mammalia; order Dasyuromorphia; family Dasyuridae; genus Sarcophilus; species Sarcophilus harrisii. The sequence continues at coordinate 107,093,900 of NC_045431.1, read as the reverse complement.
AACTACTGAGGACTCCCAGAAATTCTTTTACACCTTAACACTACAGAACAATTGCTAATCTGTTTTGGTAAAGGGAAATTCCTCATCAGGAGTTCATTACACTGAAATAAGATGCAATTAATGTATCAGTAGGAAAATTGGCTAATTATTGAAAGGAAAATTTCACCACTGTAATTAAGTTTTAGTGACAGACTAAACACTTGAATGAATATTTAATACTGAAAGGGATAATAATGTCTTGCATGTTTATAATACTTCATAGTATTATAAACATTCACATGAATTATTACATTTAAAATTAACAGATCTACCAGTTTGGCTTATTTATCTTTTATTTCAATTTTTAAAAGTACACATTTTCCATTAGCATGCATTTTATTTAAATAAGGCTTTAGGGCGAGGCTCTGTAACTAAACTAACTTCTATTTTTATGTATATTAAATTCTTGAGTTTACTAATTTTGAGTTTATTTCGATGTTTTATGGACACAAAATTTTCTTATAGGTTGTTTTAAAAATTATTTTAATATATTGTAATATAATATAATAAGTTTTATAGATCCTAGCTTCTTAAACTGTGGTTCACGGCTCCATAAAAGGTCTCATAACTAAATGTGGGGGTTGTGAAATTATGATTTATTATCAGTAAATGTTTGATTTGTACACATATTTTATATAACTATATACCTGGGAATCATATAAAAATTTCTTAGGCAAAAATGTATCATGAGTAGAAAGAGTTAAAGAAGTCTGTTCTAGATGATCTATTTTTTAAAAAACTACATATTTTTAAAGTGCCAATAATAGAACATGTTTCAATCTTTTCACTAGGTTTCATATCAAAATGTATAATATTCTAATATTTCTAAAATGAATATTACTTATCTGGTAAAAAAAACATTTGCAATGACATTTACTGAAAAGTAATAATAAATCACTAACAATCAGAAAGTTAAACTATTCAAACTTTTAACTTAAAAAATCTTTTTGTGCAGGTAATGACTACACAATAATTTAGTTTTTGCTAATAGTTCATAAATCTTTGGTTTCACTATAGTGTACATGGCATTGGCCCTGTATTCTCAAAGTCTATGCCAAGTCCATGCTATGAACAGCAAACTCTGGAAAATACTCCAAAGAACATCTCATTGACAAACTATATACACTGATTGTCTGGGGACCATCTTAGCTAAATTCAAAAGTGACTATCTACTAAGAGCTGAGGAATACAACAATAATGAAACTAGATTTTTTTAGAACTAAAACTGAAGTATATACTTGAGTGTTTGTATTCAACATTTGGTTTATCTTTATTAGTTTCACGAACTTCAGATAGGTCAACTCCCCTTACAGTATACTGAACTCAAAAAGTCTATCAGAATTCTTTTCTTATATTGGAATTTTCTTATATTAAATGCTGCTTGAAACATAGGCCACAGACAACAAGTTGAAAGACATGAAAAATTGTTCCCTAATCATTTTACCAAAGGCATTTAAATGGTTTGGTGGATAGAGGCTTGGAGTCAGAAAGATCTGAATTCAATCTGATCTCACATGACTAATTGACACTGGGCAAGTCACTTAACCCTGTTTGCCTCAGTTCCTCTTCTGTAAAATGAGCTGCAAAAGGAAATGGTAAACCAATATAGTATCTTTGTCAAAAAAAAAAACAAAAAACCCAAATGGAAGCAGAAAAAATCAGACATGACTGAAACAACTGAAAAACAACAATTATAGAAGTATATAAGTAAAATGGAATGTATATTTATTCTTTCTGGCTGCGCGCGCGCGCGTGCGTGTATGTGTGTGTGTGTGTGTGTGTGTATCTATAGATATAGATATATATCTTTGGGGATATAAATATCTATAATATAAATATCATAAATAATACAATATTTACATATAATAAATTATTAAAAATTTAAATTAATCTATTAAATATATATAAAAATTTCACATAATATAAATGCACAGCACTTAAATATTTACATATATAATATATTTAAATCTTTAAAGGAATCTTTTTATAAGTCAAATACTATTTTGTAAAAATCTTATTACCATATTTCTATAATTCTCTATTAATAAATTTAATAATAATTAAAATTAAAATACAAACCCATAACATAACAATTTCCATGAAGTGTTGGATTACTAATAAGTATTAGTTTTACCTGATAAATGTAGATGGCCAGAGTGGCACAGTAAGCAAATCTGTCTCCGCTGGCTGCACAGACATCTTTGTTCCAAGGCTGACACCCAGCAGCCAACAGACCCACTTGCTTGACTTGGGACATCATTAACTAGAAGAGAGAGAGGAGTGAAGAAATACCAGAATCATTTCCATCATTCAACAAAACAGTGATAAAGTATTCCATTGTGCTATAATAGCCAGAGAGGTTATAAACATACACAGGAGCCCTAGAAAAATCTACTTTCACATATTCTTTTTCCCCTATTTTAATAGCTTTTTATTTTACCAAATACATGCAAAGATGGTTTTCAACATTCACTTTTGCAAAAACTCATGTTCCAAACTTTTTTCCCTTCCTCCCTCCCTGCACTCCCTCATATAGATAGCAAGCAATCCAATATAGATTAAATATGTGCAATTCTTCTAAGCCTATTTCCATATTCATCATGCTGTGTAAGAAAAATCAGGTCAAAAAGTAAAAGTAAAAACAAATATGAGAGGGAAAAAAAACAAGCAAATAATTAACAACAAAATAAGGTTAAAATACCATGATTTGATCTATATTCAATGTCCAGTTCTCTCTCTGGATGAAGATGTTTCTTTCCATCCATGACATTTTTATTTTGGCAAGGCAAATGGGGTTAAGTGACTTACCCAGGGTCACACAGATAGAAAGGATTATGTATTTGAGGCTGGATTGGAACTCAGTTCCTCCTGACTTCAGGGTACCATCTAGTTGCCTCTCACATTTCCTCTGATGACTCTATAATGTGTTCCTTTGGGATAATGGGAGAATTGCCTACTTAATTCTATTTCTATATTTTATAATACTGAATCAAATAAATTTTCTCAGCTTCAATGTCAGTACCTTCATATCAAAAGATAGTTATATTTTCATCTTTTACAAATTTGACTTACTTTGATGTTTAGGAGACCTTGTCTGATCATTGTCTCAGTTGAATATTTATTTCTTCAGAATAATTGGAGAATAGAGTCCTATATTTATAAAGTGCTTAATATTGATTTTTATTAAATATTTATCACAATATCCCAGTGTATACTTTTTTATAGACTGGTTCTATGATTATATTGGTATAGAGAACTCCAAGTAAGAGAACTCTCTCTACCAATTCATATGACATCAGCATTACAAATTATATTATAAAGAACTGCCTGGAGTACTGAGAGGTTAAGTAAATTGCTCTGGTTCACAAAGCCAAAATGTGTCAGAGGCGAGGCATGATTAACCAAGTCTTCCTAGTCTTCCTAACTCTGACGTCACTTTATCCACCATGCCAAACTACATTTCTCAAAATTAAAGTCAAAACAAAATAAAATAACCTTGATTTAGTTTATATACACATATGTGTATGTAGATAATATAAATATATATATATATATATATATATATACATACACATTTACACACAAATACGTAAGCAATGTAAATGGTTAATCTCAGAGAGAAGGCACTAATAGCTAAATTGTGGGGGAGCAGGGTGGTAGGAAAAGACTGGCAAAAACCTTTTGCAAATGATCTGATTTGAGTCAAGTCTGGAAAAAACAAAAAAAGCTAAAAGGTAGAGGAGAAAAGGGAAAATATTCAATGCACAGGGTTAAACAGTGAAAAGATACAGAATCAAAAAATGTATTGTCATTGGATCTTATAGTACATGGAGGAGAGGAGAGTGTAAAAAGGCTAGAAAAGTAGGAAGGCCAGGTTATAAAGGGTTTTAAAAAGCAAATGGATTTATATTTGATCCTGTAAGTAAAAGGGGGCACTGGAAGGTATTAACTGGAAATGGGGGTGGCATAGTTAGAATTGTGCTTAGGAAGATTACTTTGTTAACTCATAGAAGATGGACTTGAATAGAGAGAGCCTTGGGAAGACCAACCAGAAAGCTATTCATTAATTAATACTGCAGGTGTGAGGCAATGAAGGCCAAAGAAGGATGTTAATTTTGTGCATAAAAAGGATATATATACAACACAAAGAATTTTGTGAAGATAGAAATAATAAGATTTGGCAACAGGTTGGATATATGGAGTAAATATGAGTAAGCCACTGAGGATGACATCAAGGTTGCAAGACTGAATGATTGGAAAGATGGTATAGTATCTTCAACAGTAACAGGGATGTTGTGAAGAAGGGAGAATGGGTGGGGGGTGTGTGTGTGGATGTTTTGACTTGATGAGTTTGCCACTTTAATATATCTAGTATATAGTTGACAGGAAACCAGAGGTCAAATAAGTAAATAAATCTGAGAATCATTTGCAGAAAGATGAGAATTGATATTATTCACTCCATTTCTCTCACACAAATATTCATCAATAAAAGTTTTCAGTTTACTCATGCTTATCATGCACCTTTCAAACTTTCTATAAACTAGTATTTTTTACACTACTTCTCAATGCTTTGTGAGATGACATTGCTAATAATATTCTCATTATCAACTTTTGGAAGATTCTGGAAATGAGTCATAATCTAAGCATTGCCTTTGGTTACTGTATAGGTCAATTTGGCAAGGGGCTTCAATGATTGATGGTTAATGTGGTTTCAAACCTTTCTTAGGTTTTTTCTTTATGATATTTATTTTACATCAAATTGTCATAGGAAATGGTAATAATTGGGTGTTGATATGCATTATTTTATCCATTTTTCCATTCTATGGAAAGTTTTTTTTTTTTTAATAGGTCTGGTTGGAGTTGTTTCAACTGTACATCCTAGTTTATTTTATTTCATTCTTTTACTTTAGTATTGATTGATCCACTCTAATAAGTTCGTTTCAAAGTTATTATTTGTATTTATAAAATATTTGTTTTAAAATCTACTTCATATGTAGTAAGTCCTGCAGGCTAAAATAGAATTATTTTAATTTCTTTTATATTATCTAGTGCTTATCATGTCTGGAACCTCCTAATTCTGATCTCAAAAAGAAAAAAGTTTTCATCATACTTATGTAGAAGGTTTCAGTGTAAGCATTTAGCCTCATTCACTTTTACTTATAAACAATTTCTTCAACTTTTTTTCACTTTTCCTCCATATGTTCACCTTTGCACTTAAGTCATAATGTAATAAAATATACAGGTATTATCAAGATTTTCAAAAGGCCTTATCAAGGTTTTCATAGAATTTTTCTACTTCCTCATACTTTTTATGATGTGAAGTTATAGCCATGGTGGAGATTCTTTGTAAATGTTTATTATGAACACTACATGATATGATATTTCATGTTGCTTTAAGATGAAGAATAAATTGGCTTTGTAAACTTTTTTATCTGTTGGGTTTTTTTTGAAGGAGAATCTATGAGCCATCCTTTCATTAAGCAATAACTTCATTCTTTTTGTTATTTATTTATAACGATAATATTAAAATTTATGTAATTAATTTCCTTCATCAATATACTTACAATTTGGTCACTAACCAAACAACAAAGTTAATGTTAAGCAATTCCAAAATCTATATGATTCTTGACTCCCTTACTTTTCATTTTACCCCCCTGACACTGTCACTGCTAAAGTGAAATAGGATATAGAAAATTAAAAGACATTTTGTATTTTTATTTGTTTCAAGGATTACTATGGTCAAAAAATTCATTTTTAAATGGCTAGTCCACTGATGATAAGACTCATACTTAAGTTATTACCTCACCAAAAGCAAAAAGAAGACATAATTTCAAAGTCTTTCCAATATGACAGACTTTTCACTTCACTAGAACAGCCTATGAAAAACCAGGGTTCTTTATTAATCATTTATGTCCATATAAAAAATTCTTCTCTATTTAAAATGTCACAACTCAATAATGTCAATAACAGTTAATATAAAACGCAGCATTTTCAGGGAAAATATATTTGGCCCATTATGGTTTTGACTAATTTTAAATCCATTACCCCTCAAATAAAAGTATGGCTTCCAAACTGAGGAAGTCAAACTAAACATCTTAATGATCACTTGATGCAGATCACATCAATCTATAAAGCTCCATTAAAAACACATTAAAACAGCATCTTCGTGCTCATGGAAATTTTCTCTAATAATATTAAAATGCCCACTGGATTCGATGTGTAAAAAAAATCATAAAATACATTAAATAAAAATAGAAACGGAATGTTTTAGTTTTAATCTTTAAGTCACACTGAATAAACAGATAACGAAAATATCATTAACTTGATCTCTTTCTTTCCTTCTTTTTTTTTTTTTTTTGCTGAGGCAATTGGGGTTAAGTGACTTGCCCAGGGTCGCACAGCTAGGAAGTATCAAGTGTCTGAGGCCAGATTTAGAACTCAGATCCTCCTGACTTCAGGGCTCTATCCACTGCACCACCTATCTGCCCCCCCATAATATCTTTTAAAAAGAGTACATTAAAACTGGTATTATGTAGCAAATATTTACTTTAAATTTGTTTTTCCTATTGAATTTTGATTTTAGCATGTTGGTGAGTCTTTTTATATATTTGGCCACAGCTAATTCTCTTTAAAAGTTTTATGCTTGAAGTGTCTTTCTTGAAAGAGATCAAGGTAGGGCAGCCCTGAAGTCAGGAGGATCTGAGTTCTAAATCTAGCCTCAGACACTTGATACTTCCTAGCTGTGCGACCCTCGGGCAAGTCACTTAATCCCAATTGCCTCAGCAAAAAAAAAAAAAAAAAAAAAAAGTCCCACAGAAGTAAATATACATAACTTTAATCAACAATATGTTAACAAAGAAGCATCAAGATTAATGGATAAATTATGTTGATTTGTTTATGGATACTGGATTATTATGATGGCAATTCAAAATAAGATCACTCATCTCAAATTAAATTTTAAAATATTGCCCTGAAATCAGGAGGACCTACCTGAGTTCAAATCTGGCCTCAGACACTTAAAACACTTCCTAGCTATATGACCTTAATTAATTTTACTTAACACCAATTGCCTCAGAAAAAAAAAAAATTAAGATGATTGTCTTTAAGGAGCCTAGCCTTAGTGATCAATGTAGATTATGGAAGGAAACCACTACATTTTTTGGGGGGGGGGTGTCACCTATGTTTTCTTTCACAACATGATTATTATGTAAATGTTTTGCATGAAAACATATGTATAATTTTATTGAGTTGCTTGCATTCTCAATGGGGGCTAGGGATGGAGGAAGGGAATGAATCTAGAACTCAAAGTCTTAAAAATAATTGTTAAAGATTGTTTTTACACATAACTAGACAAAAAAATTACAAAATTAAAAAAAAAGGAAGTCAGATGTCAGAAGAGATTCTTTCATTACAAAGGTTAGTTTATATATAAACATTGTTTAAAACGAAGCACTATATGCAAATGGACTCTAATATCCTTGATTATACACTATATATTCTACAATAGAAAAGTATTACATATTCATTTTTGTCAATTTATCAGGTGGCAAATTTTTTTTTAAAAGAATCTCTCTTATCTATAAGCAAGAGAGCTTGTAAAATTCTCCTGCCACTTCTCACCATATGTGTTTGTGTGCAGTATTTGCAGTTTATTTTTCTTTGAAATCAAAATATAAAAATAAACTCAATGTAGAACCAGATTTAAGATAATCTGTTTGGCATTGAGCCAAATATTCAAAACTTTTGTTCAAACAAAAAAGTTCAACATTAAAATTAAGTTTATATATAGCCATTGTTTTTGTTATACAACTTCTAGTTTATAACTCATTATATAAACTGTTATGTATTTTTAATTGTAAAATAAAGAAACTTAATGTGAAATCTTTTTTAAAATATGAAGTCTTGCAGATAACAGAAATCACGTGTTACTGCTATATTATTTATTCATTATTTTATATTTACTTGTCTTTAATTATAGGTAAAATAAGACTTTCTATTTTATAGCTATACTTAAATAATATGCATTTCAATTTGGATCTTTTGGGGCAAAATTTAAATTTATCACAGTAGGTATTTTACTTTAGTGAAGCAACTGGGATTAATTGATTTGTTCAGGATTACCCAGATAGTGTTAATTCTATGAAACTGGATTTGCACTCAGGTCCTCCTGACTCCAGAGCCAGTACTATACCTGTCCCCCATGGTAGGTATTTTAAACACCAAATGAATAAATCTAAAAGAAGTAATATATTAAATAACCCTGTGGTTGATTATGTTAAGTGACTCACTGACATTCCAAAATCAGTGTTCAACAGGCAGAACAAATTTAAAGCAAATAACCTCTATACAATGTTTTTTTTTTAAATATTGTACTATTGATGAAAAGGGTTTGTAAAACAACAAAAACATAGACCAGAGTATTGTTTATAATTATCTAGACCACACAATTATTTATAAAAGCTTAAGAAATTTTAAATAGATGTTACCATACAAAATATTCATAATCTTAAAACTTTGTGGAACAAAATCTCTCAAAATATAGAAATCTCAGCATAAAACAAAATCAATCATGAGGGAATGGAATGTATCGTGTAGCATCATTACAACTGTGATGGACTTGGTTCTTTTTAACAATGAAGTGATTCAAGGCAATTGCAATAAACTTGTGCCAATAGACTTGGAAAATGCCATCCACATCCAAAGAGAGAACTATGGTGACTGACTGGATCATAGCATAGTATTTTCACCTTTTTGTTGTTATTTTTTAGCTTGGTTTTTTTTTTTCTTTCTTGTGTTTTTTTCCCTTTTGATCTGATTTTTCTGGTGCAGCATGATGAATTTGGAAATATATTTAGGAGAATTACACTGTTTAACCTACATGGGACTTGGGGAAGGAAGAGAGGGAGAAAAAAATGGAACACAAGGTTCTGCAAAGATGAATGTTGAAAACTATATTTGCATGTATTTGGAAAAATACTATTAAAAATAAAAAATCAATAAATAAGAAGGAAGTTGTATCCAAGATGATTTCCCTGAGGCTATATCAAGAAGTAAGAAGAATAGATGGAAAATAAAGAGAATGAGATGCTGCTGCTGCTGCTGCTGCTAATGATGATGATAGTCATGATAATGTGAAAAGCCTGTAGTAAATACTTTTGAAAGAAGTAGACATCACTTCACTGAATGATTGTAAAGAGTGGTAACAAGTATTCACCACTATATTTATTGGATGTTGCCAAAATGTTGTTTACCTTTGGATAGAATTAATGAAACTATTACAATTCAAGAAAAGAATCAAACTATTATATACATCAGACTATTATATACATCAAAGGTTACTTAATATATGAGAACAGGATTACAGGGAGTCCTTTTCTATCTTCAGCTAGAACTAGACCAATAACACAGACAGCTGTAACCTAGAATCATCTGGCACACAATATTGATTTTTAAAATGTTAACAATATTTGTAAATAGATATTGCCATCCCAAATACCAAATAATCCCAAGCTACTTGGAATGAAAAAATTTCAAAGTATAGAGAGCTGTCTGAAAAGATCAAAATAATGTGGGAACAGAATGAGAGAACAGAATTTATATATGATATATAAATAAATTCTATCTATAGATATCTATATGTATATAGATATCTATAGATACATAATAGATATATAGATATATAAATAACAAATAATATATAAATATATATATACAATATAGATATATATTTTAGATTATATACCATATATATCTATTTTAGATTATATACCAAAAATATATTAATAAACATGAAACTCTAACAACAACTTGCCTTATATATATCCATATATGGCTGAACTATATAGCACACACACACACACACACACACAGAATAAATATTGTACATGCCTACATTATCCCTACCTTGGAATAAGTGTCATTTGGAAGGGTATTACCTAAGTATTTCCATGCTTTGCTAATCCAAAGCTTTGCTAATTCAAAAAATGCAGTTCCTTTTTACAGCAGCTACAAATCACTTCACTGGAAAGGAAAGAACTAAATACTGACTTTTCCACTGAATAATGCAGATTTGCTACAGAAAGAGATTGAGTATTGTCAGGGCATACACAAATCAACGATGTCAGTAGCTTGGCAACTGCATCCCTTTAAAGAGATGCTATTTTCTTTTTTTTTCTTTTCCTCTTTTTAAAATTTTACCTAAACTCTTGTTCTTGCTCTCTTTCTCAATAATATGCATTTTATATATTTACTATATGGTTATATTCAACATGGAAGAAATGGCACCCCAGAGATGGGGAAAGGCATCTTGATAGGTATCTGATATTCTGATAACTTAGGATGGGGAGAGGCATTCTGATATTCTAAAATATTAGATCTTTTATCCTTTTCAAATATTCTGATGATTAAGAGGGAGGGATAGTTTTGCAAGATTGAGCAGAACAATTAGAAACCAAGGCAGGACAATTTAGGGAGACTGAGTCAGGATAATTAGGGAAACTGAGTCAGGACAATAAAAGAGAACTATGGCATAATAAAACAAGCACTAAAATTTCATTTGCAAATCTCAAGGCTGAAGTCTCTGTAGCCTAAACATAAATATATTATAAGTTTCATACTATAAATTACTTCATTATTAGTCTCTGCTAACAAATAAAACTATCTTTTTATTACTTTTAGAATGCTTCTGCACAAAAATATTCGTATCTATGGCACAGAGAAAACAGCTGTGTGCAAAAAAATAATAATCACAGGAAAACATAAATGTGTCTTATCCTTTCTTATCCTTTATACCAATCATCTTGCTCTGTAAATCATCCAAGCCATAGAATACTCCTAATTTAATTAAGGCAATTGTAAATTCAGCATTAAGAAAATTCAGCACCTGAAGTAAGGACAATGTCCAAAAGAGCTTTAAACTAAACAAAAATCTGTCTAAACTATGTTATATGAGATTCAGTGGTAGAAGATATTTCCTCTAAAATGTTTTAAATTAGAATATAAGTCAAAAGAATAATAAATGAAAAACTGAAAGCCTACAATTAAATAAGTACAAAATAAAAAAGTACTACAACTGATAGTTTCAAAATTGCCAGAAATAATCTAGATGAAAATATACTCTCAACTAATGGACAATTGAAGAGTTATTATAAAGAGCCAAATAAGCAATCTAAAATTCCGTTACAGGAGGAACCTCCACCCATAAAATTGGCAAGAGGCTGGAGTAAAGCGTGGGGAGAATATTCTCCTACCAACGGAATGATCAAAGTATGCCACAGGGCTCTTCCAAACTAGGCTCCTTATAAACTGTTCAAGTGAAATTTGCCAGAAAAGATGGCTAAGCTATTTGTGGTTGCCATTAGCTAAGATACTAACAATAGACTTCTTTACAAATTACCTTAGAAAGTTTAAAGAGACTATGTCCCAAAGATTTGGAATTAAATTAGTTTCATTTTATTAATATTTCCCAGTTTTCTAATCCAAGTTGCATTCATTTCCTGATAACTGGTACACTGAAAAACAAAGAAACAAGTACTTCATTAAATGTCTTCCCAAAGATGTAAGATTTAAAATACTATTTCTTTTTACGTTCCTACAAGCCCAGGTCTTAGTGATGTGATGGTTTAGGAGAACAAATGTCGTGTGTGATCTAGGAGAGCAATTTCTAATCACCCAAATGATCACTGTAGACACTAAATGTTGGAGCTGGGTAATGTAAAGAAGTCACAATAACCATTATCTTTAGCAAAAGGTAAATTTATTTAGGAGAAGAGGTAACAGACAAAACAAAGAGATATAATAAGCAGTAGGTATGGTAAATATGAAATAGAGCTGGGAGAGCATATAGTTAGCAAAGAAAAGGGTTTTAACAATTAATGATGGAAAAGATAAGTTTCCTAGTGGAACTCATAATTTACCAGGAGAAAGGAAAGACCAACCCCATGAGGTGTTAGCATGCTTGTGTTAAACTTAAAAAAAGACCCCTGTTGATTTCTCATGAGAATCCAAACTTGGCCTTCTCATATCATAAATCAAAATGACAAAAAGAGATAATCAAAAGATTGCCTCTTCCCATTCCTGTTTTTCTGCAGGTTTGGTTCATCATACCTGCAATATGTTTTCCAAAATAAGATCATTGGGGGCAGCTAGGTGGCGCAATGGATAGAGCACCAGCCCTGAAGTCAGGAGGACCTGCCTGAGTTCAAATCTGGTCTCAGACACTTAGTTCTTTCTAGCTGTATGACCCTGGGCAAGTCATTTAACCCCAATTGCCTCAGCAGAAATAATAATAATAATAATAATAATATTATTGTTCTCTGAAATGACTTGACCCTGGAAAGGGTCATTTCCACCATTGTTTGTATCCTAAACCCATTCCCACCATTGTATGCATCTTCTTATTGCTTCAAGCTGTGAAAAACATTTTTCTTGTATAACAGCTGCCTGGTGATAAATAAGGAAAGTACCTAACTGCATTCTTTTTGCTTCTGTTATCACCTGCTTTCTTTGCTAGTTTCCTATAGAAGTTCACTTCACAAATTGTTTGCCACCATGTGTTTTGGACCATAGTCTTATTCAATAAGCTAGCTTATCATTAAACTCTCCACTTTAAAATTAAACCTGTCTCTACTTTCTTCACTTTCCCTAGTATTATACTGGCAAGCTAAATAATAAGAGATTTAGGACTCTAAAAGAGTTAGTTAGCTGTAAAAAGGAGAAAGTCACCACAAGGTGACTTATGGTCCCCATGATAGGGGATTGAGAGGACAGACACCAAATGGCATGGGGGTGGGAGGAAGAGAAAGATACCACAAGGCAGTGTGCCATAGTGGGCTATAAACCCAAGAGAGATTCAGCAAAGATGGTATGAAACATGGACAGATTTATAAGGGAAATTTAACTTCAGAGGCTTAACATAATTCAATTTCTGACTGGACATAGCAAGATGGGGCAACCTTCAGAAGGGGAACCCCAAAGAGGGTGGGACCAAAAGACTAAATTGATTTCTATTAGTGCTCTTTCCTACCTGCCCCAGAGAGCAATTCTATCAAAGCTCCAGTTCCTTTCTGCCAATTGCACCCAGTTACTGAGGACCTCATAATAAGTAGTCTCCTCCCAAATTTCTTACTGTTTTCTATACATTTTGCATATACTTTTCTATGAACAGAAGAGCAACTAAGAGGCTCAATGGATAAAACACCTTGACCTAAAGTCAGCAAGACCTAAATTAAAATTTGGCCTCAGACACTAGCTGAGACTCTGGGCAAATCACTTAATCCTTTCAGACTTAGTTTCTTCATCTTTAAAATGGGGGGTAATAATAGCACCTACCTCCCAGGGGTGTTCTCAAATGAAATAGTAATTTATAAGTACTCAGAACAGTGATTGGCACTATATAAGCACATAAATGTTAGATATTATTATTAAATGTTATTTTGAGATAGATAAAAGAAATTGTCTTCTCTCTCTCTTTAATTCCACAGACAAGCTTCATCATCTTCACCTGCAAACTTAACTACAGCCATGTTTGGACACAGGCCCCTGCTGTTACATATCATCTCGTATATACTGACAATCATTATATTGGAACTGATGTCACTCAAATCCCAAGTTCAATATTGCATTGCATCCTTTGGGCACTTTTTCCTCCATGAGTGGGGACTTAAAAAGGTACCATTCAGACACGCAAGATCTAAACTGTTCTTTCATTATTGCTTCTCAATTTATGTTGCTGTGAGGCAGCCAGAAGCTCTCACAATCTCTCAGGGAATGATGCATTGGGAGAGTGTGTGAATCTATATACCCTAGCACTATTTAGTTTTCACATGGTCATTCAAGTTAAGATTCACAAAAATCCCAGCAACAATCCTAAGCACCTTCAGACATTCTTCCTAACTCTCTCTTATACACTATCACTGGCACTTAAAACTCCCACAATCCCTAGCACATGTTATACTTTGTGGCAGTTGACAGTCTCATTCTATTTTTTCCAAGAAAACTATTTCTCTGCTCCAAGTACCCTTCACAAATTCAGGAATTAATCTTTACCACCACAGCTATTGAATATGCTTTGTTATTGCTGTTCAGTCTTTTGGCTTATGTTTGACTCTTCGTGACACAATTTGGAATTTTCTTGGCAAAGATATTAAAGTGATTTGTCATCTCCTTCTCCAGCTAACTTTAGAGATGAGGAAACTGAAGCAAACAGCAGTAAGTGACTTGCCCAATGTCACACAACTAGTGACTAAGGGGAAATTTGAACCTGGGTCTCCTAACTCCAGGTCTGACACTCTATCCACTATGCTGAGTTAGTTGTCCCTTTAAGTTCCTAAATCCATGCAAAATTACTACACCCTATTAGTTGAACTAATATCTAGCCCACCTAAGCAACTAAAGGAAGTACACTCAAGGCCCAGATCTCAGAAGCTATAACATCCCTGTTTCATGAGGCCCTAGAGGCCTCAGCTTCCATAAAGACTATTTTTAAAAATACATCTTATTTGGGCATCTATGTTTGTGTTGATATGACTCTCTCTTTTCCCTGTTCTAGGGAACTGAATGACTCCATGAGGATGGCAGAAGTACTGAGGCCCTGTACTAAAGGAAACACATGGCAACAACAATTCTGACTATCCCAATAGTCCCTGGAACTGGGGTAAGGGCAAAGAAGACTGACAGTGAATCCTGGAGCTACCCACCAAAGGCTTTAAGAAAAATTGGAGAAAAGTGCTGTCTAATACCCTCTCTTTGAAGTATCTCATTTTGGGGATTTGCTAGCTTTCCCTGGATGGTGTTGATGAGGTGCAAATGATGAGGCTAGTGGTACTGAAGAAGTGCAAGAATTGGGATGGGGAATGCCCTCTGGTCATCACAGGTCCAATGCAAAAGAGGTCGCAAACCCGAAAAACTATAGCAAAAGGGAATTTTATTGGCACTGAGAAGCCAGCTTTGCTAGGAAGACAGACTTCTTAGGGGCAAGGTCCTGTTAGGAAAATGGCAAAGGTTAACATGAGAATATCTTCACAGTGTGTTGGGCCCTGAATGGGCAAAAGTGCTGGCAGAGAAGCTTCCTTAGCAAGCATAATCCTATTTCAGACTTCTGCAAAGATTTGGGGTTCAGAGTTGTCTTTTATTAGCCCTCTGAGGCTTGGGCTTCAATGCCCCAGGCCTAGATTTCCAGTTGAAAAGAGATTACCTATCTTGGAGTTTAGAGCCACTCAATAGGTATCAGCCCAAGATCTCCAACTGAATGAGACCATTTACCTTGGGGAGGGCATTGTCTGGGAAAGGTATGCTTTTCCCAGGGGAGAGCCTGAGACCCCTCTTTGAGAGTGCCACTGACTTCTTTTTAAAGGGGACATAGTTTCAGGGTTTACCCCCATCAGTTTTCTCTACACACTGAGACTGGGACTATAAAAAAACTGTTTTCTCTTCTGTTGCCCAAAGGAAAAACATAGCAACAAAATTTGCTGTGTGGAAGCAGGATCTCTGTAGGGAGCTTTAATCTCAAGATCTTTGGTTAGCATGCAAATTAAGCTAGGTAAAATTGGTAAAGTCCTTATTCCAGCCTTTATTATGCATATCTATCTACATTTCTCCCCCAAAGACCCTTATTTTTAATTGCACTTATATAAGCATATAAATTATATAAGTATAAAACCTCTCAGTCTCCCTACAAACTAATTTTATTGTTTGGAAAATAGCCTAGATTTATTTAATTTATGCAACAGATAGGAAGGGAAGAAGAGTGAATGGGAGAAGAAATATTAATTGAATAAGGTACCCATATTTCTGGTTCCTATTTGCACTGACTGGACAGAAAGTATTTCGGTAAGAAAGAAGAGTGGAGAAAAACTATCTTCTTCCCCTTTAAAAAAAAAAAAAAAAGAACTAATCACGTTAATAGCCAAATATTAAATTGGGGAGACCCAAGTTTTTTTTTTTCCCCCTACCCTATTTCCTCATCTAATCTCTCAAGGACAGAGCTAACTGAAAATAGAATTAACATTCCCCTCATTCTGGATATTGCTATTCCATCCAACAAGATCAGGCATCTAATTTAAGATGAAATTCCCAGTCCATTGTCTTTAGCTCAGGCTTGGGTGGGGGATATAGATTCTTTGTCTATATTCACCAAGACTAGGGGTGGTCTGGGTGTAGAGAGATTTTTTTGTCTAAGAGTGACCTGATGTCACTCAGTCCCTCAATGGAGTGAGCCCACTTCTTATTGTAATATTCATTCTCTCACTGTTAACCAATCAGAATTAATTGCTATCCTAGGAACACCTACTCTTCTAAGAGTACATAAATTGTGAGCCTATTGCCAAGAGTGGTCTTTGAACTTGAGAGTGCCACTGACTTCTTTTATAAGTACCATGTTAGCTTTATTCTTAAAAAATTATTGAATTACCCAAAAACTATGTCTCTTGAATTTTTTTAACATAGCTAAAACCAGGAAGCCAGGGTAGCATGAAGAGCTAAACTTATGTATTTAACTCTAATGGTCAGCAATTGTTGAAAATTAGCTTTAAAAATATCTTCACCTGCTTAGTTGTAAATCTGCTTAGACCCTCAAATTAAAAACAAGTATAAGTAAAAGATTAGTAGAGTTATTAGTTAGAAGACTTCAAAATAAAGTGTATGTTAAAGTAAAATGCCACTGTCTACTTATAAACTATTAACATTGAGGAATTTGGAGCAATATAAATATGTGGCTACCTGTAGACTTCTGTTTTCTTTGAAATGTTGCTTTAAAAGATAACTTTTCTAATAAAATCTGATTGTTATTATGAATAAAATAGCTTTTGTCTTGATCATAAAGGGTAAATTTTTCTAAAAATTGATACTGATTTTGCATAAAGTTAATGATCACAATTATTAAATCTGTCTTCCACAGGGTGAACTTACAGGTCTGACTATTAAAAAGTTAAAAAGATCACCACCTAGTGATAGTTTATTAGAGCTGAAGATGTATGTCTTGATCTTGGGTTTTGAAATTATAAAAATGTATTTAATTTTAAAAGTTATAACTTATCAAATCTAAAATACTTGTGAAAGTTGCAAGTTATTTTGCTTTAAACTATCTTTTTAAAAAGGGGGGAGATAGGTAATTTAAATTTAATTATATTTATTAATTTGTTTATCAAATGTTTGGTTTGTTATCTTATCAAATGAGAAACATAATGAAAATTAATATCAAGACTACTTGTTCCGTAATGCTCTCTTTAAAGATTCTTTCATGAACTATTTGCCAGTTTTGCCAAAGTTTGTGAAATTAGCTGTAATTTACATTTACATACAGGTGACCTTAAATCTTTGGACATAAATACACATTTTAAAAATTCTCCTTTAGATTCTAAATCTTTCATTCAACTGAGGGTAAAGCATTAATCCATACATTAAAAATAAAGATAAAACTACAAATATTAAAAAAAAAGAGAGAGATTAAAAGGAAATTACAATAATCACAAATCAACTGTCATGGAGAAAATTAAATCAATCAAGTAAACTAGCATTTTGTGAAACACCTACTAAATTCCAAACATTGTGTTAGGTACTAGGGGACACATATGTACACAAATTTAGAAAGTGAAAATATACCATAGTGCCTATACTTACTGGAGGCAGAGGAATTACACACACAAGGGCATCCTACTAGTTACCATGAACAATTAATTAGCAAATGAAACAAGCCACTAATGGGAATGTTAATGTCCATTAATGGACTAATGTCCATTAGTCCTAAGCAACCAGCAAATTCAACTTCTGTTCTATGTTGTCAAACTTCTTACCTAATTTGATTGAGTGAGAACCAGAGATCTCAAGGAACAAACATGTTCCTCCATTTGTGGTAGAAAACAATTTACTTCACTATTCCAGTGAACCTAAAGATCTCATCAGTGTGTTATTTGCTTCAGTGGTACAGATTTTAGCCCATCCATGTCTTGTTGGGATTTGGGGGACTCTGGTTCACATCCTGCCATTAATCCTCTATTGAAAATTTCCCATTGCTTTGGAGGTTTTCCTCTAAATTTCTTTTACATTTTATGAGTCTCACTATGGCATTCAGAATCTGTTTTCTCTCCTCTCATCCTTATTACATTACCAATCTACCTCCTTTTACAATTAATTATTCTGTCCCAGAAAAATATCTTTTATGATACTTCTTCCACATAAGTTGTTCTTGATAATATATTGTCACTTATTCATGCTGATTATGCTTCTTTCATCACTCATCACTAATCTGGATTATTTGACGATTTTAGTATTTTAAGACATAGTCATATAGCATTATGAGATAAATATTGGCATGAAAAAAATGAGGCTTTGTTTCAGAGAATATTGTTGGATTGTTGAAAGTACTGTGCAGTTTATCAAAATCACTCCAGCCTCTTTTCTTACTGCTATTCTATTCTAGATGAACTTCCATAGTTGGACTGAGTTCACACCCCAGGTAAGTCAACCCAGGTAGCAGACTTTCTTCCATTTTGTTTTTCTTATATACATTTTTAGAACCACCTCCTTTAAAAGTGATGGATTCATCTTTTTAAGGAGCCCTGCATTATTCTAGAATTTGATGTAGTTAATCCTGTATCACCTGTAGACAGGAACATAGGGAAAACTTTTTCTATTGGGACTCCATACAAAGCAGACTCCATGATAATGGCAAACATGTATACAGAGCATACATCCCCTTGTTTTATATTTCATTTGATGTTGATACTGAGAACATAGAAAAAAATGTTATTCCAGTTTCTCAAAGAATCTTATATAACACTTTGTTGCCAGTCTTTAAGCCTTTATTTTGCTCTACTGATTAAAAAACTTGCTTATGATTAAAAAAAAAAAAACTTCAATGGGAGCTCTATATCTGCTAGTTAATTATGTGACTATGAATAAGAAAAATGACAATAGCCACTATTTATACAGCCCTTACCATGTGCTAAGCACTCTGCTAACACTTTACAATTATCTCATTTGATCTTCATAACAACCTTGGAAGGAAGGTACTATTATTATCCCTATTTACAAATGAGAACACACTGAGAAAAACAACATGATCACATAGCTAGCATGTATCTGAGATCTAATTTGAATTCTGTTTTGTTGATGTCAGGTCCAACATTCTCTCCACTGCTCCACCTAACTGCAAAAAACTCCTAAAAAAATCTTTTGTAAATTGTTCATTGTTCTATTCTTCTGTTTTCATCATCCTCATGGAAAATCATATGGAGATAAAAAAGCAAATGTAAATTGGACATTACAGAAACCTTCTTGATCTCATGTGTAGTGTGGGAGTTAGGGGAAGGACAATACAATACCAATTGTATTTTTCTCCAATTATTTACTATTTTCTCTGATTAGATATCTTCAAATTTTCTACCCCAATGCTTTCAGTTTTTGTTGACTCTACCATGAATTTCTTCTACTGCTCTTCCTGACTTCATTTCTAAAAATTGCATTACTTTTCTCATATAATAGTACATCAGGGAATGAGCTGTTACAATTAAAAAATAGTGGTTCCTATGTCACCATTGATGAAAGTAAATCACTAGAAGAGAGATAAATCCATTTTTCACCTCTTTCTTTTCTTCTTCCCAATTTCTAGTTTAGAAATGCTTCTGGAGTTATTTGGCTTGGATGGGTTTTTAAATAGGTTTTAAGACACGTTATCCAATCACTCAGTTTCCCTTCTGCCACCCCTCATTGTTTTGTTAGGTGACATTTGATGCATATTGTAAAGAAGGCATTAGGAGAAGAAATTCTTTAAGAGTTGCTACACATACAAATGAAATAATAAGTCTGGTCTAAAATATTAAGCTCTAAGTTTTAGCAGTTGGAGAACGTTCTAAAATGCCTAAGTCTTGGCTGATGCTCCACATTCATTAGATTCAAGCACTTGTAATAACCTTAACTCTCATTCTGTGAAACATCCTGAACCTGACAGTCTTTACCAACTTCCATTAAGAAGGGAGTTTAATATCACTCTGGAGTCAGTCACTCTGTTGAATGAACCTACTCATCTAAACAGATTTGGATCCTTTTCTGCTATTTTCTGGAGCTTGATTTGATTTCTGTACGTACATTTACATCACTGTGTGGAGTAGCAGTGAGACTTTGGGCTTTTCATGTTATTGATTTTTGGGTTGTTTTTGTTCTTAACATTCAAGATTGGGACTAAGAATCAAAAGATTTGAATTTTAGTCAAATCTTTCATTTACTAGCTGTGTGATCCTAGGCAAGTTTTTCTGAACCTCATTCTCTTCATATGTAAAATGGGGATTCAAAATATTGTTAGTAAAAAATGTCCTTAGACATCTTTAAGTATCTTATTAATATGAGTTATAATGACACTTTTTGCCACTGACTTCTCATTGTATGGGTTTCTATGTGTGGATCGTGGTTTGCCTATTTAGATTCTATGTCTGATTTGTTCCCTTCAGTTTGGCTTAGTGCTTTACATTTTGACCCTATACTCTGCATTCATAGTAGACTCAAAATTCATCTTTCTATAATAAATGAAGTTCTTAATGTAATCTCTTACTCAAAACCCTGTGGTGTCCAATATACCTTTCTATCCTGACTTCTTAATCTTAGTCCCTTTGTGCCTACCCTGTCACACTAGTGATCATGAACTAATACTGTTATTATAATTTTAGTAAACTCATGAGTATATCTGAACCTAATTATAAATATAAATATTAACAAATAAACATAAATTAATCTCTTTACTACCAAAAGAGATAGAAGTGCCATCTTAAGTAATTATCTTCCATATCTGCATTTAGAACTGGTAAGGATAATTCTAATTTGGAGAATGAACCTTTGAGACATAATTGTCAGCTAGTTTTAGAATACCATTTATCATATTAGAATATACTAAGTTTTCTAGAAATTTACCAAATTATACTTAGATATGTCATTTCTGGTATAATCCATATCTTTGGAATAAATATATACATATATGAACACATATATTCAATTTGATAAATATCATATACAACAAAATATACGTAAAATTCTGATATTATTTTACAAATTCTGAATTTGCAAATTACTATTCTGAAATTATTTTATAAATAATTATTTTTTCCTCCTTTCTTTTCACAAAAAAACCCCAAGAAAATTATCTAAAAGTAGCTGAACACATTTTTTTTAAGAGACAAGGCAATATTACATTAGGGAAAAAAGATTTTAAAAAATACAAAGTAGCCTTTTGTTAGAATCCTTACAAAATGTTAACTCACTGGAATTGATAGAAACAATGCTTACGTTTATACCTTGGAGAGTTCACACATGAGCGCACACATTAGAGTTCACAAGTCCGGGAGATTCATAAGTTACACCTCCCACAATCCCACTCTCAGAGGAGGAGATGTATTCCAACATACTTATTGTCCATCTCTTCCAACTATAGAGATGAGAAATTGATTTCACTGAGACATAAATAATTCTTCCCCTTTTGTTTATATGCTAACAGTCACAGGTGTCCTTCTTATGTTATGTGAGCTGCTGTTTTGTCCCAATCACACTTTTCCTCCTTTCCACTTCCCAGGACTCTGTGCTATAAGGTGAATGCTTCTGACCTCTCTCTTTCCCCCTGCTTCTGATTTCAGTAAAGCTTGCTCATTTTCCATTTCTGGCATAATTTCCCATAAGTGGCATGTACACAATTGTATAAATGCATTAGTGTCCACTACTTCCTTGGAATACACTCCCAAAAGCAGTGGTTCTCTATCTACATTGATGTTTGTAATAATTTGAAAATATAGCTGTTTCCAATAACTACAAATAAGTTAGGTCTTTTATGACTTAGGACAATGGGTATGATTCTTCATTTTTGTTTCTGTATTTCCAGCACTGTTATCTATTGTACTTTGCACATAATTAGATCCTTACTAAATATTTCTTGAATTAAGGTTTATCCTTTACTAAAAGATTTTTATGCCATCCAAAATGAGTTCACAGATCAAGTCAGGGAGGAATATGGGTTCAGATATACATAGCTAATTGAATTTGTTTCCATGATAACAAACAGGGCTTTCCTGTAAGATACTAAATGCAATATTATTCCCCCATTATAACAATAGTCTTTTACTCATTTTAACCTGACTCTCACCTTAGCCATGTGTACCATGAGTGGCCTAGGACAGAAGATTGTTCAATCATAACAAAATAGGAGTAATTTACTAGGTTTATTGTAAAGGGCTGAATCTCTGAGCAGATGCACTTGGATAACCGTGCACTTAAGGCTAATTACCAATTGGACAATATTCTATTAGTATTTGCTTGGAAAATGGCCCACCTCACCATTCTGTGCTGGCTCCATCTGTTGGCCTATAGAGAGATCTGGAGGAGGGAAAAAAGGGTGGAGTAGGACTAGCAAGGTAGATCAAGGACTTTTGCTTATTCTGTCTCCCACTGATTTTAAAGTATCCAGGGTGCTAATGTGGTCATCACAGTTTATAAATTGAATCCTTCAGCTATATTTGATTCACTTTAGGGCATCAATATTTGATCAAACTAAATAATTTATATCTCAGTTAATACAAGTTCTTCAATCATTATATTAGTTAATAGAAACTTTAAAGTAAAAATCAGTATAATTTCTTTATAAAATATTAAATCTACTAATAAATCAAATGAGATAATATAAGTAAAACATTTAGCAGTGCATGGTATATAGAAGACACTCTATAAATGCTATTCCCTTCCTCTCCACACTGTGCCTGGTATTATTTTTAAAAGTAGCATATATTGGATATTCTTCTTCTTGTCAGCAAAATTATTCTTCTGCTTGAAACAAACAACACATACATAGAGAAGTAGGTATACTCTATATAGACAAAGTAGTTTTAGAAGGGAAGAGAAAAGATACTAGCCAGCTACAATGATAAGACTAGGTTTTATGTAAGTAGAGGCACTTGAGTTGAGGCTTAAAGGAATTTTTAGTTTGTAAAAGACAAAGATATAGAGGAAGCATCTAGGAGGCAAAGCGGAGAAGGAGGTTTTTCTGTTCCATATCCTTCCTGTAGCTTTCTCTAGTGACCTAAACATCCAATATTAGGGGATCTAATGACATTTGATCTTTGTTGGTTGGCTATTCCACAAACTTAATTAGCTTTCCCAAAAAATGTACCCCGCAGGAGATGTTATTAAAAATCTGTGGGATACATATATATAAATTCATATTTGCAACACAGGCTGATCCTGACTACATGAAAATAATCTGATACAAAAGGAAAAGCCATTTAGAAAAATTGTTTTGATTTGCCATTACTTTATATTCTCAGAGTTGCTGGATAAGTTGTAAGAAATGATAAATTTATTGATTTTTTTTTTTTTTTTACTATTTTGAAAGTTTTTTTTTAACAATAATAAAAAGAAAAAAAACTGCTGTTTGGTGGAATTGCATATAGTTATTCCCAATTTTAAAAGATAATATATAAAACAATTTTAGTTCATAAAACAGATAAATTAAAAGCTAAGGATTTATTTGAATTAGAAATGAATATGCCACAGGGTCTCTTTAAATCCTAGCAACTCTTAAATTTTTAGGTTGGATTGTGTTTCGTTACCTATTTTGTTAGAATAGGTTGGGCAAAGGAGAAATTATGAAAATAAGTTTTATAAGATAATTAATCAAGTTAATCTCAAGTTAAGGTAAAGCATCTCTAAAATGGTAAGTCCATGACACAATATTTTTTGATATACATACATACATAAACACAAAATTACAGACAAATTTTCAGCAATTATATGATTTGAAAAGGGAACTACCACTCTACCCAGCCTCAGTCCCAATCTGACTAAGTCATACATACATTTGTAGGTCTCTTAAAAATTACTTTACCAATGGATTTATTATATAATTCCTGTAAATTGCAAACTTATCTGAAAAATTCAGGTATAGTCCTTTTTTAAAAAATAAGATTACATACCATTTTAAAGGGACACATTTGTATGTATGCCAGTGGTCCACCAGTTTCATATTGTTACAGGCTTACAGTAGGAACACTTCAGAGGAATGTACCTAGTCTTATTTCCTGTTCCTTCCCCCTCCCCCCCCCCATGTTAACAACTTAAGTATGGAAATTATGCAGGTATATACAGTATATAGATTGATTATGGTATGACAGTAGTGTAAGTGCAGCTATATAGGAAAGTCATCATGGTGCATTTAAAAGTACCTGACCTGGCACCTGGGAGATCTGGGCATATAGGCCTCACTTGGCTATAACTAGCTGCTGAACTTCAGTTAGGTTACTTAACTTATGTAGGCCATACGTTTCTTACATGTAAAATGAATGCTTCTTCCAGCCCTAAATGCATCCTATACTCTAGTGTTAATTATTCATTGATTTTTATTTAACAGACTCAAATTCATACCAACATAACTGGTAAGATTTTACCAAACAGGAACTAGAATATAATGACAAGCTTTGCTTCCATTTGTAATCTAATCTGAGATTTCAAATTGGCACGCAACAGGAATAAGATTAATTTGTTATTTACTACATATGCACTTAAGAGCATCAATTGGGGTTTTTTTGGGAGGTGGCTATTGCGCATATATCATAAGCACTGAAATAAAATAGCCTGTCAAATATTTACAATGGAAAGCTTGGGAAAAGTAAAAAGTAACAAACATTAAGAAATTAAGGTAATGCTGCTATCTAAGCAGAATCCCAAAGCTACCTAATCCTTTTTCTGGATCTGTGATTCCATTAGTATAGTTTGAATTTGTGGGAGATAAGTTTTAGAAATTTCAGTTCCTTTGAAATCTAGAAACAATCTACCACAGTCATCATTACTGTTTCAATAAATTAATTTTTGACATTAGAAGATAGGGGAATGTATGTACATTCAAAAGATATTGTACCATTGACCTATTATCATGTTAGATAAATCCTCCGATTCACATTTTATAATTTAGAATTTTTGAATTTTGAGAATAATCAAACACAGTTGGTACACAAAGTATTCCTCTTTGTACAGGAACAGTGTGAGGTGACATTATTTGGTTTCAGACACTTTTGAGCATTAATTGTGGCTTGCCCTGGGGTGTCATTATGGTATTTTTGTACTGAAGAGAGTCCTCCACCAGTCAGGCATCCTGACATTTAATTGTGGCTCTACCTCTGAGCTTCTCTGTGGGCAAGTTTCTTGTCCTCCATCTCTTCATTTTTATAATGAAAGGATTACAAAAGAGCCAACCAGATTTAAATTCCGATTTCTATGTACACCAGCCCAATGCTCAGTAAAGTTGCCTTAACTAAGCCCTGGAATGGATCCCAGAGGCTCCCTTCTTTCACACAAGTGTGGCCTCACTACCTCCAAAGTTGGGCTCCCACAGGACCTCCAGTTCAGTTATTTAAGCCCTAGAGGGAGAGCAGGGTTGCTTCCCATTGCTCCCCAATAGTGCCAGCTCCATCCCAGGCTCTTGATCATCTCCATGTCAACACACACTTACTTAACTTCCTAGTTAAATTGTTGTCTGTTCGGATTAGATGATTTCTAAGGCTCCTTTCAGCCCTATGACTCAAAGTAAGCTGCAGGGAAGAAATGGAGGAAGAAAAAGGAATACAATGAAGGGGAAGGAAGAAGTAGACTAAACCTCCAGTAACATACACAAAATCCCTTGTGGGGCCCACATTTAGAGCTTTCCTATCTTGCTTTACCAACAGTGCCTTAAAGAGCTCAAAGACACAACTACTCCGTGATGAAACAACATAATGGAGCTTTGTGAAGGAAAAATACTTTAGAGTAAAAGCAAACTGACTTGTGACTTCAACAGTATAGAAAAATCTCTATAAGAAAACTTCCTCCACCACTGAAGATCATATTCTGCTGTGCAATTTTTAGAGTAGCTTGAGGCACTGAAAAGTTAAATAACTAGTTCAGAGTCACACAGCTAAAACCTGCAAGACTTGAGACTAAATCTACATGTCCATGAATCCACCATTGCTCTCATTTTCTTTTAGATGTTTTATATTATTTTATAATTTATAATTTACAAGTTCTTTCCCTGATATCATCACCCCTAATTTAAAAGAGAAAAAGAAAAACAAAACCCCAATTACAAATATATAATTCACTATATTATGGCATCTTTTCTATTAATTATCCATTAATTCTCTAATTTAGGTTGCAGAAAACATGGCATGAAGGATACTAACAATTGTTCTAGCGTCAAGATCTGTTCCAAGTTGATATAATTCAAAATAAGTAAAAAGAAAATTTGTCTTGAGTTTCATTGTTCAGGCTTTGTAATTAATTCTAAATAATTGAGGACTTTAAAAATGAAATTAACAATAGGATAAAAATAGCACATTTTACAATGATATTTTATTAAATTGAAAACTATATAAAATCATGTAAAGTGTCCCTACTATTAGAAAATAGTTTCCCATACCTCTAATTCATTTCCTAGGCAATCCTTTCTTTTCCTTCACATTTGATCATCTAAACACAAACCTCTACAGAATACTTTCATAGATGGCTAAAAATGAATCTCTTTAGTTTAATACATCATAAATTATGTTACAAAACTGACTTCTGCAAAGGAGATTTCTAATCAGTGATATATTTGCAGAACTTCCTAGAATATTATCCTTGACTGTTCAAAATATTTACCATTTCTTACTTCTGTAATTTATATATATATATATATATATATATATATATATATATATATATATGTAAGTGGTACAGCTGAAATATTCCATGACAAACCATAATATTGCATGATAATCTTAGAACTGGTAGGAACAATATATATAGAGAGATAGAGACAGAGACAGAGACAGAGAGACACAGAGACACACACACACACACACACACACAAAGACCAATATGATTTTTTTTAAAAGCTACTACTTTTTTTTACTATACTACTTTACTATACAGTAGTCAAAATAGCCTATTGCTGTAACAATACAAAGGAAGAATGAAAATTAGTAAGAAAGAAATAACTAATTTCTAATACTTTGAATCATTTATCACCATTTGTTGAAAAATATTTTTTATTAATTCTCTTTTCCTAAATACATACTAAGATCCATGACATGAAGATAGGAGAAATCCAAAAGGGTACATAATCAGAAGAAATTGATTCAAAAACACAATCATAATAGAAATTTTTTTTTGGGTGGGAGCATTAACTACAGAAAAACAAAGACCAAAAGAATATTTAAAGTCAGGTTACAGTTGGATTTTATAACATTTGATAATTTCCTACTCAAAAGTCCCCCCCCCCCCACTCCATGGTGGGCCCTACACTAGAAGAATAGAAGTCTTGACAAAAACTCTCCCAAGCTGGAATGTTTTGGGGTACGGGTTTCATGGCCTACTATGCCTGTTATCTAAGGACCAGTCCTCCCATGCTTAGAAAAGGTGTGATGCTAGAATTATGGTCATTGGTGGTTTTATTTCAGTCTCAATTCACAAAACTTTCTATGAAGATATAGAAGAATTTTAATTTCCAGTGCTGCTCATATAAATGAAATCACTCTTCTGAAATCCTGAAGAAACAGTATCAACATTAGAATCACTAAATGCTTCTTGGACTAAATTTAAACTGTTAAATTCCTGAATTTCATGATTTCATGAATCTATGATTCCATCTACATGAATACTCTCTCCATCAGAGCAGCTTGATTGTTTTCCCTGATCCAAAAAATCATCTTTGCAAATTGTTGAGGCCTGGAAAAAGTTCATCAACCTGAAGTCAAGCTTCTCAGAATACAAAACAATATGGTTCCTTTTAATTAACTGTTGCTATAACTTCAGGTTTTGGATTTCAATTTAATTCAAAGATGTAGGTAGGAGATTTAAGTACTTCAACATAGGAGGTTCTTGCTTCCTTTGTAAAAATAAATGTTATTGTGGTCCATTTAATGGTAAAATGTAATTCTGTGAAATGTTTCAAATTCAAGTGTTATTTTCAGCTTTGTTATTATGCAGGGATACTGGGCAAATAGCTGGCGTACAGTATATCGAACTGAAAGGAAATTACAGTTTAAAAATAACTAAACTATAACCTGATCCTAAGTGTTCTGTGTCCCAGTCCAATTTCATTTCCACTCTACCAAATCGAGACTAAGATGAAAGGTTTTGTTTAAAATAAATGTGAATAAAAAAATTAAAGTATTAATACAAATATAAGGAATGGAAAATAAGTATTTTCTACAAATGTATCCACAGTGTTCATAATTTCTCTGTAAGAACTTAAAATTGTACAGAGTAAAAGGCCAACACAAATAATCGACCATTATAATACACTATAATTTTAGAAATTCACAAATACATGTAATTTTCACTCTGTGCAAGCATTTTGCAACAGGTATTTACTCTCCCATATATTTCAAGTTTAAATAGTATTTCCCACAAATTCTTGAAGCAATGACCTAAAATTATTTCTGAATAGCAATTTCTAAACAAGTCAATTAGACTGGCAAAAAAATTTCATACATATCTTGATATGAAATTAAAATGTCAAGGTTGCTTAATTCATTATTTACATGTTGAATGTACTCGTGTAACCTGTAGCTGGAAGAGACCCCAAAAAGCCATCTGATCCAGATAATCAGCTTAGACAAAATATGCTGTCATCGTTATTCTAATTACATATATGTAAAATGGGACAGAATCTCACATGATCTCACATGACTTTTTCTGGAGGAGTATGCAGAGAAAGGGTTTTAAACACTATCACCTGATCCAAAAGCAAAATAGTTATAAAGAGTCCTGAATGATGTCCTTACATCTATAGTGTCTGGCAATGGGGGGAACTCGAGGTGAGTGGATCACTTGAGCTCAGGAGTTTTCAGCTGAAGTAGGCTAAGTGGATTGTAAATCTAGTACCAATATAGTGGGTCACCAGAACCACCAGGCTGCCTAAGGAGAAGCAAACTAGTTAGGGTTGAAAATTCAATTCAAAACTTCCTTACTGTTTAGGCCATCACTCTACTTTATATCTGCTACCCTTCCTGGATTCAGCCCTACAGAACAAGATTCCCTTCCCAAGATTTGCTCACACCAAGCAGCTAACTTGAACCTTGATTGGTATTATCTCCCTCAGCGTTCTCTCCCCTCTGATTGGAGAGCTGTAGGGTAGAGTACTGAGCTTCTCCCAAGGCCTTCCTTTT